>NW_027192805.1:0-300000 GCF_949987515.2 Delphinus delphis
TTCAGTTAGAATCATCGTACCTGAATCCACTCATTATGCTGCTACGGGCCTGATGACATAGATTTCATTGCTGAGTGATACTGCATTGTACGTAAGTACCACAGGTTCTTTATCCATTTTTCACTTTCTGTGATATTGAACTTGTACGGTAAACGAGGTTCTTCTAAGCAGAGGCGTCCCAATCTTTGGGGTGGCTGTGTCTTTTTGATTTTAATTTCCCTAAGCTATAGGACCATAAGTGAAAGTGCCCTAGGCTCTGTTGCTTTGTTTTTTAGATGTTTCAGGAAACACCATACACTTCTCCCGAGTGGTTGTTGGCAATTTACATGCCGCCCATCAGCATAACAAGGCTCCCAGTTCTCCATGGCCTGTCCTGCCTTTCTGGATTTTACACTTTTTTCAGATGGCCCTTTTGACCGGGGAGAAGTGAGACTTCATTGTAGTGCAGATTTCCTTTGCAAGTTTGCTTGGTTGGCCAAAAAGGGCGTATGCGTTTTTTCCTGAATATATTCAGGAAAAAACGCATACGCCCTTTTTGGCCAAGTGTATCATTGTGGACGTTCTGCCTCTTTTCCTATGCTTTCAATGCAATTCCAGTCTACCTCCTGAAATCGGTTTCCTGCTATTCTGCCCCGCTTTCAAGTCCTCTTGGCAGCCTTACTTCAGTCTATTTTTTGACAATAGCTGTCATTTATAACTCTGCAGGTTTGTGAATTACAGTGCCCCTGAGCTCCTTTCTTCAACTTGCTTTCTTGTGACCTGGCCGCAACACCGCAGGATGGCTTCAGGCCCTAATCTGGTTCCGGCACGGCACGCTGAGCCTTTGGTTATTTCCTCTTCCTGGTGGGAAATGAGAGTTAAATTTGCCCGTCCAGACACCTCCAGCTAGTCTCTCATTGGTTCTCGCTATTCCTGTTTATCTTCCGCAGAAATTGCAAACTGGGCCAAACAGGAGGTTAAAGGCGCTGACTCTCCAAGTGGGGAGAGTGTTAGTAAAGCATCTGGAATGTTGCACCCGAGTACCAGGGGAGGAAAACTGAGACATATTTGAACACGTCTCCCGTTCACATGGTTGATCATACTTGGGTTCCACATGCATGTTTTAGCTGAAGGAAGAATACCTTAAACCTGGAGAGTTAAGACCCGTGTAAAGGGTACCATGCAATATGACTTCAAAGCGTCTTCATTTGCTCACCGAACCTCTCCAATCCTATCACTGCTGCGTTTATGCCCCTGTACACATGCTTGATTCTCTTTCGGAGACATAGCAATCCATAGGTTTTAAGATACTTACTACTCATGTACATTCTTAGGCGTTTAATATGCGGTGTTGAGTCGATTTCGTTGAGCAAGGAGTAGCTCTTGTCTATTCCATATTTGACTTAAGGAACTTTATCTGTGCTCATTTCAATCTCTGGTTTTATGCAGCACCCCAACTCACCTTTCCCCTTAAGCAAGCATAAGTTGGTTTTCTAAATTTGAGACCCTGTTCTGTTCTGTAATTCAGTTCCTGTGTAGCCAAGTTTCCATTCCGTGTATTACTGATATCTTATGATGTTTCTTTTTCTGTGTGACTTATTTCAGTTAGAATCATCATACCTGAATCCACTCATTGTGCTGCTAAGGGCCTGATGACACAGATTTCATTGCTGAGTGATATTGCTTTGTAAGTAAATACCACAACTTCTTTATCCATGTTTCACTTTCTGCGATGTTGAACTTGTACTGTAAACGAGGTTCTTGTCAACAGAGCCGTTCCAAACTTTGGGGTGGCTGTGTCTTTTGGATTTTAATTTCCCTAAGCTATAGGACCATAAGTGGAAGTGCCCTAGGCTCTGTTGCTTTGTTTTTTAGATGTTTCAGGAAACACCATACACTTCTCCCGAGTGGTTGTTGGCAATTTACATCCCGCCCATCAACATAACAAGGCTCCCAGTTCTCCATGGCCTGTCCTGCCTTTCTGGATTTTACACTTTTTTCAGATGGCCCTTTTGACCGGGGGGAAGTGAGACTTCATTGTAGTGCAGATTTCCTTTGCAAGCTTGCTTGGTTGGCCAAAAAGGGCGTATGCGTTTTTTCCTGAATATATTCAGGAAAAAACGCATACGCCCTTTTTGGCCAAGTGCATCATTGTGGACGTTCTGCCTCTTTTCCTATGCTTTCAATGCAATTCCAGTCTACCTCCTGAAATCGGTTTCCTGCAATTCTGCCCCGCTTTCAAGTCCTCTTCGCAGCCTTACTTCAGTCTATTTTTGGACGATAGCTGTCATTTATAACTCTGCAGGTTTGTGAATTACAGTGCCCCTGAGCTCCTTTCTTCAACTTGCTTTCTTGTGACCTGGCCGCAACACCGCAGGATGGCTTCAGGCCCTAATCTGGTTCCGGCACGGCACGCTGAGCCTTTGGTTATTTCCTCTTCCTGGTGGGAAATGAGAGTTAAATTTGCCCGTCCAGACACCTCCAGCTAGTCTCTCATTGGTTCTCGCTATTCCTGTTCATCTTCCGCAGAAATTGCAAACTGGGCCAAACAGGAGGTTAAAGGCGCTGACTCTCCAAGTGGGGAGAGTGTTAGTAAAGCGTCTGGAATGTTGCACCCGAGTACCAGGGGAGGCAAACTGAGACATATTTGAACACATCTCCCGTTCACATGGTTGATCATACTTGGGTTCCACATGCATGTTTTAGCTGAAGGAAGAATACCTTAAACCTGGAGAGTTAAGACCCGTGTAATGGGTACCATGCAATATGACTTCAAAGGGTCTTCATTTGCTCACCGAACCTCTCCAATCCTATCCCTTCTGCGTTTATGCCCCTGTACACATGCTTGATTCTCTTTCGGAGACATAGCAATCCATAGGTTTTAAGATACTTACTAGTCAGGTACATTCTTAGGCGTTTAATATGCGGTGTTGAGTCCATTTCGTTGAGCAAGGAGAAGCTCTTGTCTATTCCATATTTGACTTAAGGAACTTTATCTGTGCTCATTTCAATCTCTGGTTTTATGCAGCACCCCAACTCACCTTTCCCCTTAAGCAAGCATAAGTTGGTTTTCTAAATTTGAGACCCTGTTCTGTTCTGTAATTCAGTTCCTGTGTAGCCAAGTTTACATTCCGTGTATTACTGATATCTTATGATGTTTCTTTTTCTGTGTGACTTATTTCAGTTAGAATCATCATACCTGAATCCACTCATTGTGCTGCTAAGGGCCTGATGACACAGATTTCATTGCTGAGTGATATTGCTTTGTAAGTAAATACCACAACTTCTTTATCCATTTTTCACTTTCTGCGATGTTGAACTTGTACTGTAAACGAGGTTCTTGTAAACAGAGCCGTTGCAAACTTTGGGGTGGCTGTGTCTTTTTGATTTTAATTTCCCTAAGCTATAGGACCATAAGTGGAAGTGCCCTAGGTTCTGTTGCTTTGTTTTTTAGATCTTTCAGGAAACACCATACACTTCTCCCGAGTGGTTGTTGGCAGTTTACATCCCGCCCATCAGCATAACAAGGCTCCCAGTTCTCCATGGCCTGTCCTGCCTTTCTGGATTTTACACTTTTTTCAGATGGCCCTTTTGACCGGGGGGAAGTGAGACTTCATTGTAGTGCAGATTTCCTTTGCAAGCTTGCTTGGTTGGCCAAAAAGGGCGTATGCGTTTTTTCCTGAATATATTCAGGAAAAAACGCATACGCCCTTTTTGGCCAAGTGCATCATTGTGGACGTTCTGCCTCTTTTCCTATGCTTTCAATGCAATTTCAGTCTACCTCCTGAAATCGGTTTCCTGCAATTCTGCCCCGCTTTCAAGTCCTCTTGGCAGCCTTACCTCAGTCTATTTTTGGACGATAGCTGTCATTTATAACTCTGCAGTTTTGTGAATTACAGTGCCCCTGAGCTCCTTTCTTCAACTCGCTTTCTTGTGACCTGGCCGCAACACCGCAGGATGGCTTCAGGCCCTAATCTGGTTCTGGCACGGCACGCTGAGCCTTTGGTTATTTCCTCCTCCTGGTGGGAAATGAGAGTTAAATTTGCCCGTCCAGACACCTCCAGCTAGCCTCTCATTGGTTCTCGCTATTCCTGTTCATCTTCCGCAGAAATTGCAAACTGTGCCAAACAGGAGGTTAAAGGCGCTGACTCTCCAAGTGGGGAGAGTGTTAGTAAAGCGTCTGGAATGTTGCACCCGAGTACCACGGGAGGAAAACTGAGACATATTGAACACGTCTCCCGATCACATGGTTGATCATACTCTGGGTTCCACATGCATGTTTTAGCTGAAGGAAGAATACCTAAAACCTGGGTAGTTGAAACCCGTGGAATGGGTACCATGCAATATGACTGCAAAGGGTCTTCATTTGCTCACCGAACCTCTCCAATCCTATCACTGCTGCGTTTATGCCCCTGTACACATGCTTGATTCTCTTTCGGAGACATAGCAATGCATAGGTTTTAAGATACTTACTAGTCAGGTACATTCTTAGGCGTTTAATATGCGGTGTTGAGTCCATTTCATTGAGAAAGGAGTAGCTCTTGTGTATTCCATATTTGGCTTAAGGAACTTTATCTGTGCTCATTTCAATCTCTGGTTTTATGCAGCACCCCAACTCACCTTTCCGCTTAAGCAAGCATAAGTTGGTTTTCTAAATTTGAGACCCTGTTCTGTTCTGTAATTCAGTTCCTGTGTAGCCAAGTTTCCATTCCATGTATTACTCATATCTTATGATGTTTCTTTTTCTGTGTGACTTATTTCAGTTAGAATCATCATACCTGAATCCACTCATTGTGCTGCTAAGGGCCTGATGACACAGATTTCATTGCTGAGTGATATTGCTTTGTAAGTAAATACCACAACTTCTTTATCCATGTTTCACTTTCTGCGATGTTGAACTTGTACTGTAAACGAGGTTCTTGTCAACAGAGCCGTTCCAAACTTTGGGGTGGCTGTGTCTTTTTGATTTTAATTTCCCTAAGCTATAGGACCATAAGTGGAAGTGCCCTAGGTTCTGTTGCTTTGTTTTTTAGATGTTTCAGGAAACACCATACACTTCTCCCGAGTGGTTGTTGGCAATTTACATCCCGCCCATCAACATAACAAGGCTCCCAGTTCTCCATGGCCTGTCCTGCCTTTCTGGATTTTACACTTTTTTCAGATGGCCCTTTTGACCGGGGGGAAGTGAGACTTCATTGTAGTGCAGATTTCCTTTGCAAGCTTGCTTGGTTGGCCAAAAAGGGCGTATGCGTTTTTTCCTGAATATATTCAGGAAAAAACGCATACGCCCTTTTTGGCCAAGTGCATCACTGTGGACGTTCTGCCTCTTTTCCTATGCTTTCAATGCAATTCCAGTCTACCTCCTGAAATCGGTTTCCTGCAATTCTGCCCCGCTTTCAAGTCCTCTTGGCAGCCTTACTTCAGTCTATTTTTGGACGATAGCTGTCATTTATAACTCTGCAGGTTTGTGAATTACAGTGCCCCTGAGCTCCTTTCTTCAACTCGCTTTCTTGTGACCTGGCCGCAACACCGCAGGATGGCTTCAGGCCCTAATCTGGTTCCGGCACGGCACGCTGAGCCTTTGGTTAATTCCTCTTCCTGGTGGGAAATGAGAGTTAAATTTGCCCATTCAGACACCTCCAGCTAGTCTCTCATTGGTTCTCACTATTCCTGTTCATCTTCCGCAGAAATTGCAAACTGGGCCAAACAGGAGGTTAAAGGGACTGACTCTCCAAGTCGGGAGAGTGTTAGTAAAGCATCTGGAATGTTGCACCCGAGTACCAGGGGAGGAAAACTGAGACATATTTGAACACGTCTCCCGTTCACATGGTTGATCATGCTCTGGGTTCCACATGCATGTTTTAGCTGAAGGAAGAATACCTTAAACCTGGAGAGTTGAGACCCGTGTAATGGGTACCATGCAATATGACTTCAAAGGGTCTTCATTTGCTCACCGAACATCTCCAATCCTATCACTGCTGCGTTTATGCCCCTGTACACACGCTTGATTCTCTTTTGGAGACATAGCAATCCATAGGTTTTAAGATACTTACTAGTCAGGTACATTCTTAGGCGTTTAATATGCGGTGTTGAGTCCATTTCGTTGAGCAAGGAGTAGCTCTTGTCTATTCCATATTTGGCTTAAGGAACTTTATCTGTGCTCATTTCAATCTCTGGTTTTATGCAGCACCCCAACTCACCTTTCCCCTTAAGCAAGCATAAGTTGGTTTTCTAAATTTGAGACCCTGTTCTGTTTTGGAATGCAGTTCCTGTGTAGCCAAGTTTACATTCCATGTATTAGTGATATCTTATGATGTTTCTTTTTCTGTGTGACTTATTTCAGTTAGAATCATCATACCTGAATCCACTCATTGTGCTGCTAAGGGCCTGATGACACAGATTTCATTGCTGAGTGATATTGCTTTGTAAGTAAATACCACAACTTCTTTATCCATTTTTCACTTTCTGCGATGTTGAACTTGTACTGTAAATGAGGTTCTTGTAAACAGAGGCGTTCCAAACTTTGGGGTGGCTGTGTCTTTTTGATTTTAATTTCCCTAAGCTATAGGACCATAAGTGGAAGTGCCCTAGGTTCTGTTGCTTTGTTTTTTAGATGTTTCAGGAAACACCATACACTTCTCCAGAGTGGCTGTTGCCAATTTACATCCCGCCCATCAGCATAACAAGGCTCCCAGTTCTCCATGGCCTGTCCTGCCTTTCTGGATTTTACACTTTTTTCAGATGGCCCTTTTGACCGGGGGGAAGTGAGACTTCATTGTAGTGCAGATTTCCTTTGCAAGCTTGCTTGGTTGGCCAAAAAGGGCGTATGCGTTTTTTCCTGAATATATTCAGGAAAAAACGCATACGCCCTTTTTGGCCAAGTGCATCATTGTGGACGTTCTGCCTCTTTTCCTATGCTTTCAATGCAATTCCAGTCTACCTCCTGAAATCGGTTTCCTGCAATTCTGCCCCGCTTTCAAGTCCTCTTGGCAGCCTTACTTCAGTCTATTTTTGGACGATAGCTGTCATTTATAACTCTGCAGGTTTGTGAATTACAGTGCCCCTGAGCTCCTTTCTTCAACTCGCTTTCTTTTGAGCTGGCCGCAAAACCGCAGGTTGGCTTCAGGCCCTAATCTGGTTCCGCTACGGCACGCTGAGCCTTTGGTTATTTCCTCTTCCTGGTGGGAAATGAGAGTTAAATTTGCCCGTCCAGACACCTCCAGCTAGCCTCTCATTGGTTCTCGCTATTCCTGTTCATCTTCCGCAGAAATTGCAAACTGGGCCAAACAGGAGGTTAAAGGCGCTGACTCTCCAAGTGGGGAGAGTGTTAGTAAAGCGTCTGGAATGTTGCACCCGAGTACCAGGGGAGGAAAACTGAGACATATTTGAACACGTCTCCCGATCACATGGTTGATCATACTCTGGGTTCCACATGCATGTTTTAGCTGAAGGAAGAATACCTAAAACCTGGGTAGATGAAACCCGTGGAATGGGTACCATGCAATATGACTTCAAAGGGTCTTCATTTGCTCACTGAACCTCTCCAATCCTATCACTGCTGCGTTTATGCCCCTGTACACATGCTTGATTCTCTTTCGGAGACATAGCAATCCATAGGTTTTAAGATACTTACTAGTCAGGTACATTCTTAGGCGTTTAATATGCGGTGTTGAGTCCATTTCATTGAGAAAGGAGTAGCTCTTGTCTATTCCATATTTGGCTTAAGGAACTTTATCTGTGCTCATTTCAATCTCTGGTTTTATGCAGCACCCCAACTCACCTTTACCCTTAAGCAAGCATAAGTTGGTTTTCTAAATTTGAGACCCTGTTCTGTTCTGTAATTCAGTTCCTGTGTAGCCAAGTTTCCATTCCATGTATTACTCATATCTTATGATGTTTCTTTTTCTGTGTGACTTATTTCAGTTAGAATCATCATACCTGAATCCACTCATTGTGCTGTTAAGGGCCTGATGACACAGATTTCATTGCTGAGTGATATTGCTTTGTAAGTAAATACCACAACTTCTTTATCCATGTTTCACTTTCTGCGATGTTGAACTTGTACTGTAAACGAGGTTCTTGTCAACAGAGCCGTTCCAAACTTTGGGGTGGCTGTGTCTTTTTGATTTTAATTTCCCTAAGCTATAGGACCATAAGTGGAAGTGCCCTAGGCTCTGTTGCTTTGTTTTTTAGATGTTTCAGGAAACACCATACACTTCTCCCGAGTGGTTGTTGGCAATTTACATCCCGCCCATCAACATAACAAGGCTCCCAGTTCTCCATGGCCTGTCCTGCCTTTCTGGATTTTACACTTTTTTCAGATGGCCCTTTTGACCGGGGGGAAGTGAGACTTCATTGTAGTGCAGATTTCCTTTGCAAGCTTGCTTGGTTGGCCAAAAGGGGCGTATGCGTTTTTTCCTGAATATATTCAGGAAAAAACGCATACGCCCTTTTTGGCCAAGTGCATCACTGTGGACGTTCTGCCTCTTTTCCTATGCTTTCAATGCAATTCCAGTCTACCTCCTGAAATCGGTTTCCTGCAATTCTGCCCCGCTTTCAAGTCCTCTTGGCAGCCTTACTTCAGTCTATTTTTGGACGATAGCTGTCATTTATAACTCTGCAGGTTTGTGAATTACAGTGCCCCTGAGCTCCTTTCTTCAACTCGCTTTCTTGTGACCTGGCCGCAACACCGCAGGATGGCTTCAGGCCCTAATCTGGTTCTGGCACGGCACGCTGAGCCTTTGGTTATTTCCTCTTCCTGGTGGGAAATGAGAGTTAAATTTGCCCATTCAGACACCTCCAGCTAGTCTCTCATTGGTTCTCACTATTCCTGTTCATCTTCCGCAGAAATTGCAAACTGGGCCACACAGGAGGTTAAAGGGACTGACTCTCCAAGTCGGGAGAGTGTTAGTAAAGCATCTGGAATGTTGCACCCGAGTACCAGGGGAGGAAAACTGAGACATATTTGAACACGTCTCCCGTTCACATGGTTGATCATGCTCTGGGTTCCACATGCATGTTTTAGCTGAAGGAAGAATACCTTAAACCTGGAGAGTTGAGACCCGTGTAATGGGTACCATGCAATATGACTTCAAAGGGTCTTCATTTGCTCACCGAACCTCTCCAATCCTATCACTGCTGCGTTTATGCCCCTGTACACACGCTTGATTCTCTTTTGGAGACATAGCAATCCATAGGTTTTAAGATACTTACTAGTCAGGTACATTCTTAGGCGTTTAATATGGGGTGTTGAGTCCATTTCGTTGAGCAAGGAGTAGCTCTTGTCTATTCCATATTTGGCTTAAGGAACTTTATCTGTGCTCATTTCAATCTCTGGTTTTATGCAGCACCCCAACTCACCTTTCCCCTTAAGCAAGCATAAGTTGGTTTTCTAAATTTGAGACCCTGTTCTGTTTTGGAATGCAGTTCCTGTGTAGCCAAGTTTACATTCCATGTATTAGTGATATCTTATGATGTTTCTTTTTCTGTGTGACTTATTTCAGTTAGAATCATCATACCTGAATCCACTCATTGTGCTGCTAAGGGCCTGATGACACAGATTTCATTGCTGAGTGATATTGCTTTGTAAGTAAATACCACAACTTCTTTATCCATTTTTCACTTTCTGCGATGTTGAACTTGTACTGTAAATGAGGTTCTTGTAAACAGAGGCGTTCCAAACTTTGGGGTGGCTGTGTCTTTTTGATTTTAATTTCCCTAAGCTATAGGACCATAAGTGGAAGTGCCCTAGGTTCTGTTGCTTTGTTTTTTAGATGTTTCAGGAAACACCATACACTTCTCCAGAGTGGCTGTTGCCAATTTACATCCCGCCCATCAGCATAACAAGGCTCCCAGTTCTCCATGGACTGTCCTGCCTTTCTGGATTTTACACTTTTTTCAGATGGCCCTTTTGACCGGGGGGAAGTGAGACTTCATTGTAGTGCAGATTTCCTTTGCAAGCTTGCTTGGTTGGCCAAAAAGGGCGTATGCGTTTTTTCCTGAATATATTCAGGAAAAAACGCATACGCCCTTTTTGGCCAAGTGCATCATTGTGGACGTTCTGCCTCTTTTCCTATGCTTTCAATGCAATTCCAGTCTACCTCCTGAAATCGGTTTCCTGCAATTCTGCCCCGCTTTCAAGTCCTCTTGGCAGCCTTACTTCAGTCTATTTTTGGACGATAGCTGTCATTTATAACTCTGCAGGTTTGTGAATTACAGTGCCCCTGAGCTCCTTTCTTCAACTCGCTTTCTTTTGAGCTGGCCGCAAAACCGCAGGTTGGCTTCAGGCCCTAATCTGGTTCCGGTACGGCACGCTGAGCCTTTGGTTATTTCCTCTTCCTGGTGGGAAATGAGAGTTAAATTTGCCCGTCCAGACACCTCCAGCTAGCCTCTCATTGGTTCTCGCTATTCCTGTTCATCTTCCGCAGAAATTGCAAACTGGGCCAAACAGGAGGTTAAAGGCGCTGACTCTCCAAGTGGGGAGAGTGTTAGTAAAGCGTCTGGAATGTTGCACCCGAGTACCAGGGGAGGAAAACTGAGACATATTTGAACACGTCTCCCGATCACATGGTTGATCATACTCTGGGTTCCACATGCATGTTTTAGCTGAAGGAAGAATACCTAAAACCTGGGTAGATGAAACCCGTGGAATGGGTACCATGCAATATGACTTCAAAGGGTCTTCATTTGCTCACTGAACCTCTCCAATCCTATCACTGCTGCGTTTATGCCCCTGTACACATGCTTGATTCTCTTTCGGAGACATAGCAATCCATAGGTTTTAAGATACTTACTAGTCAGGTACATTCTTAGGCGTTTAATATGCGGTGTTGAGTCCATTTCATTGAGAAAGGAGTAGCTCTTGTCTATTCCATATTTGGCTTAAGGAACTTTATCTGTGCTCATTTCAATCTCTGGTTTTATGCAGCACCCCAACTCACCTTTACCCTTAAGCAAGCATAAGTTGGTTTTCTAAATTTGAGACCCTGTTCTGTTCTGTAATTCAGTTCCTGTGTAGCCAAGTTTCCATTCCATGTATTACTCATATCTTATGATGTTTCTTTTTCTGTGTGACTTATTTCAGTTAGAATCATCATACCTGAATCCACTCATTGTGCTGCTAAGGGCCTGATGACACAGATTTCATTGCTGAGTGATATTGCTTTGTAAGTAAATACCACAACTTCTTTATCCATGTTTCACTTTCTGCGATGTTGAACTTGTACTGTAAACGAGGTTCTTGTCAACAGAGCCGTTCCAAACTTTGGGGTGGCTGTGTCTTTTTGATTTTAATTTCCCTAAGCTATAGGACCATAAGTGGAAGTGCCCTAGGCTCTGTTGCTTTGTTTTATAGATGTTTCAGGAAACACCATACACTTCTCCCGAGTGGTTGTTGGCAATTTACATCCCGCCCATCAACATAACAAGGCTCCCAGTTCTCCATGGCCTGTCCTGCCTTTCTGGATTTTACACTTTTTTCAGATGGCCCTTTTGACCGGGGGGAAGTGAGACTTCATTGTAGTGCAGATTTCCTTTGCAAGCTTGCTTGGTTGGCCAAAAGGGGCGTATGCGTTTTTTCCTGAATATATTCAGGAAAAAACGCATACGCCCTTTTTGGCCAAGTGCATCACTGTGGACGTTCTGCCTCTTTTCCTATGCTTTCAATGCAATTCCAGTCTACCTCCTGAAATCGGTTTCCTGCAATTCTGCCCCGCTTTCAAGTCCTCTTGGCAGCCTTACTTCAGTCTATTTTTGGACGATAGCTGTCATTTATAACTCTGCAGGTTTGTGAATTACAGTGCCCCTGAGCTCCTTTCTTCAACTCGCTTTCTTGTGACCTGGCCGCAACACCGCAGGATGGCTTCAGGCCCTAATCTGGTTCTGGCACGGCACGCTGAGCCTTTGGTTAATTCCTCTTCCTGGTGGGAAATGAGAGTTAAATTTGCCCATTCAGACACCTCCAGCTAGTCTCTCATTGGTTCTCACTATTCCTGTTCATCTTCCGCAGAAATTGCAAACTGGGCCACACAGGAGGTTAAAGGGTCTGACTCTCCAAGTGGGGAGAGTGTTAGTAAAGCATCTGGAATGTTGCACCCGAGTACCAGGGGAGGAAAACTGAGACATATTTGAACACGTCTCCCGTTCACATGGTTGATCATGCTCTGGGTTCCACATGCATGTTTTAGCTGAAGGAAGAATACCTTAAACCTGGAGAGTTGAGACCCGTGTAATGGGTACCATGCAATATGACTTCAAAGGGTCTTCATTTGCTCACCGAACCTCTCCAATCCTATCACTGCTGCCTTTATGCCCCTGTACACACGCTTGATTCTCTTTTGGAGACATAGCAATCCATAGGTTTTAAGATACTTACTAGTCAGGTACATTCTTAGGCGTTTAATATGGGGTGTTGAGTCCATTTCGTTGAGCAAGGAGTAGCTCTTGTCTATTCCATATTTGGCTTAAGGAACTTTATCTGTGCTCATTTCAATCTCTGGTTTTATGCAGCACCCCAACTCACCTTTCCCCTTAAGCAAGCATAAGTTGGTTTTCTAAATTTGAGACCCTGTTCTGTTTTGGAATGCAGTTCCTGTGTAGCCAAGTTTCCATTCCATGTATTAGTGATATCTTATGATGTTTCTTTTTCTGTGTGACTTATTTCAGTTAGAATCATCATACCTGAATCCACTCATTGTGCTGCTAAGGGCCTGATGACACAGATTTCATTGCTGAGTGATATTGCTTTGTAAGTAAATACCACAACTTCTTTATCCATTTTTCACTTTCTGCGATGTGAAACTTGTACTGTAAACGAGGTTCTTGTAAACAGAGGCGTTCCAAACTTTGGGGTGGCTGTGTCTTTTTGATTTTAATTTCCCTAAGCTATAGGACCATAAGTGGAAGTGCCCTAGGTTCTGTTGCTTTGTTTTTTAGATGTTTCAGGAAACACCATACACTTCTCCCGAGTGGTTGTTGGCAATTTACATCCCGCCCATCAGCATAACAAGGCTCCCAGTTCTCCATGGCCTGTCCTGCCTTTCTGGATTTTACACTTTTTTCAGATGGCCCTTTTGACCGGGGGGAAGTGAGACTTCATTGTAGTGCAGATTTCCTTTGCAAGTTTGCTTGGTTGGCCAAAAAGGGCGTATGCGTTTTTTCCTGAATATATTCAGGAAAAAACGCATACGCCCTTTTTGGCCAAGTGCATCATTGTGGACGTTCTGCCTCTTTTCCTATGCTTTCAATGCAATTCCAGTCTACCTCCTGAAATCGGTTTCCTGCAATTCTGCCCCGCTTTCAAGTCCTCTTGGCAGCCTTACTTCAGTCTATTTTTGGACGATAGCTGTCATTTATAACTCTGCAGGTTTGTGAATTACAGTGCCCCTGAGCTCCTTTCTTCAACTCGCTTTCTTTTGAGCTGGCCGCAAAACCGCAGGTTGGCTTCAGGCCCTAATCTGGTTCCGGTACGGTACGCTGAGCCTTTGGTTATTTCCTCTTCCTGGTGGGAAATGAGAGTTAAATTTGCCCGTCCAGACACCTCCAGCTAGCCTCTCATTGGTTCTCGCTATTCCTGTTCATCTTCCGCAGAAATTGCAAACTGGGCCAAACAGGAGGTTAAAGGGACTGACTCTCCAAGTTGGGAGAGTGTTAGTAAAGCATCTGGAATGTTGCACCCGAGTACCAGGGGAGGAAAACTGAGACATATTTGAACACGTCTCCCATTCACATGGTTGATCATGCTCTGGGTTCCACATGCATGTTTTAGCTGAAGGAAGAATACCTTAAACCTGGAGAGTTGAGACCCGTGTAATGGGTACCATGCAATATGACTTCAAAGGGTCTTCATTTGCTCACCGAACCTCTCCAATCCTATCACTGCTGCGTTTATGCCCCTGTACACACGCTTGATTCTCTTTTGGAGACATAGCAATCCATAGGTTTTAAGATACTTACTAGTCAGGTACATTCTTAGGCGTTTAATATGGGGTGTTGAGTCCATTTCGTTGAGCAAGGAGTAGCTCTTGTCTATTCCATATTTGGCTTAAGGAACTTTATCTGTGCTCATTTCAATCTCTGGTTTTATGCAGCACCCCAACTCACCTTTCCCCTTAAGCAAGCATAAGTTGGTTTTCTAAATTTGAGACCCTGTTCTGTTTTGGAATGCAGTTCCTGTGTAGCCAAGTTTCCATTCCATGTATTAGTGATATCTTATGATATTTCTTTTTCTGTGTGACTTATTTCAGTTAGAATCATCATACCTGAATCCACTCATTGTGCTGCTAAGGGCCTGATGACACAGATTTCATTGCTGAGTGATATTGCTTTGTAAGTAAATACCACAACTTCTTTATCCATTTTTCACTTTCTGCGATGTTGAACTTGTACTGTAAATGAGGTTCTTGTAAACAGAGGCGTTCCAAACTTTGGGGTGGCTGTGTCTTTTTGATTTTAATTTCCCTAAGCTATAGGACCATAAGTGGAAGTGCCCTAGGTTCTGTTGCTTTGTTTTTTAGATGTTTCAGGAAACACCATACACTTCTCCCGAGTGGTTGTTGGCAATTTACATCCCGCCCATCAGCATAACAAGGCTCCCAGTTCTCCATGGCCTGTCCTGCCTTTCTGGATTTTACACTTTTTTCAGATGGCCCTTTTGACCGGGGGGAAGTGAGACTTCATTGTAGTGCAGATTTCCTTTGCAAGCTTGCTTGGTTGGCCAAAAAGGGCGTATGCGTTTTTTCCTGAATATATTCAGGAAAAAACGCATACGCCCTTTTTGGCCAAGTGCATCACTGTGGACGTTCTGCCTCTTTTCCTATGCTTTCAATGCAATTCCAGTCTACCTCCTGAAATCGGTTTCCTGCAATTCTGCCCCGCTTTCAAGTCCTCTTGGCAGCCTTACTTCAGTCTATTTTTGGACGATAGCTGTCATTTATAACTCTGCAGGTTTGTGAATTACAGTGCCCCTGAGCTCCTTTCTTCAACTCGCTTTCTTGTGACCTGGCCGCAACACCGCAGGATGGCTTCAGGCCCTAATCTTGTTCCGGCACGGCACGCTGAGCCTTTGGTTTATTCCTCTTCCTGGTGGGAAATGAGAGTTAAATTTGCCCATTCAGACACCTCCAGCTAGTCTCTCATTGGTTCTCGCTATTCCTGTTCATCTTCCGCAGAAATTGGAAACTGTGCCAAACAGGAGGTTAAAGGCGCTGACTCTCCAAGTGGGGAGAGTGTTAGTAAAGCGTCTGGAATGTTGCACCCGAGTACCAGGGGAGGAAAACTGAGACATATTTGAACACGTCTCCCGTTCACATGGTTGATCATACTTGGGTTCCACATGCATGTTTTAGCTGAAGGAAGAATACCTTAAACCTGGGTAGATGAAACCCGTGGAATGGGTACCATGCAATATGACTTCAAAGTGTCTTCATTTGCTCACCGAACCTCTCCAATCCTATCACTGCTGCGTTTATGCCCCTGTACACATGCTTGATTCTCTTTCGGAGACATAGCAATCCATAGGTTTTAAGATACTTACTAGTCAGGTACATTCTTAGGCGTTTAATATGCGGTGTTGAGTCCATTTCATTGAGCAAGGAGTAGCTCTTGTCTATTCCATATTTGGCTTAAGGAACTTTATCTGTGCTCATTTCAATCTCTGGTTTTATGCAGCACCCCAACTCACCTTTCCCCTTAAGCAAGCATAAGTTGCTTTTCTAAATTTGAGAAACTGTTCTGTTTTGGAATTCAGTTCCTGTGTAGCCAAGTTTACATTCCGTGTATTACTGATATCTTATGATGTTTCTTTTTCTGTGTGACTTATTTCAGTTAGAATCATCGTACCTGAATCTACTCATTATGCTGCTACGGGCCTGATGAAATAGATTTCATTGCTGAGTGATACTGCATTGTACGTAAGTACCACAAGATCTTTATCCATTTTTCACTTTCTGTGATATTGAACTTGTACAGTAAACGAGGTTCTTGTAAACAGAGGCGTCCCAAACTTTGGGGTGGCTGTGTCTTTTTGATTTTAATTTCCCTAAGCTATAGGACCATACGTGGAAGTGCCCTAGGCTCTGTTGCTTTGTTTTTTAGATGTTTCAGGAAACACCATACACTTCTCCAGAGTGGCTGTTGCCAATTTACATCCCGCCCATCAGCATAAGAAGGCTCCCAGTTCTCCATGGCCTGTCCTGCCTTTCTGGATTTTACACTTTTTTCAGATGGCCCTTTTGACCGGGGGGAAGTGAGACTTCATTGTAGTGCAGATTTCCTTTGCAAGCTTGCTTGGTTGGCCAAAAAGGGCATATGCGTTTTTTCCTGAATATATTCAGGAAAAAACGCATACGCCCTTTTTGGCCAAGTGCATCATTGTGGACGTTCTGCCTCTTTTCCTATGCTTTCAATGCAATTCCAGTCTACCTCCTGAAATCGGTTTCCTGCAATTCTGCCCCGCTTTCAAGTCCTCTTGGCAGCCTTACTTCAGTCTATTTTTGGACGATAGCTGTCATTTATAACTCTGCAGGTTTGTGAATTACAGTGCCCCTGAGCTCCTTTCTTCAACTCGCTTTCTTGTGACCTGGGCGCAACACCGCAGGATGGCTTCAGGCCCTAATCTGGTTCCGGCACGGCACGCTGAGCCTTTGGTTAATTCCTCTTCCTGGTGGGAAATGAGAGTTAAATTTGCCCATTCAGACACCTCCAGCTAGTCTCTCATTGGTTCTCGCTATTCCTGTTCATCTTCCGCAGAAATTGCAAACTGGGCCAAACAGGAGGTTAAAGGGACTGACTCTCCAAGTCGGGAGAGTGTTAGTAAAGCATCTGGAATGTTGCACCCGAGTACCAGGGGAGGAAAACTGAGACATATTTGAACACGTCTCCCGTTCACATGGTTGATCATGCTCTGGGTTCCACATGCATGTTTTAGCTGAAGGAAGAATACCTTAAACCTGGAGAGTTGAGACCCGTGTAATGGGTACCATGCAATATGACTTCAAAGGGTCTTCATTTGCTCACCGAACCTCTCCAATCCTATCACTGCTGCATTTATGCCCCTGTACACACGCTTGATTCTCTTTTGGAGACATAGCAATCCATAGGTTTTAAGATACTTACTAGTCAGGTACATTCTTAGGCGTTTAATATGGGGTGTTGAGTCCATTTCGTTGAGCAAGGAGTAGCTCTTGTCTATTCCATATTTGGCTTAAGGAACTTTATCTGTGCTCATTTCAATCTCTGGTTTTATGCAGCACCCCAACTCACCTTTCCCCTTAAGCAAGCATAAGTTGGTTTTCTAAATTTGAGACCCTGTTCTGTTTTGGAATGCAGTTCCTGTGTAGCCAAGTTTCCATTCCATGTATTAGTGATATCTTATGATGTTTCTTTTTCTGTGTGACTTATTTCAGTTAGAATCATCATACCTGAATCCACTCATTGTGCTGCTAAGGGCCTGATGACACAGATTTCATTGCTGAGTGATATTGCTTTGTAAGTAAATACCACAACTTCTTTATCCATTTTTCACTTTCTGCGATGTTGAACTTGTACTGTAAACGAGGTTCTTGTAAACAGAGGCGTTCCAAACTTTGGGGTGGCTGTGTCTTTTTGATTTTAATTTCCCTAAGCTATAGGACCATAAGTGGAAGTGCCCTAGGTTCTGTTGCTTTGTTTTTTAGATGTTTCAGGAAACACCATACACTTCTCCCGAGTGGTTGTTGGCAATTTACATCCCGCCCATCAGCATAACAAGGCTCCCAGTTCTCCATGGCCTGTCCTGCCTTTCTGGATTTTACACTTTTTTCAGATGGCCCTTTTGACCGGGGGGAAGTGAGACTTCATTGTAGTGCAGATTTCCTTTGCAAGCTTGCTTGGTTGGCCAAAAAGGGCGTATGCGTTTTTTCCTGAATATATTCAGGAAAAAACGCATACGCCCTTTTTGGCCAAGTGCATCATTGTGGACGTTCTGCCTCTTTTCCTATGCTTTCAATGCAATTCCAGTCTACCTCCTGAAATCGGTTTCCTGCAATTCTGCCCCGCTTTCAAGTCCTCTTGGCAGCCTTACTTCAGTCTATTTTTGGACGATAGCTGTCATTTATAACTCTGCAGGTTTGTGAATTACAGTGCCCCTGAGCTCCTTTCTTCAACTCGCTTTCTTTTGAGCTGGCCGCAAAACCGCAGGTTGGCTTCAGGCCCTAATCTGGTTCCAGTACGGCACGCTGAGCCTTTGGTTATTTCCTCTTCCTGGTGGGAAATGAGAGTTAAATTTGCCCGTCCAGACACCTCCAGCTAGCCTCTCATTGGTTCTCGCTATTCCTGTTCATCTTCCGCAGAAATTGCAAACTGGGCCAAACAGGAGGTTAAAGGGACTGACTCTCCAAGTCGGGAGAGTGTTAGTAAAGCATCTGGAATGTTGCACCCGAGTACCAGGGGAGGAAAACTGAGACATATTTGAACACGTCTCCCGTTCACATGGTTGATCATGCTCTGGGTTCCACATGCATGTTTTAGCTGAAGGAAGAATACCTTAAACCTGGAGAGTTGAGACCCGTGTAATGGGTACCATGCAATATGACTTCAAAGGGTCTTCATTTGCTCACCGAACCTCTCCAATCCTATCACTGCTGCGTTTATGCCCCTGTACACACGCTTGATTCTCTTTTGGAGACATAGCAATCCATAGGTTTTAAGATACTTACTAGTCAGGTACATTCTTAGGCGTTTAATATGGGGTGTTGAGTCCATTTCGTTGAGCAAGGAGTAGCTCTTGTCTATTCCATATTTGGCTTAAGGAACTTTATCTGTGCTCATTTCAATCTCTGGTTTTATGCAGCACCCCAACTCACCTTTACCCTTAAGCAAGCATAAGTTGGTTTTCTAAATTTGAGACCCTGTTCTGTTTTGGAATGCAGTTCCTGTGTAGCCAAATTTACATTCCATGTATTAGTGATATCTTATGATGTTTCTTTTTCTGTGTGACTTATTTCAGTTAGAATCATCATACCTGAATCCACTCATTGTGCTGCTCAGGGCCTGATGACACAGATTTCATTGCTGAGTGATATTGCTTTGTAAGTAAATACCACAACTTCTTTATCCATTTTTCACTTTCTGCGATGTTGAACTTGTACTGTAAATGAGGTTCTTGTAAACAGAGGCGTTCCAAACTTTGGGGTGGCTGTGTCTTTTTGATTTTAATTTCCCTAAGCTATAGGACCATAAGTGGAAGTGCCCTAGGTTCTGTTGCTTTGTTTTTTAGATGTTTCAGGAAACACCATACACTTCTCCCGAGTGGTTGTTGGCAATTTACATCCCGCCCATCAGCATAACAAGGCTCCCAGTTCTCCATGGACTGTCCTGCCTTTCTGGATTTTACACTTTTTTCAGATGGCCCTTTTGACCGGGGGGAAGTGAGACTTCATTGTAGTGCAGATTTCCTTTGCAACCTTGCTTGGTTGGCCAAAAAGGGCGTATGCGTTTTTTCCTGAATATATTCAGGAAAAAACGCATACGCCCTTTTTGGCCAAGTGCATCATTGTGGACGTTCTGCCTCTTTTCCTATGCTTTCAATGCAATTCCAGTCTACCTCCTGAAATCGGTTTCCTGCAATTCTGCCCCGCTTTCAAGTCCTCTTGGCAGCCTTACTTCAGTCTATTTTTGGACGATAGCTGTCATTTATAACTCTGCAGGTTTGTGAATTACAGTGCCCCTGAGCTCCTTTCTTCAACTCGCTTTCTTTTGAGCTGGCCGCAAAACCGCAGGATGGCTTCAGACCCTAATCTGGTTCCGGTACGGCACGCTGAGCCTTTGGTTATTTCCTCTTCCTGGTGGGAAATGAGAGTTAAATTTGCCCGTCCAGACACCTCCAGCTAGCCTCTCATTGGTTCTCGCTATTCCTGTTCATCTTCTGCAGAAATTGCAAACTGGGCCAAACAGGAGGTTAAAGGGACTGACTCTCCAAGTCGGGAGAGTGTTAGTAAAGCATCTGGAATGTTGCACCCGAGTACCAGGGGAGGAAAACTGAGACATATTTGAACACGTCTCCCGTTCACATGGTTGATCATGCTCTGGGTTCCACATGCATGTTTTAGCTGAAGGAAGAATACCTTAAACCTGGAGAGCTGAGACCCGTGTAATGGGTACCATGCAATATGACTTCAAAGGGTCTTCATTTGCTCACCGAACCTCTCCAATCCTATCACTGCTGCGTTTATGCCCCTGTACACACGCTTGATTCTCTTTTGGAGACATAGCAATCCATAGGTTTTAAGATACTTACTAGTCAGGTACATTCTTAGGCGTTTAATATGGGGTGTTGAGTCCATTTCGTTGAGCAAGGAGTAGCTCTTGTCTATTCCATATTTGGCTTAAGGAACTTTATCTGTGCTCATTTCAATCTCTGGTTTTATGCAGCACCCCAACTCACCTTTCCCCTTAAGCAAGCATAAGTTGGTTTTCTAAATTTGAGACCCTGTTCTGTTTTGGAATGCAGTTCCTGTGTAGCCAAGTTTCCATTCCATGTATTAGTGATATCTTATGATGTTTCTTTTTCTGTGTGACTTATTTCAGTTAGAATCATCATACCTGAATCCACTCATTGTGCTGCTAAGGGCCTGATGACACAGATTTCATTGCTGAGTGATATTGCTTTGTAAGTAAATACCACAACTTCTTTATCCATTTTTCACTTTCTGCGATGTTGAACTTGTACTGTAAACGAGGTTCTTGTAAACAGAGGCGTTCCAAACTTTGGGGTGGCTGTGTCTTTTTGATTTTAATTTCCCTAAGCTATAGGACCATAAGTGGAAGTGCCCTAGGTTCTGTTGCTTTGTTTTTTAGATGTTTCAGGAAACACCATACACTTCTCCCGAGTGGTTGTTGGCAATTTACATCCCGCCCATCAGCATAACAAGGCTCCCAGTTCTCCATGGACTGTCCTGCCTTTCTGGATTTTACACTTTTTTCAGATGGCCCTTTTGACCGGGGGGAAGTGAGACTTCATTGTAGTGCAGATTTCCTTTGCAACCTTGCTTGGTTGGCCAAAAAGGGCGTATGCGTTTTTTCCTGAATATATTCAGGAAAAAACGCATACGCCCTTTTTGGCCAAGTGCATCATTGTGGACGTTCTGCCTCTTTTCCTATGCTTTCAATGCAATTCCAGTCTACCTCCTGAAATCGGTTTCCTGCAATTCTGCCCCGCTTTCAAGTCCTCTTGGCAGCCTTACTTCAGTCTATTTTTGGACGATAGCTGTCATTTATAACTCTGCAGGTTTGTGAATTACAGTGCCCCTGAGCTCCTTTCTTCAACTCGCTTTCTTTTGAGCTGGCCGCAAAACCGCAGGATGGCTTCAGACCCTAATCTGGTTCCGGTACGGCACGCTGAGCCTTTGGTTATTTCCTCTTCCTGGTGGGAAATGAGAGTTAAATTTGCCCGTCCAGACACCTCCAGCTAGCCTCTCATTGGTTCTCGCTATTCCTGTTCATCTTCTGCAGAAATTGCAAACTGGGCCAAACAGGAGGTTAAAGGGACTGACTCTCCAAGTCGGGAGAGTGTTAGTAAAGCATCTGGAATGTTGCACCCGAGTACCAGGGGAGGAAAACTGAGACATATTTGAACACGTCTCCCGTTCACATGGTTGATCATGCTCTGGGTTCCACATGCATGTTTTAGCTGAAGGAAGAATACCTTAAACCTGGAGAGCTGAGACCCGTGTAATGGGTACCATGCAATATGACTTCAAAGGGTCTTCATTTGCTCACCGAACCTCTCCAATCCTATCACTGCTGCGTTTATGCCCCTGTACACACGCTTGATTCTCTTTTGGAGACATAGCAATCCATAGGTTTTAAGATACTTACTAGTCAGGTACATTCTTAGGCGTTTAATATGGGGTGTTGAGTCCATTTCGTTGAGCAAGGAGTAGCTCTTGTCTATTCCATATTTGGCTTAAGGAACTTTATCTGTGCTCATTTCAATCTCTGGTTTTATGCAGCACCCCAACTCACCTTTCCCCTTAAGCAAGCATAAGTTGGTTTTCTAAATTTGAGACCCTGTTCTGTTTTGGAATGCAGTTCCTGTGTAGCCAAGTTTCCATTCCATGTATTAGTGATATCTTATGATGTTTCTTTTTCTGTGTGACTTATTTCAGTTAGAATCATCATACCTGAATCCACTCATTGTGCTGCTAAGGGCCTGATGACACAGATTTCATTGCTGAGTGATATTGCTTTGTAAGTAAATACCACAACTTCTTTATCCATTTTTCACTTTCTGCGATGTTGAACTTGTACTGTAAACGAGGTTCTTGTAAACAGAGGCGTTCCAAACTTTGGGGTGGCTGTGTCTTTTTGATTTTAATTTCCCTAAGCTATAGGACCATAAGTGGAAGTGCCCTAGGTTCTGTTGCTTTGTTTTTTAGATGTTTCAGGAAACACCATACACTTCTCCCGAGTGGTTGTTGGCAATTTACATCCCGCCCATCAGCATAACAAGGCTCCCAGTTCTCCATGGCCTGTCCTGCCTTTCTGGATTTTACACTTTTTTCAGATGGCCCTTTTGACCGGGGGGAAGTGAGACTTCATTGTAGTGCAGATTTCCTTTGCAAGCTTGCTTGGTTGGCCAAAAAGGGCGTATGCGTTTTTTCCTGAATATATTCAGGAAAAAACGCATACGCCCTTTTTGGCCAAGTGCATCATTGTGGACGTTCTGCCTCTTTTCCTATGCTTTCAATGCAATTCCAGTCTACCTCCTGAAATCGGTTTCCTGCAATTCTGCCCCGCTTTCAAGTCCTCTTGGCAGCCTTACTTCAGTCTATTTTTGGACGATAGCTGTCATTTATAACTCTGCAGGTTTGTGAATTACAGTGCCCCTGAGCTCCTTTCTTCAACTCGCTTTCTTTTGAGCTGGCCGCAAAACCGCAGGTTGGCTTCAGGCCCTAATCTGGTTCCAGTACGGCACGCTGAGCCTTTGGTTATTTCCTCTTCCTGGTGGGAAATGAGAGTTAAATTTGCCCGTCCAGACACCTCCAGCTAGCCTCTCATTGGTTCTCGCTATTCCTGTTCATCTTCCGCAGAAATTGCAAACTGGGCCAAACAGGAGGTTAAAGGGACTGACTCTCCAAGTCGGGAGAGTGTTAGTAAAGCATCTGGAATGTTGCACCCGAGTACCAGGGGAGGAAAACTGAGACATATTTGAACACGTCTCCCGTTCACATGGTTGATCATGCTCTGGGTTCCACATGCATGTTTTAGCTGAAGGAAGAATACCTTAAACCTGGAGAGTTGAGACCCGTGTAATGGGTACCATGCAATATGACTTCAAAGGGTCTTCATTTGCTCACCGAACCTCTCCAATCCTATCACTGCTGCGTTTATGCCCCTGTACACACGCTTGATTCTCTTTTGGAGACATAGCAATCCATAGGTTTTAAGATACTTACTAGTCAGGTACATTCTTAGGCGTTTAATATGGGGTGTTGAGTCCATTTCGTTGAGCAAGGAGTAGCTCTTGTCTATTCCATATTTGGCTTAAGGAACTTTATCTGTGCTCATTTCAATCTCTGGTTTTATGCAGCACCCCAACTCACCTTTACCCTTAAGCAAGCATAAGTTGGTTTTCTAAATTTGAGACCCTGTTCTGTTTTGGAATGCAGTTCCTGTGTAGCCAAATTTACATTCCATGTATTAGTGATATCTTATGATGTTTCTTTTTCTGTGTGACTTATTTCAGTTAGAATCATCATACCTGAATCCACTCATTGTGCTGCTAAGGGCCTGATGACACAGATTTCATTGCTGAGTGATATTGCTTTGTAAGTAAATACCACAACTTCTTTATCCATTTTTCACTTTCTGCGATGTTGAACTTGTACTGTAAACGAGGTTCTTGTAAACAGAGGCGTTCCAAACTTTGGGGTGGCTGTGTCTTTTTGATTTTAATTTCCCTAAGCTATAGGACCATAAGTGGAAGTACCCTAGGTTCTGTTGCTTTGTTTTTTAGATGTTTCAGGAAACACCATACACTTCTCCGGAGTGTCTGTTGGCAATTTACATCCCGCCCATCAGCATAACAAGGCTCCCAGTTCTCCATGGCCTGTCCTGCCTTTCTGGATTTTACACTTTTTTCAGATGGCCCTTTTGACCGGGGGGAAGTGAGACTTCATTGTAGTGCAGATTTCCTTTGCAAGCTTGCTTGGTTGGCCAAAAAGGGCGTATGCGTTTTTTCCTGAATATATTCAGGAAAAAACGCATACGCCCTTTTTGGCCAAGTGCATCATTGTGGACGTTCTGCCTCTTTTCCTATGCTTTCAATGCAATTCCAGTCTACTTCCTGAAATCGGTTTCCTGCAATTCTGCCCCGCTTTCAAGTCCTCTTGGCAGCCTTACTTCAGTCTATTTTTGGACGATAGCTGTCATTTATAACTCTGCAGGTTTGTGAATTACAGTGCCCCTAAGCTCCTTTCTTCAACTTGCTTTCTTGTGACCTGGCCGCAACACCGCAGGATGGCTTCAGGCCCTAATCTGGTTCCGGCACGGCATGCTGAGCCTTTGGTTATTTCCTCTTCCTGGTGGGAAATGAGAGTTAAATTTGCCCGTCCAGACACCTCCAGCTAGTCTCTTATTGGTTCTCGCTATTCCTGTTCATCTTCCGCAGAAATTGCAAACTGTGCCAAACAGGAGGTTAAAGGCGCTGACTCTCCAAGTGGGGAGAGTGTTAGTAAAGCGTCTGGAATGTTGCACCCGAGTACCAGGGGAGGAAAACTGAGACATATTTGAACACATCTCCCCTTCACATGGTTGATCATACTTGGGTTCCACATGCATGTTTTAGCTGAAGGAAGAATACCTTAAACCTGGAGAGTTAAGACCCATGTAATGGGTACCATGCAATATGACTTCAAAGGGTCTTCATTTGCTCACCGAACCTCTCCTAACTATCACTGCTGCGTTTATGCCCCTGTACACACGTTTGATTCTCTTTCGGAGACATAGTAATCCATAGGTTTTAAGATACTTACTAGTCAGGTACATTCTTAGGCGTTTAATATGCGGTGTTGAGTCCATTTCGTTGAGCAAGGAGTAGCTATTGTCTATTCCATATTTGACTTAAGGAACTTTATCTGTGCTCATTTCAATCTCTGGTTTTATGCAGCACCCCAACTCACCTTTCCCCTTAAGCAAGCATAAGTTGGTTTTCTAAATTTGAGACCCTGTTCTGTTTTGGAATGCAGTTCCTGTGTAGCCAAGTTTACATTCCGTGTATTACTGATATCTTATGATGTTTCTTTTTCTGTGTGACTTATTTCAGTTAGAATCATCATACCTGAATCCACTCATTGTGCTGCTAAGGGCCTGATGACACAGATTTCATTGCTGAGTGATATTGCTTTGTAAGTAAATACCACAACTTCTTTATCCATGTTTCACTTTCTGCGATGTTGAACTTGTACTGTAAACAAGGTTCTTGTCAACAGAGCCGTTCCAAACTTTGGGGTGGCTGTGTCTTTTTGATTTTAATTTCCCTAAGCTATAGGACCATAAGTGGAAGTGCCCTAGATTCTGTTGCTTTGTTTTTTAGATGTTTCAGGAAACACCATACACTTCTCCCGAGTGGTTGTTGGCAATTTACATCCCGCCCATCAACATAACAAGGCTCCCAGTTCTCCATGGCCTGTCCTGCCTTTCTGGATTTTACACTTTTTTCAGATGGCCCTTTTGACCGGGGGGAAGTGAGACTTCATTGTAGTGCAGATTTCCTTTGCAAGCTTGCTTGGTTGGCCAAAAAGGGCGTATGCGTTTTTTCCTGAATATATTCAGGAAAAAACGCATACGCCCTTTTTGGCCAAGTGCATCACTGTGGACGTTCTGCCTCTTTTCCTATGCTTTCAATGCAATTCCAGTCTACCTCCTGAAATCGGTTTCCTGCAATTCTGCCCCGCTTTCAAGTCCTCTTGGCAGCCTTACTTCAGTCTATTTTTGGACGATAGCTGTCATTTATAACTCTGCAGGTTTGTGAATTAGAGTGCCCCTGAGCTCCTTTCTTCAACTTGCTTTCTTGTGACCTGGCCGCAACACCGCAGGATGGCTTCAGGCCCTAATCTGGTTCTGGCACGGCACGCTGAGCCTTTGGTTATTTCCTCTTCCTGGTGGGAAATGAGAGTTAAATTTGCCCGTCCAGACACCTCCAGCTAGTCTCTCATTGGTTCTCGCTATTCCTGTTCATCTTCCGCAGAAATTGCAAACTGTGCCAAACAGGAGGTTAAAGGCGCTGACTCTCCAAGTGGGGAGAGTGTTAGTAAAGCGTCTGGAATGTTGCACCCGAGTACCAGGGGAGGAAAACTGAGACATATTTGAACACGTCTCCCGTTCACATGGTTGATCATACTTGGGTTCCACATGCATGTTTTAGCTGAAGGAAGAATACCTTAAACCTGGGTAGATGAAACCCGTGGAATGGGTACCATGCAATATGACTTCAAAGGGTCTTCATTTGCTCACCGAACCTCTCCAATCCTATCACTGCTGCATTTATGCCCCTGTAAACATGCTTGATTCTCTTTCGGAGACATAGCAATCCATAGGTTTTAAGATACTTACTAGTCAGGTACATTCTTAGGCGTTTAATATGCGGTGTTGAGTCCATTTCATTGAGCAAGGAGTAGCTCTTGTCTATTCCATATTTGGCTTAAGGAACTTTATCTCTACTCATTTCAATCTCTGGTTTTATGCAGCACCCCAACTCACCTTTCCCCTTAAGCAAGCATAAGTTGCTTTTCTAAATTTGAGAAACTGTTCTGTTTTGGAATGCAGTTCCTGTGTAGCCAAGTTTACATTCCGTGTATTACTGATATCTTATGATGTTTCTTTTTCTGTGTGACTTATTTCAGTTAGAATCATCGTACCTGAATCTACTCATTATGCTGCTACGGGCCTGATGACATAGATTTCATTGCTGAGTGATACTGCATTGTACGTAAGTACCACAAGTTCTTTATCCACTTTTCACTTTCTGTGATATTGAACTTGTACAGTAAACGAGCTTCTTGTAAACAGAGGCGTCCCAAACTTTGCGGTGGCTGTGTCTTTTTGATTTTAATTTCCCTAAGCTATAGGACCATAAGTGGAAGTGCCCTAGGCTCTGTTGCTTTGATTTTTAGATGTTTCAGGAAACACCATACACTTTTCCCTAGTGTCTGTTGGCAATTTACATCCCGCCCATCAGCATAACAAGGCTCCCAGTTCTCCATGGCCTGTCCTGCCTTTCTGGATTTTACACTTTTTTCAGATGGCCCTTTTGACCGGGGGGAAGTGAGACTTCATTGTAGTGCAGATTTCCTTTGCAAGTTTGCTTGGTTGGCCAAAAAGGGCGTATGCGTTTTTTCCTGAATATATTCAGGAAAAAACGCATACGCCCTTTTTGGCCAAGTGCATCATTGTGGACGTTCTGCCTCTTTTCCTATGCTTTCAATGCAATTCCAGTCTACCTCCTGAAATCGGTTTCCTGCAATTCTGCCCCGCTTTCAAGTCCTCTTGGCAGCCTTACTTCAGTCTATTTTTGGACGATAGCTGTCATTTATAACTCTGCAGGTTTGTGAATTACAGTGCCCCTGAGCTCCTTTCTTCAACTCGCTTTCTTTTGAGCTGGCCGCAAAACCGCAGGATGGCTTCAGGCCCTAATCTGGTTCCGGTACGGCACGCTGATCCTTTGGTTATTTCCTCTTCCTGGTGGGAAATGAGAGTTAAATTTGCCCGTCCAGACACCTCCAGCTAGCCTCTCATTCGTTCTCGCTATTCCTGTTCATCTTCCGCAGAAATTGCAAACTGTGCCAAACAGGAGGTTAAAGGCGCTGACTCTCCAAGTGGGGAGAGTGTTAGTAAAGCGTCTGGAATGTTGCACCCGAGTACCAGGGGAGGAAAACTGAGACATATTTGAACACGTCTCCCGATCACATGGTTGATCATACTCTGGGTTCCACATGCATGTTTTAGCTGAAGAAAGAATACCTAAAACCTGGGTAGTTGAAACCCGTGGAATGGGTACCATGCAATATGACTTCAAAGGGTCTTCATTTGCTCACCGAACCTCTCCAATCCTATCACTGCTGCGTTTATGCCCCTGTACACACGCTTGATTCTCTTTTGGAGACATAGCAATCCATAGGTTTTAAGATACTTACTAGTCAGGTACATTCTTAGGCGTTTAATATGGGGTGTTGAGTCCATTTCGTTGAGCAAGGAGTAGCTCTTGTCTATTCCATATTTGGCTTAAGGAACTTTATCTGTGCTCATTTCAATCTCTGGTTTTATGCAGCACCCCAACTCACCTTTCCCCTTAAGCAAGCATAAGTTGGTTTTCTAAATTTGAGACCCTGTTCTGTTTTGGAATGCAGTTCCTGTGTAGCCAAGTTTACATTCCATGTATTAGTGATATCTTATGATGTTTCTTTTTCTGTGTGACTTATTTCAGTTAGAATCATCATACCTGAATCCACTCATTGTGCTGCTAAGGGCCTGATGACACAGATTTCATTGCTGAGTGATATTGCTTTGTAAGTAAATACCACAACTTCTTTATCCATTTTTCACTGTCTGCGATGTTGAACTTGTACTGTAAACGAGGTTGTTGTAAACAGAGCCGTTCCAAACTTTGGGGTGGCTGTGTCTTTTTGATTTTAATTTCCCTAAGCTATAGGACCATAAGTGGAAGTGCCCTAGGTTCTGTTGCTTTGTTTTTTAGATGTTTCAGGAAACACCATACACTTCTCCCGAGTGTCTGTTGGCAATTTACATCCCGCCCATCAGCATAACAAGGCTCCCAGTTCTCCATGGCCTGTCCTGCCTTTCTGGATTTTACACTTTTTTCAGATGGCCCTTTTGACCGGGGGGAAGTGAGACTTCATTGTAGTGCAGATTTCCTTTGCAAGCTTGCTTGGTTGGCCAAAAAGGGCGTATGCTTTTTTTCCTGAATATATTCAGGAAAAAACGCATACGCCCTTTTTGGCCAAGTGCATCATTGTGGACGTTCTGCCTCTTTTCCTATGCTTTCAATGCAATTCCAGTCTACCTCCTGAAATCGGTTTCCTGCAATTCTGCCCCGCTTTCAAATCCTCTTGGCAGCCTTACTTCAGTATATTTTTGGACGATAGCTGTCATTTATAACTCTGCAGGTTTGTGAATTACAGTGCCCCTAAGCTCCTTTCTTCAACTCGCTTTCTTTTGAGCTGGCCGCAACACCGCAGGATGGTTTCAGGCCCTAATCTGGTTCCAGTACGGCACACTGAGCCTTTGGTTATTTCCTCTTCCTGGTGGGAAATGAGAGTTAAATTTGCCCGTCCAGGCACCTCCAGCTAGCCTCTCATTGGTTCTCGCTATTCCTGTTCATCTTCCGCAGAAATTGCAAACTGGGCCAAACAGGAGGTTAAAGGGACTGACTCTCCAAGTCGGGAGAGTGTTAGTACAGCATCTGGAATGTTGCACCCGAGTACCAGGGGAGGAAAACTGAGACATATTTGAACACGTCTCCCGTTCACATGGTTGATCATGCTCTGGGTTCCACATGCATGTTTTAGCTGAAGGAAGAATACCTTAAACCTGGAGAGTTGAGACCCGTGTAATGGGTACCATGCAATATGACTTCAAAGGGTCTTCATTTGCTCACCGAACCTCTCCAATCCTATCACTGCTGCGTTTATGCCCCTGTACACACGCTTGATTCTCTTTTGGAGACATAGCAATCCATAGGTTTTAAGATACTTACTCGTCAGGTACATTCTTAGGCGTTTAATATGGGGTGTTGAGTCCATTTCGTTGAGCAAGGAGTAGCTCTTGTCTATTCCATATTTGGCTTAAGGAACTTTATCTGTGCTCATTTCAATCTCTGGTTTTATGCAGCACCCCAACTCACCTTTCCCCTTAAGCAAGCATAAGTTGGTTTTCTAAATTTGGGACCCTGTTCTGAATTGGAATGCAGTTCCTGTGTAGCCAAGTTTACATTCCGTGTATTACTGATACCTTATGATGTTTCTTTTTCTGTGTGACTTATTTCAGTTAGAATCATCATACCTGAATCCACTCATTGTGCTGCTAAGGGCCTGATGACATAGATTTCATTGCTGAGTGATATTGCTTTGTAAGTAAGTATCACAAGTTCTTTATCCATTTTTCACTTTCTGTGATATTGAACTTGTACGGTAAACGAGGTTCTTGTAAACAGAGGCGTCCCTAACTTTGGGATGGCTGTGTCTTTTTGATTTAATTTCCCTAAGCTATAGGACCATAAGTGGAAGTGCCCTAGGCTCTGTTGCTTTGTTTTTTAGATGTTTCAGGAAACACCATACACTTCTCCGGAGTGGCTGTTGGCAATTTACATCCCGCCCATCAGCATAACAAGGCTCCCTGTTCTCCATGGCCTGTCCTGCCTTTCTGGATTTTACACTTTTCTCAGATGGCCCTTTTGACCGGGGGAAAGTGAGACTTCATTGTAGTGCAGATTTCCTTTGCAAGTTTGCTTGGTTGGCCAAAAAGGGCATATGCGTTTTTTCCTGAATATATTCAGGAAAAAACGCATACGCCCTTTTTGGCCAAGTGCATCATTGTGGACGTTCTGCCTCTTTTCCTATGCTTTCAATGCAATTCCAGTCTACCTCCTGAAATCGGTTTCCTGCAATTCTGCCCCGCTTTCAGGTCCTCTTGGCAGCCTTACTTCAGTCTATTTTTGGACGATAGCTGTCATTTATAACTCTGCAGGTTTGTGAATTACAGTGCCCCTGAGCTCCTTTCTTCAACTCGCTTTCTTGTGACCTGGCCGCAACACCGCAGGATGGCTTCAGGCCCTAATCTGGTTCCGGCACGGCACGCTGAGCCTTTGGTTAATTCTTCTTCCTGGTGGGAAATGAGAGTTAAATTTGCCCGTCCAGACACCTCCAGCTAGTCTCTCATTGGTTCTCGCTATTCCTGTTCATCTTCCGCAGAAATTGCAAACTGGGCCAAACAGGAGGTTAAAGGGACTGACTCTCCAAGTGGGGAGAGTGTTAGTAAAGCGTCTGGAATGTTGCACCCGAGTACCAGGGGAGGAAAACTGAGACATATTTGAACACGTCTCCCGATCACATGGTTGATCATACTCTGGGTTCCACATGCATGTTTTAGCTGAAGGAAGAATACCTAAAACCTGGGTAGTTGAAACCCGTGGAATGGGTACCATGCAATATGACTTCAAAGGGTCTTCATTTGCTCACCGAACCTCTCCAATCCTATCACTGCTGCGTTTTTGCCCCTGTACACATGATTGATTCTCTTTTGGAGACATAGCAATCCATAGGTTTTAAGATACTTACTAGTCAGGTACATTCTTAGGCGTTTAATATGGGGTGTTGAGTCCATTTCGTTGAGCAAGGAGTAGCTCTTGTCTATTCCATATTTGGCTTAAGGAACTTTATCTGTGCTCATTTCAATCTCTGGTTTTATGCAGCACCCCAACTCACCTTTCCCCTTAAGCAAGCATAAGTTGGTTTTCTAAATTTGAGACCCTGTTCTGTTCTGTAATTCAGTTCCTGTGTAGCCAAGTTTACATTCCGTGTATTAGTGATATGTTATGATGTTTCTTTTTCTGTGTGACTTATTTCAGTTAGAATCATCATACCTGAATCCACTCATTGTGCTGCTAAGGGCCTGATGACATAGATTTCATTGCTGAGTGATATTGCTTTGTAAGTAAGTACCACAAGTTCTTTATCCATTTTTCACTTTCTGTGATATTGAACTTGTACGGTAAACGAGGTTCTTGTAAACAGAGGCGTCCCAAACTTTGGGGTGGCTGTGTCTTTTTGATTTTAATTTCCCTAAGCTATAGGACCATAAGTGGAAGTGCCCTAGGCTCTGTTGCTTTGTTTTTTAGATGTTTCAGGAAACACCATACACTTCTCCGGAGTGGCTGTTGGCAATTTACATCCCGCCCATCAGCATAACAAGGCTCCCTGTTCTCCATGGCCTGTCCTGCCTTTCTGGATTTTACACTTTTCTCAGATGGCCCTTTTGACCGGGGGGAAGTGAGACTTCATTGTAGTGCAGATTTCCTTTGCAAGCTTGCTTGGTTGGCCAAAAAGGGCGTATGCGTTTTTTCCTGAATATATTCAGGAAAAAACGCATACGCCCTTTTTGGCCAAGTGCATCATTGTGGACGTTCTGCCTCTTTTCCTATGCTTTCAATGCAATTCCAGTCTACCTCCTGAAATCGGTTTCCTGCAATTCTGCCCCGCTTTCAAGTCCTCTTGGCAGCCTTACTTCAGTCTATTTTTGGACGATAGCTGTCATTTATAACTCTGCAGGTTTGTGAATTACAGTGCCCCTGAGCTCCTTTCTTCAACTTGCTTTCTTGTGACCTGGCCGCAACACCGCAGGATGGCTTCAGGCCCTAATCTGGTTCCGGCACGGCACGCTGAGCCTTGGGTTATTTCCTCTTCCTGGTGGGAAATGAGAGTTAAATTTGCCCGTCCAGACACCTCCAGCTAGCCTCTCATTGGTTCTCGCTATTCCTGTTCATCTTCCGCAGAAATTGCAAACTGGGCCAAACAGGAGGTTAAAGGCGCTGACTCTCCAAGTGGGGAGAGTGTTAGTAAAGCGTCTGGAATGTTGCACCTGAGTACCAGGGGAGGAAAACTGAGACATATTTGAACACGTCTCCCGTTCACATGGTTGATCATACTTGGGTTCCACATGCATGTTTTAGCTGAAGGAAGAATACCTTAAACCTGGAGAGTTGAGTCCCGTGTAATGGGTACCATGCAATATGACTTCAAAGGGTCTTCATTTGCTCACCGAACCTCTCCAATCCTATCACTGCTGCGTTTGTGCCCCTGTACACATGTTTGATTCTCTTTCGGAGACATAGAAATCCATAGGTTTTAAGATACTTACTAGTCAGGTACATTCTTAGGCATTTAATATGGGGTGTTGAGTCCATTTCGTTGAGCAACGAGTAGCTCTTGTCTATTCCATATTTGGCTTAAGGAACTTTATCTGTGCTCATTTCAATCTCTGGTTTTATGCAGCACCCCAACTCACCTTTCCCCTTAAGCAAGCATAAGTTGGTTTTCTAAATTTGAGACCCTGTTCTGTTCTGTAATTCAGTTCCTGTGTAGCCAAGTTTACATTCCGTGTATTACTGATATCTTATGATGTTTCTTTTTCTGTGTGACTTATTTCAGTTAGAATCATCATACCTGAATCCACTCATTGTGCTGCTAAGGGCCTGATGACATAGATTTCATTGCTGAGTGATATTGCTTTGTAAGTAAATACCACAACTTCTTTATCCGTTTTTCACTTTCTGCGATGTTGAACTTGTACTGTAAACGAGGTTCTTGTAAACAGAGCCGTTCCAAACTTTCGGGTGGCTGTGTCTTTTTGATTTTAATTTCCCTAAGCTATAGGACCATAAGTGGAAGTGCCCTAGGTTCTGTTGCTTTGTTTTTTAGATGTTTCAGGAAACACCATACACTTCTGCCAAGTGGTTGTTGGCAATTTACATCCCGTCCATCAACATAACAAGGCTCCCAGTTCTCTATGGCCTGTCCTGCCTTTCTGGATTTTACACTTTTTTCAGATGGCCCTTTTGACCGGGGGGAAGTGAGACTTCATTGTAGTGCAGATTTCCTTTGCAAGCTTGCTTGGTTGGCCAAAAAGGGCGTATGCGTTTTTTCCTGAATATATTCAGGAAAAAACGCATACGCCCTTTTTGGCCAAGTGCATCATTGTGGACGTTCTGCCTCTTTTCCTATGCTTTCAGTGCAATTCCAGTCTACCTCCTGAAATCGGTTTCCTGCAATTCTGCCCCGCTTTCAAGTCCTCTTGGCAGCCTTACCTCAGTATATTTTTGGACGATAGCTGTCATTTATAACTCTGCAGGTTTGTGAATTACAGTGCCCCTGAGCTCCTTTCTTCAACTCGTTTTCTCGTGAGCTGGCCGCAAACCTGCAAGATGGCTTCAGGCCGTAATCTGGTTCTGGCACGGCACGCTGAGCCTTTGGTTATTTCCTCTTCCTGGTGGGAAATGACAGTTAAATTTGCCCGTCCAGACACCTCCAGCTAGTCTCTCATTTTTTCTCGCTAATCCTATTCATCTTCCAAAGAAATTACAAACTGGGTCAAACAAGAGTTTAAAGGCACTGACTCTCCAAGACGGGAGAGTGTTAGTAAAGCGTCTGGAATGTTGCACCCGAGTACCAGGGGACGAAAACTGAGACATATTTGAACACGTCTCCCGATCACACGGTTGATCATACTCTGGGTTCCACATGCATATTTTAGCTGAAGGAAGAATACCTTAAACCTGGAGAGTTGAGACCCGTGGAATGGGTACCATGCAATATGACTTCAAAGGGTCTTCATTTGCTCACTGAACCTCTCCAATCCTGTCACAGCTGTGTTTATGCCCCTGTACACACGCTTGATTCTTTTTCAGACATACCATCCATACGTTTTAAGATTCTTACTAGTCAGGTATATTCTTAGGCGTTTAATATGGGGTGTTGAGTCCATTTCGTTGAGCAAGGAGTAGCTCTTGTCTATTCCATATTTGGCTTAAGGAACTTTATCTGTGCTAATTTTAAACTCTTGTTTTATGCAGCACCCCAACTCACCTTCCCCCTTAAGAAAGCATAATTTGGTTTTCTAAACTTGAGACCTTGTTCTGTTTTGTAATTCAGTTCATGTGTAGCCAAGTTCACATTCTGTTTATTAGTGATACCTTATGATGTTTCTTTTCTGTGTGACTTATTTCAGTTCGAATCATCATACCGGAATCCACTCATTATGCTGCTACGGGCCTGATCACATAGATTTCATTGCTGAGTGATATTGCATTGTACGTAAGTACCACAGGTTCTTTATCCATTTTTCACTTTCTGCGATATTGAACTTGTACCGTAAACGAGGTTCTTGTAAACAGAGACGTCCCAAACTTTGGGGTGGCTGTGTCTTTTTGATTTTAATTTCCCTAAGCTATAGGACCATACGTGGAAGTGCCCTAGGCTCTGTTGCTTTGTTTTTTAGATGTTTCAGGAAACACCATACACTTCTCCAGAGTGGCTGTTGGCAATTTACATCCCGCCCATCAGAATAAGAAGGCTCCCAGTTCTCCATGGCCTGTCGTGCCTTTATGGATTCTACACTTTTTTCAGATGGCCCTTTTGACCAGGTGGAAGTGAGACTTCATTGTAGTGCAGATTTCCTTTGCAAGCTTGCTTGGTTGGTCAAAAAGTGCGTATGCGTTTTTTCCTGAATATATTCAGGAAAAAACGCATACGCCCTTTTTGGCCAAGTGCATCATTGTCGAGGTTCTGACTCTCTTCATATGTTTTCAATGCAATTCCAGTCTACCTCCTGAAATCGGTTTCCTGCAATTCTGCCTTGCTTTCAATGCCTCTTCATAGCCTTACCTCAATATATTTTTTGAAAATAGTTGGCCTTTATAACTCTGCAGGTTTTTGAATTGCAGTGGCCCTTAGCTCCATTTTTCAGCTCTTATTTTTGTGGTCTTGCCCCATAACCACAGGATTCCTTGAAGCCCTATTTTTCTTCTGGGGCATCTTGCTGTGACTTTGGTTAATTCTTCTTACTGATGTGACATTAGAGTGACATGTGCCCATTGAAACCGCTACAGCTAGTTTCTCACTGGTTTCCCCTATTCCCATTCATCCTCTGCACTAACTGCAGACTGTGCGATACCAGAACTTAAAGGCATTGACTCCATGTGGGGATGTTGTTAGTAAAGCGGCTGGAATGTCGATCTGGAGCCCCAGGAGAGGAAAAATGAGGTGCGTTTTAGAAACCTTTCCCGATCCTATGGTATACCAGTCGCTGGGTTTCCCAAGCATGGTTTAGCTGTAGGAAGATTCCCTTCAACCTGGAGTGTTGGGACCCTTGGAATGAGTAGCATGAAGTATTGCATTAAACTTTCGGCAGTTGCTCACCAAAGCTCACCAATCCTCTCAGCCCCAAGTGTCCAGCCTTATGTCTTATCCAGCTGTGGGTTTATATGTGGTCAATCCAGGTTGCATCACAGCCCCTGAGCGAATTTTGTAAGAATTTTTCTCTCTTTCATTGTTTCAGCGTTTTGTTTTTAAAATTTATTTCTATAATGGGGTTTAGCTCATTTTCACTGCTGTGTTTGTGCCGCTCTGCACACACTTGATTCCCTTATGGAGATATATCAATACATGGGTTTTAAGATTCTTATTACTCAGATATATTTCTCTGCGGTGTATAGGGTGTGTTGAGGCCAGTTCATTGAGCAAGGTGTAGATCTTGTCTAATACCTATTTGGTTTATTGAACGGTATCTGTGCTAATTTCAAACTCTGGTTTTATGCATCACCCCACCTCTCCTTTCCCCTTAAGCTGACATAAGTGTGTTTTCTAAATGTGAGACACTGTTCTGTTCTGTAATTCATTTCTTGTGCAGCCATATTTACCCTCCCTCTATAAGTGATATCTTATGATATGTTTCTTTTTCTGTTTGACTTATTTCAAGTAGTATTATCGGACCTAAATCCACTCTTTATCCTTCTACTAGCCTTATTACATTGATTTCATGGTGAAGAGATATTCCATTGTACATAAGTACCACATCTTCTTTATCCATTGTTCTCTTTCCTGGGATATTTAAGGTGTACTGAAGTTGAGGTTCTTGTAAACAGAGTAGCCCTAAACTGTGGTGTGCTTGTGTCTTGTTGATTTTTAGACTTCCCTAGATATACTCCCATGATTGGAAGTGTCCTATGCTCTGTAGCTCTGTTTTTTAGATGATTTAGGAACCACCATACACTTCTCCAGAGTGGCTCTCGGCAGTTCACACACTGCCCATCGGCGTATAAAGGCTCCCTGTTCTCCATGGCCTGTCCTGCATTTCTGGTTTTTACAATTTTTTAGGATGGCCCTTTTGACCGGTGGGAAGTGAGACTTCTTTGTTGTGCACATTTGCATTGCTTGCTTGCTTCGTTGCCCATAAAGTGCGTATGCGTTTTTTCCTGGATATAATCAGGAAAAAACGCATACGCCCTTTTGGGCCAACTGCATCATTGTCGAAATTCTGCCGCTTTTCATGTGCGTTAAAGACGAGTCCAATCTATCTCTTGAAATCTGTTTCTTGCAATTCTGTCTTGCATTCAGATCCTCTTCTTTGCCTTACCTCAACATATTTTTGGACATTAGTTTTCATTTATAACTCTGCAGGTTTGTGAATTGCAGTGACCCTGAGCTCCATTTTTTAAGTTGCTCTTTTGTGAGCTGGCCTCAAACCCACAGGATTGCTTCAGGCCCTATTTTGGCTCCGGCGAGGCAGGCTGAGCCTTTCTTTAATTCTTATTCTTAATGGGAAATTAGAGTGATATGTGCCCGTCCAAACCCCTACAACTCTTCTCTCATTGGTTCCCCCTCTTCCCGTTCATCCTCCTCACAATTTGCAAAATGTGTGAAACAGAAGTTTAAATGTGCTGATTCTCCAAGTGGGGAGATTCTAAGTAGCGTGGCTGGAATGGTGAACAGGAGCACCAGGAGAGGATAAATGAGGTGCATTTTAGACACATCTCCCGATCACATGGTGTACAGTCCTCTGGGTTTTCCATGCATGTTTTAGCTGTAGGAAGATCCCTTGAACCTGCAGATTTGGGACCCATTGAATGGGTACCAGGTAGTATTACTTTAAAGGGTGTGCATTTCCTCACCCAACCTCACATTTCTCTTAGCGCAAACAGTTTCCAGCCTTATGTCTCATCCTGCTGTGGGTCTAGATGTGTTCAATCCATGTTGCATCACCGTCCCTGAGGAAAAGTTGTAAGAGGTTTTCTCTGTCTCTCTGTCGTTTATTTTTTTCAATTTATTACTATATTGGTTACAGCTGATTTTCAAAGCTCTGTTTCTTGCTGCTGTACATCCACTTGATTCACGTACAGAGAGACATCAATAAATTCTTTTTCAGATTCTTACCAGTCGTATATATTCTTTTCCAGTGACTTGAGTGTGCTGAGTGCAGTTCTTTTAGCTACCGTGTAGGCCTTGTTGATTATCAGTTTGGTATTTGGAATGGTATCTTTGCTAATTTCAACCTCCTGGATGATGCCTCACCCCTCCCCACCTTTCCCGTTTAGCAGCCTTATGCGTGTTTTCTACATATTTGACTATGTTTTTGTTTTGTAATTTATTTCATGTGTAGCCATTTTGGATTCCACCTTTAAGTGATATCTTATGATATGTGTCTTTTTCTTTTTGAATTCTGTCACTTAGAATGATCATACGTAACTCCTCCGGAGTTGTTACAACTGGCCATATTTCATTGATTTCCAGGCTGAATAATATTCCACTCTACCTAAGTACCACATCTCTATCCATTTTTTCCCTCCAGAGACATTTAAGTTATATCCTAGTCGAGGATCTTTTAAACAGAGAGGGGGTAAACATTGGGGTGCCTGTGTCCTCTCGATTTTTGTTTTTCCCAAGATATACGCCCATGAGTGCAAGTGCCCTATGCTCTGTAGCTCATTTTTTAGATGCTTTAGTAAACACAATACACTTCTCCAGAATGGCCGTTGGCAATATACATTTCCACTATAAGTCTCACAGGGCTCCCTCTTCTCGTTGCCCTGTCCTGCATTTCTGTTGTTTACGCTTTATGAGGATGGCTCTTCTGACTGATGCGAAGTGATATCTTTTGTAGTATTGACTTCCAGTGCCCACCTGTTTGGTTGGCTAAAAAAGTGTATGCCCTTTTCTTGAATATATACAGAAAAGAACGCATACACCCTTTTTGGCCAACTGCAATGTTGGCAATGTTCAGCTCCTTTTCTTGTGCTTAATGGCGAGTCCTTTCTACCTCCTCAAATCCCTTTCCTGCCATTCTCCCTTGCTTACAAGTCCTTTTCTCTCACTTTCCTCAAGACATTTTTCAGTGATGGATATTTTCAACTCTGCAGTTTTGTGAATTTTACTGCCCCTGAGTTCCATTGTTCAACTTGTGTTTATGGGAACTGGCCACAAAGCAGCGGGATTTCCTCAAGCCCTATACTGTTTCCATGGGCAACCCTAGCCTTTGGTCAATTCGTCTTCCTGATTGGAAATTAGAGTGACATGTGCCTGTCTGAACACCTAGGACTTGTCTCTCATTGTTCCTCATCCTTCCGCTTCATCCTCTGGACAAATTCCAAACTGTACACAACAGGATGTTGACAGTGCTGACATCTCCAAGTGGGGAGACTGTTAGTAAAGACGCTGGAGGGGTGAACCCGAGCACCAGGAGATGAGGAGATGAGATGCCTTTTCCAAACTCTTCCCGATCAGACGGTATACCATCCTCTGGGTGTGACAGACATGTTTTAGCAGTAGGAAGAGTCCCATTCATGTAAGGAGAACACCAGGGCTTTTTCAAAATCAGTGTCTCCCCGAAACCCAAACTGGGGAAGTTTTTAAGCTACGGCTACACATATGTTCATTAAGGGCCTTGGGAAGTAGGCAGAGTCCAAACTTTAGATGATTGAAGTCTTCAGGGTCAGAAGCACTCACCACCAGCTTCCCTTAGGCTACACTTTAACTGTCATTGATAGATGATGTCAATAAAAATATCTATTCTTTTTCAGATTATTTCCCCTTATAGGTTATTGCAAAATGTTGAGTGTAGTTCCCTGTGCTATACAGTAGTTCCTTGTTGATGATCTATTTTATACATAGCAGTGTGTATGTGTTCATTCCAAACTGTTAATTTATCCCTCCTCCCACCTTTCCCCTTTGGTAATAATAAATTATAAGATTTTATACTTCTCAGAAATGGGGGAGCTGAAAGAGAGGTATCATTTTCAATGGAAAAGCATTTAAAACAAGATTGAAGGTTTAACCAAGATTATTAGCTGTACATCCTTGGAAAGAAATCACTTCGTTTCTCTAATATTGACCTGACAAATAAGACAAACCTTTTCACTGAACTTGCTTATAAAAAGTGATGGAAATATCAAATGGAAGTGTTAAAAACATCTTATTTTACCCGAGCCTTATACACTGTTCTATGTTAACTACAGTTTGGCTCACACATCTGTTCATTGAGGTTACAATAGTCTCAATTTCTGTTACTGATCCTCCAGAGTGGACCCCAACAAGTGTCCCCCTGCCCAGTGTCATTGGGGCCAACAGATCGAGACTGAGTTTGGTTCACAAGCAAAGGAAACTTTATATTTTGATCAGAGAATGGAGAGGTGAGAGCATGCACTACCCCGTGGGCTGTGGGCTGGGCTGCTGTGTAGAGATCCTGTCAGAGTCAGTGGGAGGGAGGGAGGCGGCGGAGCTCTCGAGGGCCGGGTTGGCTGTAGCTCAGGCTCTATATCGTGGAGTCTGCACTGGGCCCCAGGAGCTGAGGTGTTGACCCAGCCATTCTGCACTAGGAAATCTGGTCTGAAGTGCCGGGTGTGGAACCTCTGCATGCGGGACCCTAGGAGCACGTGAAATTAGACAAAGCACAAAGGATAAAAATGGTTAGACTTGACTTTATTGCCCAGATTCTATTTTTATCTCCCAGGGATTTTTAATGGGCTTTGCTGGGGACAAACCCCTCCTCTGCCTTTTGTCCCGTTCCTCATTCTTGGAGTGCTGAGGGTGCAGACCCTTCTTCTGTAACTGCTGAGTGCTGAGTTGGGAGCCCTCATACCCTGGGGCGAGGGTCAGAGCTTCTCCCCAGCAGCCTCCCGGTGACGTTGATTGTCCCCAGGACCCCTGCCTCCCTGCTCGTCCACCTGAGCACCAGCATTGGAAGTGTTATAGATTCTAATGACCTTTAAGGGTCCAGGAAAGAGATGTGCAGAGACGCTGTGGGGGCCGGTTTCACCCCGCCCCACATTTGTTCAGCCACCTTAGGCTGACCGTCTCTGCCAGCCTAGATGCTCTGACCAGTAGTCTGCGCTTTCTTCAGTTAGGCCCCTGAATTAACGTACAAACAGCACCAGGTGTCAGAGCCCTGCCCGCTCAACTCCCAGACAGTCCAGGGTCAGTGGTGATCAAGGACCATGATGGCTACTGAGTCAACAGCCTTTTGAAGTAAACAGGAGTCCAGCCGGTCTTATTGGCCACCATCATCACGGTGTCTGTAGGCTTTTCTATGGTGACAGTGTGGTATACTGTTCCCCCGCCAAGATTATTAGCTCCCCTCTGGGTGCAGTAAGTCCTGCAAGCAGTAGTCTACTCTTTTGGGACACACTCTTGTTGTTTTATGAGAGAAACTCCAGGTCAAGTGATGTTCACACGAGTTGTCATGGTGTCCTGTTGCCCCCGGTTATCTCTCTGGATGTTGGAGTTGGAGGGCCTCCTCACTCGAGGTCGGTGTGCCCACGGAGCGAACCCTGCAACTTCAGGGCATGGTTGGTGGTTAGGATCACCACGTGGGGTCCTTTTCCCTTAGGAGGGAGGTGGCCTTTTGGGCTGCTGATTTCCAGGTTTTTAGATACCGCCAGTATCTTGGCCAGATGTGGCAGTGGGCCAAGCCCCTTAGTGACCGTAGTTTATCCTACCTGGATGGCATTCTTGCATTGTTCCATTTCAAGTGGTCCCAGTTTTTGCACTAATTCTCCAATGGCGATTCACCTTTCACCGGGAATGTAAAGGTCAAAGGGTTTAGCTAAATTAGGGAGTTCCAGGGCAAGGGTCTGAATTGACTGCTCTTTCCATTCTTGAAAGGCCACTTCTGGATTCTATTCAAAAGGATCATCATCGTTTCCTTTCAGTGTTTCATATAGAGGCCCAGCTAGTAGACTGTAGTTAGGGATCCAGAAGCAGCAAACCCTGGCCTCCCCAGGAACCCCTAAGCTGTCTTCTAGTTTTAGAAAGGGGTAAGGCTGAAAATGGTTTCTTCCCTTTCCTGGGATGGGCTTCTCTGACCTTCTGTGAGAATGAAGCCCAGGCAGGTCACCGCAGTCTGTGATATTTGAGCTTTTTCTTGGACAACTTCTATCCTTTATTGGCTTGGTAGTTCAGAGGCCTCCTTAGTAGGGCTGGTGATCAGAATGTCGTCTGCATATTGAAGGAGGGTTTCCTTTTCCAGAGGTAGAACTTTTAGGTCTTTAGCTAAGCTTTCCCCAAAGATGGTGTGGGAATTTTTGCACCCTTGGGGCCAGACGGCCCGGAAGTATTGTTTTAGTTGTATGTTGAGTCCTGCCACTCACAAGCCAAAATTTCTTGTGACTCTGGGACTAATGGAATACAAAAGAAGGCATCATTGAAGACTAATACAGAATACCATGTCCTGGTGGTTGGTAGAATGACCAGCAGGGTGTAGGAATTAGGAGCAACTGGAGGTATATCCTCGGTGGCTTCACTGACTGTCCTGACATCCTTTACCAGGTCCCCAGCAGCCCATGGGGCTCTCGTGGTCAGACCAATCCCAGAATATGGAGCTCACCTGGGCAGGTACCCCACCCCCACCCCAGCCCACGGGGCTCTCGTGGTCAGGCCCCTCCCAGGATACAGAGCTACCCTTGCAGGTACCGTGGCAGGGCTGGGCACACAGGAACCGTGCACATAGCCCTCATTGCAGAGCACCCCCAGCTCACCTGTCGCTCAGAGCTGACACAGAGCACCTCAGAGCAGGACTTGAACTAACAAACAGCAGCTGCGACAGGTCTGTGACCCTGGGCATCACTCCGTGAGGCCTCCCTCCACCTGGTCTTCCAGAGACTTCCACTGCACCCGGGGCACCAGGCCTCTGTCTCCAACCACCACCCACCCCTCCTCTCCCTGACTCCTGGGTTCCTCTCATTAGGAGAGGGTTTTCTTGAAGTTGTCTCCCACTCATGGGCCAGATAAAATGATTAGAAAACAAGCCAAAGCTGCAGCCCCTTGTCTATCCTGACTCTCAGGAGCCCACACCTGTTCCTTGGACCTGGCCGGTTCAGCAAGTTCCATTTTCTGCAACTGTGAGCCCCTGAGGGGTGATGATTGGCTGACCTGGGCAGCCTTACCGTGCCGGCCAGCCCTCCCCAGGTGTGCCTGGGTTGAGATCAATATAAATACCACTCCAGGCAGCAAGAGCCCCTGCAGCCGTGCCTGACGCCATTTTCTCTGCCCTGTCAGCAGTCTCGGGGCTGGGCTGGTGGGAGGGAGTGAGAGGCCACGGCTTTGTGGGTGGCCCAGTGTGAGTGGGGCTCTGCTGGACTTTCTGCAGCAGTTGCCAGGCTGCCACCTGCTAAAGAAGAGGGTGTGTCACCCATACCTGCTGCTGGAATTTCTCCCTGGGCAGAGGTGAGGAAGGAAAAAAGCAGTGGGGGCAGGGACAGGACGGGTATCTCAGGCAGGGAAATGGAAATCTTCCAGAAGAGCACCCAGGGCCAGGACCATTCTGGCTGGCCTGCAGGCACCAAGTCGGCCGGCATGCTGTCACTCGTGTGGCTCTATGGCCCTTCCTCTAGGCTTTCAAGTCCTTGTATATATTCAGGTGTTTTACCTGGGACGGGTGGGAATAGTTCAGCAGCAACTGGCCTGGGGCTCAGCTCACGTTTACTCACAGATGCCTCGGCACGGTGCCCCAGCTTTGCAATGAGGACGCTTGTTGCGTGGGGGCTGATGGCTGAATGGGAGACGATTCCCCACCACTGACCAACTTCAGAATTGTTTACAACTGGAGCAAGTGCCCTGATACGGTTTTCCTCTGTGTAACTGGTGGGTTCTGTGTTTTTTTTCTCTTTTTCGTTTTTGGTTCAAGGTAGATTTTATTCCTCTTTTTTGTATTTACAGATATAAGCATGGAAATAATTTATTCATATAAATACATGTATGTGCAGGGAATAATTGTTTTTTCTGTTTTATTTTTTAAATTTTATTTCTTTTTAATTTTGAATTTTATTTTATATTTTTATACAGCAGGTTCTTATTGGTTATCTATTTTATACATATAAATGTATACATGCCAATCCCAGTCTCTCAACTCCTCCCACCACCACCCCCCCAACAGCTTTCCCCCCTTGTTGTCCATACGTTTGTTGTCTACATCTGTTGCTCTATTTATGCCTTGCAAAATGGTTAATCTGTACAGTTTTTCTAGGTTCCACATATATGCATGAATATACAAGATTTGTTTTTCTCTTTCTGACTTACTTCACTCTGTATGACAGTCTCTAGATCCATCGACGTCTCTACAAATGACCCAATTTCATTCCTTTTCATGGCTTAGTAATATTCCATTTTATATATGTACCACAGCTTTATGCATTCGTCTGTCTGTGGGCATTTAGGTTGCTTCCATTACCTCGATATTGTAAATAGTGATGCAATGAACATTGCGGTGAATGACTCTTTTTGATTTATGGTTTTGTCTGGGTATATGTCCAGTACTGGGATTGCTGTATCATATGGTAATTCTATTGTTAGTTGCTTAAGAAATTCCATATTGTTCTCCATAATGACTGTATCAATTTATATTCCCAACAACAGTGGAAGAGGGTTCCTTTTCTCCACACCCTTTCCAGCATTTTTTGTTTGTAGATTTTCAATGATGCCTATTCTACCAGGTGTGAGGTGATACCTCATTGTTGAATCCATTTCGTTGAGCAAGGGGTAGCTCTTGTCTATTACATATTTGGCTTATGGAACGGTATCTGTGCTAATTTCAAACTCTGCTTTTATGCAGCACCCCAACTCACCTTCCCCCTTAAGCAGGCATAAGTTGGTTTTCTAAATTTGAGACCCTGTTCTGTTTTGTAATTCAGTTCATGTGTAGCCAAGTTCACATTCCGTGTATTAGTGATACCTTATGATGTTTCTTTTTCTGTGTGACTTATTTCACTTAGAATCATCGTGCCTCAATCCACTCATTATGCTGGTACGGGCCTGGTGACATAGATTTCATTGCTGAGTGGTATTCTGTTGTACATAAGTACCGCAACTTCTTTATCCATTATTTGCTCTCTGGGATATTTAACTTGTGCCGCAGAAGAGATTCCTGTAAAAAGAGCCGTCCCAAACTTTGGGATGGCTGTGTCTTTTTGATTTTAATTTCCCTAAGCTATAGGACCATAAGTGGAAGTGCCCTAGGCTCTGTTGCTTTGGTTTTTAGATGTTTCAGGAAACACCATACACTTCTCCCGAGTGTCTGTTGGCAATTTACATCCCGCCCATCAGCATAACAAGGCTCCCAGTTCTCCATGGCCTGTCCTGCCTTTCTGGATTTTACACTTTTTTCTGATGGCCCTTTTGACCGGGGGGAAGTGAGACTTCATTGTAGTGCAGATTTCCTTTGCAAGCTTGCTTGGTTGGCCAAAAAGGGCGTATGCGTTTTTTCCTGAATATATTCAGGAAAAAACGCATACGCCCTTTTTGGCCAAGTGCATCATTGTCGACGTTCTGCCTCTTTTCCTGTGTTTTAAATGCAATCCAATTCCGATTCCTCCTGAAATCGGTTTCCTGCAATTCTGCCCCGCATTCAAGTCCTCTTGGCAGCCCTACTTCAGTATATATTCGGACTATAGCTGTCTTTTATAAATCTGCAGGTTTGTGAATTACAGTGCCCCTGAGCTCCTTTCTTCAACTCGCTTTCTTGTGAGCTGGCCACAACACCGCAGGATTGCTTCAGGCCCTAATCTGGTTCTGGCACGGCATGCTGAGCCTTTGGTTTATTCCTCTTCCCTGTGGGAAATGAGAGTTAAATTTGCCCGTCCAGACACCTCCAGCTAGTCTCTCATTGGTTCTCCCTGTTCCTGTTCATCTTCCGCAGAAATTGCAAACTGGGCCAAACAGGAGGTTAAAGGCACTCACTCTCCAAGTGAGGAGAGTGTTAGTAAAGTGTCTGGAATGTTGCACCCGAGTACCAGGGAACGAAAAGTGAGACACATTTGAACACATTTCTCGATCATACGGTGGATCATACTCTGGGTTCCACATCCATGTTTTAGCTGAAGGAAGAATCCCTTAAACCTGGAGAGTTGAGACCCGTGGAATGGGTACCATGCAATATGACTTCAAAGGGTCTGCATTTGCTCACCGAACCTCACCAATCTTATGAGCCCCAAGTGTCCAGCCTTATGTGTCACCCAGCTCTGGGTGTAGATATGGTAAATGCAGGTTGCATCAGAAGCCTTGAATGAATTATTTAAGTATTGCTCTCTATATCACTGTCATTGTGTTTTGTTTAAGAAATTTATTTTTAATATGGGATTTAGCTGATTTTCACTGCTTTAATGCCACTGTACACACTCTTGATTCTCTTACAGAGATATATAAATCCATAGCTTTTATGATTCTTACTAGTCAGGTATATTCCTAGGCGTTGAATATGGGGTGTTGAGTCCATTTCGTTGAGCAAGGAGTAGTTCTTGTCTATTCCATATTTGGCTTATAGAACTTTATCTGTGCTCATTTCAATCTCTGGTTTTATGCAGCACCCCAACTCACCTTTCCCCGTAAGCAAGCATAAGTTGGTTTTCTAAATTTGAGACCCTGTTCTGTTTTGGAATTCAGTTCCTGTGTAGCCAAGTTTACATTCTGTGTATTAGTGATATCTTATGATGTTTCTTTTTCTGTGTGACTTATTTCAGTTAGATTCATCGTACTTAATCCACTCATTATGCTGCTATGGGCCTGATGACATAGATTTCATTGCTGAGTGATATTGCATTGTACGTAAGTACCACAACTTCTTTATCCATTTTTCACTTTCTGCGATATTGAACTTGTACCATATATGACGTTCTTGTAAACAGAGCCACCCCAAACTTTGGGATGGCTGTGTCTTTTTGATGTTAATTTCCCTAAACTATAGGACCATAAGTGGAAGTGCCCTAGGCTCTGTTGCTTTGTTTTTTAGATGTTTCAGGAAACACCATACACTTCTCCAGAGTGGCTGTTGGCAATGTACATCCCGCCCATCAACATAAGAAGGCTCCCACTTCTCCATGGCCTGTCGTGCCTTTATGGATTTTACACTTTTTTCAGATGGCCCTTTTGACCAGGGGAAAGTGAGACTTCATTGTAGTGCAGATTTCCTTTGCAAGCTTGCTGGGTTGGCCAAAAAGTGTGTATGCGTTTTTTCCTGACTATATTCAGGAAAAAACGCATACGCCCTTTTTGGCCAAGTGCATCATTGTGGACGTTCTGCCTCTTTTCCTATGCTTTCAATGCAATTCCAGTCTATCTCCTGAAATCGGTTTCCTGCAATTCTGCCCCGCTTTCAAGTCCTCTTGGCAGCCTTACTTCAGTCTATTTTTGGACGATAGCTGTCATTTATAACTCTGCAGGTTTGTGAATTACAGTGCCCCTGAGCTCCTTTCTTCAACTCGCTTTCTTTTGAGCGGGCCGCAACACGGCAAGATGGCTTCAGGCCCTAATCTGGTTCCGGCACGGCACGCTGAGCCTTTGGTTATTTCCTCTTCCTGGTGGGAAATGAGAGTTAAATTTGCCCGTCCAGACACCTCCAGCTAGTCTCTCATTGGTTCTCACTATTCCTGTTCATCTTCCGCAGAAATTGCAAACTGGGCCAAACAGGAGGTTAAAGGCTTTGACTCTTCAAGTGGGGAGAGTGTTAGTAAAGCGTCTGGAATGTTGCACCCGAGTACCAGGGGAGGAAAACTGAGACATATTTGAACACGTCTCCTGTTCACACGGTTGATCATACTCTGGGTTCCACATGCATGTTTTAGCTGAAGGAAGAATACCTTAAACCTGCAGAGTTGAGACCCGTGTAATGGGTACCATGCAATATGACTTCAAAGGGTCTTCATTTGCTCACCGAACCTCTCCAATCCTATCACTGCTGCGTTCATACCCCTGTACACACGCTTGATTCTCTTTTGGAGACATAGCAATCCATAGGTTTTAAGATACTTACTAGTCAGGTACATTCTTAGGCATTTTATATGCGGTGTTGAGTCCATTTCGTTGAGCAAGGAGTAGCTCTTGTCTATTCCATATTTGGCTTAAGGAACTTTATCTGTGCTCATTTCAATCTCTGGTTTTATGCAGCACCCCAACTCACCTTTCCCCTTAAGCAAGCATAAGTTGGTTTTCTAAATTTGAGACCCTGTTCTGTTTTGGAATGCAGTTCCTGTGTAGCCAACTTTACATTCCGTGTATTAGTGATATCTTATGATGTTTCTTTTTCTGTGTGACTTATTTCAGTTAGAATCATCGTACCTGAATCCACTCATTATGCTGCTATTGTTTGATGACATAGATTTCATTGCTGAGTGATACTGCATTGTACGTAAGTACCACAAGTTCTTTATCCATTTTTCACTTTCTGTGATATTGAACTTGTACGGTAAACGAGGTTCTTGTAAACAGAGGCGTCCCAAACTTTGGGGTGGCTGTGTCTTTTTGATTTTAATTTCCCTAAGCTATAGGACCATAAGTAGAAGTGCCCTAGGCTCTGTTGCTTTGTTTTTTCGATGTTTCAGGAAACACCATACACTTCTCCGGAGTGTCTGTTGGCAATTTACATCCCGCCCATCAGCATAACAAGGCTCCCAGTTCTCCATGGCCTGTCCTGCCTTTCTGGATTTTACACTTTTTTCTGATGGCCCTTTTGACCGGGGGGAAGTGAGACTTCATTGTAGTGCAGATTTCCTTTGCAAGCTTGCTTGGTTGGCCAAAAAGGACGTATGCGTGTTTTCAGGAAAAAACGCATACGCCCTTTTTGGCCAAGTGCATCATTGTGGACGTTCTGCCTCTTTTCCTATGCTTTCAATGCAATTCCAGTCTACCTCCTGAAATCGGTTTCCTGCAATTCTGCCCCGCTTTCAAGTCCTCTTGGCAGCCTTACTTCAGTATATTTTTGGACGATAGCTGTCATTTATAACTCTGCAGGTTTGTGAATTACAGTGCCCCTGAGCTCCTTTCTTCAACTCGCTTTCTTTTGAGCAGGCCGCAACACCACAGGATGGCTTCAGGCCTTAATCTGGTTCTGGCACGACACGCTGAGCCTTTGGTTATTTCCTCATCCTGGTGGGAAATGAGAGTAAAATTTGCCCGTCCAGACACCTCCAGCTAGTCTCTCATTGGTTCTCACTATTCCTGTTCATCTTCCGCAGAAATTGCAAACTGGGCCAAACAGGCGGTTAAAGGCTTTGACTCTTCAAGTGGGGAGAGTGTTAGTAAAGCGTCTGGAATGTTGCACCCGAGTACCAGGGGAGGAAAACTGAGACATATTTGAACACGTCTCCTGTTCACACGGTTGATCATACTCTGGGTTCCACATGCATGTTTTAGCTGAAGGAAGAATACCTTAAACCTGCAGAGTTGAGAGCCGTGGAATGGGTACCATGCAATATGACTTCAAAGGGGCTTCATTTGCTCACCGAACCTCTCCAATCCTATCACTGCTGCGTTTATGCCCCTGTACACATGCTTGATTCTCTCTTGGAGACATAGCAATCCATAGGTTTTAAGATACTTACTAGTCAGGTATATTCTTAGGCGTTTAATATGGGGTGTTGAGTCCATTTCGTTGAGCAAGGAGTAGCTCTTGTCTATTCCATATTTGGCTTAAGGAACTTTATCTGTGCTCATTTCAATCTCTGGTTTTATGCAGCACCCCAACTCACCTTTCCCCTTAAGCAAGCATAAGTTGGTTTTCTAAATTTGAGACCCTGTTCTGTTCTGTAATTCAGTTCCTGTGTAGCCAAGTTTACATTCCGTGTATTACTGACATCTTATGATGTTTCTTTTTCTGTGTGACTTATTTCAGTTAGAATCATCATACCTGAATCCACTCATTGTGCTGCTAAGGGCCTGATGACACAGATTTCATTGCTGAGTGATATTGCTTTGTAAGTAAATACCACAACTTCTTTATCCATTTTTCACTTTCTGCGATGTTGAACTTGTACTGTAAACGAGGTTCTTGTAAACAGAGCCGTTGCAAACTTTGGGGTGGCTGTGTCTTTTTGATTTTAATTTCCCTAAGCTATAGGACCATAAGTGGACGTGCCCTAGGTTCTGTTGCTTTGTTTTTTAGATGTTTCAGGAAACACCATACACTTCTCCCTAGTGTCTGTTGGCAATTTACATCCCGCCCATCAGCATAACAAGGCTCCCTGTTTTCCATGGCCTGTCCTGCCTTTCTGGATTTTACACTTTTTTCAGATGGCCCTTTTGACCGGGGGGAAGTGAGACTACATTGTAGTGCAGATTTCCTTTGCAAGCTTGCTTGGTTGGCCAAAAAGGGCGTATGCGTTTTTTCCTGAATATATTCAGCAAAAAACGCATACGCCCTTTTTGGCCAAGTGCATCATTGTGGACGTTCTGCCTCTTTTCCTATGCTTTCAATGCAATTTCAGTCTACCTCCTGAAATCGGTTTCCTGCAATTCTGCCCCGCTTTCAAGTCCTCTTGGCAGCCTTACTTCAGTCTATTTTTGGACGATAGCTGTCATTTATAACTCTGCAGGTTTGTGAATTACAGTGCCCCTGAGCTCCTTTCTTCAACTCGCTTTCTTTTGAGCTGGCCGCAACACCGCAGGATGGCTTCAGGCCCTAATCTGGTTCCGGCACGGCACGCTGAGCCTTTGGTTATTTCCTCTTCCTGGTGGGAAATGAGAGTTAAATTTGCCCGTCCAGACACCTCCAGCTAGTCTTTCATTGGTTCTCGCTATTCCTGTTCATCTTCCGCAGAAATTGCAAACTGGGCCAAACAGGAGGTTCAAGGGACTGACTCTCCAAGTCGGGAGAGTGTTAGTAAAGCGTCTGGAATGTTGCACCCGAGTACCAGGGGAGGAAAACTGAGACATATTTGAACACGTCTCCCGTTCACATGGTTGATCATACTCTGGGTTCCACATGCAGGTTTTAGCTGAAGGAAGAATACCTTAAACCTGGAGAGTTGAGACCCGTGTAATGGGTACCATGCAATATGACTTCAAAGGGTCTTCATTTGCTCACCGAACCTCTCCAATCCTATCTCTGCTGCGTTTATGCCCCTGTACACACGCTTGATTCTGTTTTGGAGACATAGCAATCCATAGGTTTTAAGATACTTACTAGTCAGGTACATTCTTAGGCGTTTAATATGGGGTTTTGAGTCCATTTCGTTGAGCAAGGAGTAGCTCTTGTCTATTCCATATTTGGCTTAAGGAACTTTATCTGTGCTCATTTCAATCTCTGGTTTTATGCAGCACCCCAACTCACCTTTCCCCTTAAGAAAGCATAAGTTGGTTTTCTAAATTTGAGACCCTGTTCTGTTTTGGAATGCAGTTCCTGTGTAGCCAAGTTTACATTTCGTGTATTAGTGATATCTTATGATGTTTCTTTTTCTGTGTGACTTATTTCAGTTAGAATCATCGTACCTGAATCCACTCACTATGCTGCTACGGGCCTGATGACATAGATTTCATTGCTGAGTGATACTGCATTGTACGTAAGTACCACAAGTTCTTTATCCATTTTTCACTTTCTGTGATATTGAACTTGTACGGTAAACGAGGTTCTTGTAAACGGAGGCGTCCCAAACTTTGGGGTGGCTGTGTCTTTTTGATTTTAATTTCCCTAAGCTATAGGACCATAAGTGGAAGTGCCCTAGGCTCTGTTGCTTTGTTTTTTAGATGTTTCAGGAAACACCATACACTTCTCCTGAGTGTCTGTTGGCAATTTACATCCCGCCCATCAGCATAACAAGGCTCCCAGTTCTCCATGGCCTGTCCTGCCTTTCTGGATTTTACACTTTTTTCAGATGGCCCTTTTGACCGGGGAGAAGTGAGACTTCATTGTAGTGCAGATTTCCTTTGCAAGTTTGCTTGGTTGGCCAAAAAGGGCGTATGCGTTTTTTCCTGAATATATTCAGGAAAAAACGCATACGCCCTTTTTGGCCAAGTGCATCATTGTGGACGTTCTGCCTCTTTTCCTATGCTTGAAATGCAATTCCAGTCTACCTCCTGAAATCGGTTTCCTGCAATTCTGCCCCGCTTTCAAGTCCTCTTGGTAGCCTTACTTCAGTATATTTTTGGACGATAGCTGTCATTTATAACTCTGCAGGTTTGTGAATTACAGTGCCCCTGAGCTCCTTTCTTCAACTCGCTTTCTTTTGAGCTGGCCGCAACACCGCAGAATGGCTTCAGGCCCTAATCTGGTTCTGGCACGGCACGCTGAGCCTTTGGTTAATTCCACTTCCTGGTGGGAAATGAGAGTTAAATTTGCCCATCCAGACACCTCCAGCTAGTCTCTCATTGGTTCTCGCTATTCCTGTTCATCTTCCACAGAAATTGCAAACTGGGCCAAACAGGAGGTTAAAGGGACTGACTCTCCAAGTGGGGAGAGTGTTAGTAAAGCGTCTGGAATGTTGCACCCGAGTACCAGGGTACGAAAACTGAGACATATTTGAACACGTCTCCTGATCACATGGTTGATCATACTCTAGGTTCCACATGCATGTTTTAGCTGAAGGAAGAATACCTTAAACCAGGGTAGTTGAAACCCGTGGAATGGGTACCATGCAATATGACGTCAAAGGGTCTTCATTTGCTCACGAACCTCTCCAATCCTATCACTGCTGCGTTTATGCCCCTGTACACATGCTTGATTCTCTTTCGGAGACATAGCAATCCATAGGTTTTAAGATACTTACTAGTCAGGTACATTCTTAGGCGTTTAATACGCGGTGTTGAGTCCATTTCGTTGAGCAAGGAGTAGCTCTTGTCTATTCCATATTTGGCTTAAGGAACTTTATCAGTGCTCATTTCAATCTCTGGTTTTATGCAGCACCCCAACTCACCTTTCCCCTTAAGCAAGCATAAGTTGGTTTTCTAAATTTGAGACCCTGTTCTGTTCTGTAATTCAGTTCCTGTGTAGCCAAGTTTACATTCCGTGTATTACTGATATCTTATGATGTTTCTTTTTCTGTGTGACTTATTTCAGTTAGAATCATCATACCTGAATCCACTCATTGTGCTGCTAAGGGCCTGATGACACAGATTTCATTGCTGAGTGATATTGCTTTGTAAGTAAATACCACATCTTCTTTATCCATTTTTCACTTTCTGCGATGTTGAACTTGTACTGTAAACGAGGTTCTTGTAAACAGAGCTGTTCCAAACTTTGGGGTGGCTGTGTCTTTTTGATTTTAATTTCCCTAAGCTATAGGACCATAAGTGGAAGTGCCCTAGGTTCTGTTTCCTGGTTTTTTAGATGTTTCAGGCAACACCATACACTTCTCCCGAGTGGTTGTTGGCAATTTACATCCCGCCCATCAGCATAACAAGGCTCCCAGTTCTCCATGGCCTGTCCTGCCTTTCTGGATTTTACACTTTTTTCAGATGGCCCTTTTGACCGGGGGGAAGTGAGACTTCATTGTAGTGCAGATTTCCTTTGCAAGCTTGCTTGGTTGGCCAAAAAGGGCGTATGTGTTTTTTCCTGAATATATTCAGGAAAAAACGCATACGCCCTTTTTGGCCAAGTGCATCATTGTGGACGTTCTGCCTCTTTTCCTATGCTTTCAATGCAATTCCAGTCTACCTCCTGAAATCGGTTTCCTGCAATTCTGCCCCGCTTTCAAGTCCTCTTGGCAGCCTTACTTCAGTCTATTTTTGGACGATAGCTGTCATTTATAACTCTGCAGGTTTGTGAATTACAGTGCCCCTGAGCTCCTTTCTTCAACTCGCTTTCTTTTGAGCTGGCCGCAACACCGCAGGATGGCTTCAGGCCCTAATCTGGTTCCGGCACGGCACGCTGAGCCTTTGGTTATTTCCTCTTCCTGGTGGGAAATGAGAGTTAAATTTGCCCGTCCAGACACCTCCAGCTAGTCTTTCATTGGTTCTCGCTATTCCTGTTCATCTTCCGCAGAAATTGCAAACTGGGCCAAACAGGAGGTTCAAGGGACTGACTCTCCAAGTGGGGAGAGTGTTAGTAAAGCGTCTGGAATGTTGCACCCGAGTACCAGGGGAGGAAAACTGAGACATATTTGAACACGTCTTCCGTTCACATGGTTGATCATACTCTGGGTTCCACATGCATGTTTTAGCTGAAGGAAGAATACCTTAAACCTGGAGAGTTGAGACCCGTGTAATGGGTACCATGCAATATGACTTCAAAGGGTCTTCATTTGCTCACCGAACATCTCCAATCCTATCACTGCTGCGTTTATGTCCCTGTACACACGCTTGATTCTCTTTTGGAGACATAGCAATCCATAGGTTTTAAGATACTTACTAGTCAGGTACATTCTTAGGCATTTAATATGGGGTGTTGAGTCCATTTCGTTGAGCAAGGAGTAACTCTTGTCTATTCCATATTTGGCTTAAGGAATTTTATCTGTGCTCATTTCAATCTCTGGTTTTATGCAGCACCCCAACTCACCTTTCCCCTTAAGCAAGCATAAGTTGGTTTTCTAAATTTGAGACCCTGTTCTGTTCTGTAATTCAGTTCCTGTGTAGCCAAGTTTACATTCCGTGTATTACTGATATCTTATGATGTTTCTTTTTCTGTGTGACTTATTTCAGTTAGAATCATCATACCTGAATCCACTCATTGTGCTGCTAAGGGCCTGATGACATAGATTTCATTGCTGAGTGATATTGCTTTGTAAGTAAATACCACAACTTCTTTATCCATTTTTCACTTTCTGTGATGTTGAACTTGTACTGTAAATGACGTTCTTGTAAACAGAGCCGTTCCAAACTTTGGGGTGGCTGTGTCTTTTTGATTTTAATTTCCCTAAGCTATAGGACCATAAGTGGAAGTGCCCTAGGTTCTGTTGCTTTGTTTTTTAGATGTTTCAGGAAACACCATACACTTCTCCCGAATGTCTGTCGGCAATGTACATCCCGCCCATCAGCATAACAAGGCTCCCAGTTCTCCATGGCCTGTCCTGCCTTTCTGGATTTTACACTTTTTTCAGATGGCCCTTTTGACCAGGGGGAATTGAGACTTCATTGTAGTGCAGATTTCCTTTGCAAGCTTGCTTGGTTGGCCAAAAAGGGCGTATGCGTTTTTTCCTGAATATATTCAGGAAAAAACGCATACGCCCTTTTTGGCCAAGTGCATCATTGTGGACGTTCTGCCTCTTTTCCTATGCTTTCAATGCAATTCCAGTCTACCTCCTGAAATCGGTTTCCTGCAATTCTGCCCCGTTTTCAAGTCCTCTTGGCAGCCTTTCGTCAGTATATTTTTGGACGATAGCTGTCATTTATAACTCTGCAGGTTTGTGAATTACAGTGCCCCTGAGCTCCTTTCTTCAACTCGCTTTCTTTTGAGTTGGCCGCAACACCGCAGGATGGCTTCAGGCCCTAATCTGGTTCCGGCATGGCACGATGAGCCTTTGGTTATTTCCTCTTCCTGGTGGGAAATGAGAGTTAAATTTGCCCGTCCAGACACCTCCAGCTAGTCTTTCATTGGTTCTCCCTATTCCTGTTCATCTTCCGCAGAAATTGCAAACTGGGCCAAACAGGAGTTTAAAGGCGCTGACTCTCCAAGTCAGGAGAGTGTTAGTAAAGCGTCTGGAATGTTGCACCCGAGTATCAGGGGAGGAAAACTGAGACATATTTGAACACGTCTCCCGTTCACATGGTTGATCATACTCTGGGTCCACATGCATGTTTTAGCTGAAGGAAGAATACTTTAAACCTGGAGAGTTGAGACCCGTGTAATGGGTACCATGCAATATGACTTCAAAGGGTCTTCATTTGCTCACCGAACCTCTCCAATCCTATCACTGCTGCGTTTATGCCCCTGTACACACGCTTGATTCTGTTTTGGAGACATAGCAATCCATAGGTTTTAAGATACTTACTAGTCAGGTACATTCTTAGGCGTTTAATATGGGGTTTTGAGTCCATTTCGTTGAGCAAGGAGTAGCTCTTGTCTATTCCATATTTGGCTTAAGGAACTTTATCTGTGCTCATTTCAATCTCTGGTTTTATGCAGCACCCCAACTCACCTTTCCCCTTAAGCAAGCATAAGTTGGTTTTCTAAATTTGAGACCCTGTTCTGTTTTGGAATGCAGTTCCTGTGTAGCCCAGTTTACATTCCGTGTATTAGTGATATCTTATGATGTTTCTTTTTCTGTGTGACTTATTTCAGTTAGAATCATCGTACCTGAATCCACTCATTATGCTGCTACGGGCCTGATGACATAGATTTCATTGCTGAGTGATACTGCATTGTACATAAGTAGCACAAGTTCTTTATCCATTTTTCACTTTCTGTGATATTGAACTTGTACGGTAAACGAGGTTTTTGTAAACGGAGGCGTCCCAAACTTTGGGGTGGCTGTGTCTTTTTGATTTTAATTTCCCTAAGCTATAGGACCATAAGTGGAAGTGCCCTAAGCTCTGTTGCTTTGTTTTTTAAATGTTTCAGGAAACACCATACACTTCTCCTGAGTGTCTGTTGGCAATTTACCTCCCGCCCATCAGCATAACAAGGCCCCAAGTTCTCCATGGCCTGTCCTGCCTTTCTGGATTTTACACTTTTTTCAGATGGCCCTTTTGACCGGGGAGAAGTGAGGCTTCATTGTAGTGCAGATTTCCTTTGCAAGCTTGCTTGGTTGGCCAAAAAGGGCGTATGCATTTTTTCCTGAATATATTCAGGAAAAAACGCATACGCCCTTTTTGGCCAAGTGCATCATTGTGGACGTTCTGCCTCTTTTCCTATGCTTGAAATGCAATTCCAGTCTACCTCCTGAAATCGGTTTCCTGCAATTCTGCCCCGCTTTCAAGTCCTCTTGGCAGCCTTTCGTCAGTCTATTTTTGGACGATAGCTGTCATTTATAACTCTGCAGGTTTGTGAATTACAGTGCCCCTGAGCTCCTTTCTTCAACTCGCTTTCTTGTGACCTGGCCGCAACACCGCAGGATGGCTTCAGGCCCTAATCTGGTTCCGGCATGGCACGATGAGCCTTTGGTTATTTCCTCTTCCTGGTGGGAAATGAGAGTTAAATTTGCCCGTCCAGACACCTCCAGCTAGTCTCTCATTGGTTCTCCCTATTCCTGTTCATCTTCCGCAGAAATTGCAAACTGGGCCAAACAGGAGTTTAAAGGCGCTGACTCTCCAAGTGGGGAGAGTGTTAGTAAAGCGTCTGGAATGTTGCACCCGAGTACCAGGGGAGGAAAACTGAGACATATTTGAACACGTCTCCCGTTCACATGGTTGATCATACTCTGGGTCCACATGCATGTTTTAGCTGAAGGAAGAATACTTTAAACCTGGAGAGTTGAGACCCGTGTAATGGGTACCATGCAATATGACTTCAAAGGGTCTTCATTGGCTCACCGAACCTCTCCAATCCTATCACTGCTGCGTTTATGCCCCTGTACACACGCTTGATTCTGTTTTGGAGACATAGCAATCCATAGGTTTTAAGATACTTACTAGTCAGGTACATTCTTAGGCGTTTAATATGGGGTTTTGAGTCCATTTCGTTGAGCAAGGAGTAGCTCTTGTCTATTCCATATTTGGCTTAAGGAACTTTATCTGTGTTCATTTCAATCTCTGGTTTTATGCAGCACCTCAACTCACCTTTCCCCTTAAACAAGCATAAGTTGGTTTTCTAAATTTGAGACCCTGTTCTGTTTTGGAATGCAGTTCCTGTGTAGCCCAGTTTACATTCCGTGTATTAGTGATATCTTATGATGTTTCTTTTTCTGTGTGACTTATTTCAGTTAGAATCATCGTACCTGAATCCACTCATTATGCTGCTATGGGCCTGATGACATAGATTTCATTGCTGAGTGATACTGCATTGTACATAAGTACCACAAGTTCTTTATCCATTTTTCACTTTCTGTGATATTGAACTTGTACGGTAAACGAGGTTGTTGTAAACGGAGGCGTCCCAAACTTTCGGGTGGCTGTGTCTTTTTGATTTTAATTTCCCTAAGCTATAGGACCATAAGTGGCAGTGCCCTAGGCTCTGTTGCTTTGTTTTTTAGATGTTTCAGGAAACACCATACACTTCTCCCGAGTGGTTGTTGGCAATTTACATCCCGCCCATCAGCATAACAAGGCTCCCAGTTCTCCATGGCCTGTCCTGCCTTTCTGGATTTTACACTTTTTTCAGATGGCCCTTTTGACCGGGGGGAAGTGAGACTTCATTGTAGTGCAGATTTCCTTTGCAAGCTTGCTTGGTTGGCCAAAAAGCGCGTATGCGTTTTTTCCTGAATATATTCAGGAAAAAACGCATACGCGCTTTTTGGCCAAGTGCATCATTGTGGACGTTCTGCCTCTTTTCCTATGCTTTCAATGCAATTCCAGTCTACCTCCTGAAATCGGTTTCCTGCCATTCTGCCCCGCTTTCAAGTCCTCTTGGCAGCCTTACTTCAGTATATTTTTGGACGATAGCTGTCATTTATAACTCTGCAGGTTTGTGAATTACAGTGACCCTGAGCTCCTTTCTTCAACTCGCTTTCTTGTGACCTGGCCGCAAAACCGCAGGATGTCTCCAGGCCCTAATCTGGTTCCGGCACGGCATGCTGAGCCTTTGGTTAATTCCTCTTCCTGGTGGGAAATGAGAGTTAAATTTGCCCGTCCAGACACCTCCAGATAGGCTCTCATTGGTTCTCGCTATTCCTGTTCATCTTCCGCAGAAATTGCAAACTGGGCCAAACAGGAGGTTAAAGGGACTGACTCTCCAAGTAGGGAGAGTGTTAGTAAAGCATCTGGAATGTTGCACCCGAGTACCAGGGTATGAAAACTGAGACATATTTGAACACGTCTCCCGATCACATGGTTGATCATACTCTAGGTTCCACATGCATGTTTTAGCTGAAGGAAGAATACCTTAAACTTGGGTATTTGAAACCCGTGGAATGGGTACCATGCAATATGACTTCAAAGGGTCTTCATTTGCTCACCGAACCTCTCCAATCCTATCACTGCTGCGTTTATGCCCTTGTACACATGCTTGATTCTCTTTCGGAGACATAGCAATCCATAGGTTTTAAGATACTTACTAGTCAGGTACATTCTTAGGCGTTTAATATGGGGTGTTGAGTCCATTTCGTTGAGCAAGGAGTAGCTCTTGTCTATTCCATATTTGGCTTAAGGAACTTTATCTGTGCTCATTTCAATCTCTGGTTTTATGCAGCACCCCAACTCACCTTTACCCTTAAGCAAGCATAAGTTGGTTTTCTAAAGTTGAAACCCTGTTCTGTTCTGTAATTCAGTTCCTGTGTAGCCAAGTTTCCATTCCATGTATTACTGATATCTTATGATGTTTCTTTTTCTGTGTGACTTATTTCAGGTAGAATCATCATACCTGAATCCACTCATTGTGCTGCTAAGGGCCTGATGACATAGATTTCATTGCTGAGTGATATTGCTTTGTAAGTGAATACCACAACTTCTTTATTCATTTTTCACTTTCTGCGATGTTGAACTTGTACTGTAAACGAGGTTCTTGTAAACAGAGCCATTCCTAACTTTGGGGTGGCTGTGTCTTTTTGATTTTAATTTCCCTAAGCTATAGGACCATAAGTGGAAGTGCCCTAGGTTCTGTTGCTTTGTTTTTTAGATGTTTCAGGAAACACCATACACTTCTCCCGAATGTCTGTCGGCAATTTACATCCCGCCCATCAGCATAACAAGGCTCCCAGTTCTCCATGGCCTGTCCTGCCTTTCTGGATTTTACACTTTTTTCAGATGGCCCTTTTGACCGGGGGGAAGTGAGACTTCATTGTAGTGCAGATTTCCTTTGCAAGCTTGCTTGTTTGGCCAAAAAGGGCGTATGCATTTTTTCCTGAATATATTCAGGAAAAAACGCATACACCCTTTTTGGCCAAGTGCATCATTGTGGACGTTCTGCCTCTTTTCCTATGCTTTCAATGCAATTCCAGTCTACCTCCTGAAATCGGTTTCCTGCAATTCTGCCCCGCTTTCAAGTCCTCTTGGCAGCCTTACTTCAGTCTATTTTTGGACGATAGCTGTCATTTATAACTCTGCAGGTTTGTGAATTACAGTGCCCCTGAGCTCCTTTCTTCAACTCGCTTTCTTTTGAGCTGGCCGCAACACCGCAGGTTGGCTTCAGGCCCTAATCTGTTTCCGGTACGGCACGCTGAGCCTTTGGTTATTTCCTCTTCCTGGTGGGAAATTAGAGTTAAATTTGCCCGTCCAGACACTTCCAGCTAGTCTCTCATTGGTTCTCGCTATTCCTGTTCATCTTCCGCAGAAATTGCAAACTGGGCCAAACAGGAGGTTAAAGGCGCTGACTCTCCAAGTGGGGAGAGTGTTAGTAACGCATCTGGAATGTTGCACCCGAGTACCAGGGGAGGAAAACTGAGACATATTTTAACACGTCTCCCGTTCACATGGTTGATCATACTTGGGTTCCACATGCATGTTTTAGCTGAAGGAAGAATACCTTAATCCTGGAGAGTTAAGACCCGTGTAATGGGTACCATGCAATATGACTTCAAAGGGTCTTCATTTGCTCACCGAACCTCTCCAATCCTATCACTGCTGCGTTTATGCCCCTGTACACATGCTTGATTCTCTTTCGGAGACATAGCAATCCATAGGTTTTAAGATACTTACTAGTCAGGTACATTCTTAGGCGTTTAATATGCGGTGTTGAGTCCATTTCGTTGAGCAAGGAGTAGCTCTTGTCTATTCCATATTTGGCTTAAGGAACTTTATCTCTGCTCATTTCAATCTCTGGTTTTATGCAGCACCCCAACTCACCTTTCCCCTTAAGCAAGCATAAGTTGGTTTTCTAAATTTGAGACCCTGTTCTGTTCTGTAATTCAGTTCCTGTGTAGCCAAGTTTACATTCCGTGTATTACTGATATCTTATGATGTTTCTTTTTCTGTGTGACTTATTTCAGGTAGAATCATCATACCTGAATCCACTCATTGTGCTGCTAAGGGCCTGATGACACAGATTTCTTTGCTGAGTGATATTGCTTTGTAAGTTAATACCACAACTTCTTTATCCATTTTTCACTTTCTGCGATGTTGAACTTGTATTGTAAACGAGGGTCTTGTAAACAGAGCCGTTCCAAACATTGGGGTGGCTGTGTCTTTTTGATTTTAATTTCCCTAAGCTATAGGACCATAAGTGGAAGTGCCCAAGGTTCTGTTGCTTTGTTTTTTAGATGTTTCAGGAAACACCATACACTTCTCCCGAGTGGTTTTTGGCAATTTACATCCCGCCCATCAGCATAACAAGGCTCCCAGTTCTCCATGGCCTGTCCTGCCTTTCTGGATTTTACACTTTTTTCAGATGGCCCTTTTGACCGGGGAGAAGTGAGACTTCATTGTAGTGCAGATTTCCTTTGCAAGCTTGCTTGGTTGGCCAAAAAGGGCGTATGCGTTTTTTCCTGAATATATTCAGGAAAAAACGCATACGCACTTTTTGGCCAAGTGCATCATTGTGGACGTTCTGCCTCTTTTCCTATGCTTTCAATGCAATTCCAGTCTACCTCCTGAAATCGGTTTCCTGCAATTCTGCCCCGCTTTCAAGTCCTCTTGGCAGCCTTACTTCAGTCTATTTTTGGACGATAGCTGTCATTTATAACTCTGCAGGTTTGTGAATTACAGTGCCCCTGAGCTCCTTTCTTCAACTCACTTTCTTTTGAGCTGGCCGCAACACCGCAGGATGGCTTCAGGCCCTAATCTGGTTCCGGCACGGCATGCTGAGCCTTTGGTTATTTCCTCTTCCTGGTGGGAAATGAGAGTTAAATTTGCCCGTCCAGACACCTCCAGCTAGCCTCTCATTGGTTCTCGCTATTCCTGTTCATCTTCCGCAGAAATTGCAAACTGGGCCAAACAGGAGGTTAAAGGCGCTGACTCTCCAAGTCAGGAGAGTTTTAGTAAAGCGTCTGGAATGTTGCACCCGAGTACCAGGGGAGGAAAACTGAGACATATTTGAACACGTCTCCCGATCAAATGGTTGATCATACTCTGGGTTCCACATGCATGTTTTAGCTGAAGGAAGAATAACTAAAACCTGGGTAGTTGAAACCCGTGGAATGGGTACCATGCAATATGACTTCAAAGGGTCTTCATTTGCTCACCGAACCTCTCCAATCCTATCACTGTTGCGTTTATGCCCCTGTACACATGCTTGATTCTCTTTTGGAGACATAGCAATCCATAGGTTTTAAGATACTTACTAGTCAGGTACATTCTTAGGCGTTTAATATGGGGTGTTGGGTCCATTTTGTTGAGCAAGGAGTAGCTCTTGTCTATTCCATATTTGGCTTAAGGAACTTTATCTGTGCTCATTTCAATCTCTGGTTTTATGCAGCACCCCAACTCACCTTTCCCCTTAAGCAAGCATAAGTTGGTTTTCTAAATTTGAGACCCTGTTCTGTTTTGGAATGCAGTTCCTGTGTAGCCAAGTTTGCATTCCGTGTATTAGTGATATCTTATGATGTTTCTTTTTCTGTGTGACTTATTTCAGTTAGAATCATCGTACCTGAATCCACTCATTATGCTGCTACGGGCCTGATGACATAGATTTCATTGCTGAGTGATACTGCATTGTACGTGAGTACCACAAGTTCTTTATCCATTTTTCACTTTCTGTGATATTGAACTTGTACAGTAAACGAGGTTCTTGTAAACGGAGGCGTCCCAAACATTGCGGTGGCTGTGTCTTTTTGATTTTAATTTCCCTAAGCTATAGGACCATAAGAGGAAGTGCCCTTGGCTCTGTTGCTTTGTGTTTTAGATGTTTCAGGGAACACCATACACTTCTCCTGAGTGTCTGTTGGCAATTTACATCACGCCCATCAGCATAACAAGGCTCCCAGTTCTCCATGTCCTGTCCTGCCTTTCTGGATTTTACACTTTTTTCAGATGGCTCTTTTGACCGGGGAGAAGTGAGACTTCATTGTAGTGCAGATTTCCTTTGCAAGCTTGCTTGGTTGGCCAAAAAGGGCGTATGCATTTTTTCCTGAATATATTCAGGAAAAAACGCATACGCCCTTTTTGGTCAAGTGCATCATTGTGGACGTTCTGCCTCTTTTCCTATGCTTTCAATGCAATTCCAGTCTACCTCCTGAAATCGGTTTCCTGCAATTCTGCCCCGCTTTCAAGTCCTCTTGGCAGCCTTATTTCAGTCTATTTTTGGACGATAGCTGTCATTTATAACTCTGCAGGTTTGTGAATTACAGTGCCCCTGAGCTCCTTTCTTCAACTCGCTTTCTTTTGAGCTGGCCGCAACCCCGCAGGATGGCTTCAGGCCCTAATCTGGTTCCAGTACGGCATGCTGAGCCTTTGGTTATTTCCTCTTCCTGGTGGGAAATGAGAGTTAAATTTGCCCGTCCAGACACCTCCAGCTAGCCTCTCATTGGTTCTCGCTATTCCTGTTCATCTTCCGCAGAAATTGCAAACTGGGCCAAACAGGAGGTTAAAGGCGCTGACTCTCCAAGTGGGGAGAGTGTTAGTAACGCATCTGGAATGTTGCACCCGAGTACCAGGGGAGGAAAACTGAGACATATTTTAACACGTCTCCCGTTCACATGGTTGATCATACTTGGGTTCCACATGCATGTTTTAGCTGAAGGAAGAATACCTTAATCCTGGAGAGTTAAGACCCGTGTAATGGGTACCATGCAATATGACTTCAAAGGGTCTTCATTTGCTCACCGAACCTCTCCAATCCTATCACTGCTGCGTTTATGCCCCTGTACACATGCTTGATTCTCTTTCGGAGACATAGCAATCCATAGGTTTTAAGATACTTACTAGTCAGGTACATTCTTAGGCGTTTAATATGCGGTGTTGAGTCCATTTCGTTGAGCAAGGAGTAGCTCTTGTCTATTCCATATTTGGCTTAAGGAACTTTATCTCTGCTCATTTCAATCTCTGGTTTTATGCAGCACCCCAACTCACCTTTCCCCTTAAGCAAGCATAAGTTGGTTTTCTAAATTTGAGACCCTGTTCTGTTCTGTAATTCAGTTCCTGTGTAGCCAAGTTTACATTCCGTGTATTACTGATATCTTATGATGTTTCTTTTTCTGTGTGACTTATTTCAGGTAGAATCATCATACCTGAATCCACTCATTGTGCTGCTAAGGGCCTGATGACACAGATTTCTTTGCTGAGTGATATTGCTTTGTAAGTTAATACCACAACTTCTTTATCCATTTTTCACTTTCTGCGATGTTGAACTTGTATTGTAAACGAGGGTCTTGTAAACAGAGCCGTTCCAAACATTGGGGTGGCTGTGTCTTTTTGATTTTAATTTCCCTAAGCTATAGGACCATAAGTGGAAGTGCCCAAGGTTCTGTTGCTTTGTTTTTTAGATGTTTCAGGAAACACCATACACTTCTCCCGAGTGGTTTTTGGCAATTTACATCCCGCCCATCAGCATAACAAGGCTCCCAGTTCTCCATGGCCTGTCCTGCCTTTCTGGATTTTACACTTTTTTCAGATGGCCCTTTTGACCGGGGAGAAGTGAGACTTCATTGTAGTGCAGATTTCCTTTGCAAGCTTGCTTGGTTGGCCAAAAAGGGCGTATGCGTTTTTTCCTGAATATATTCAGGAAAAAACGCATACGCACTTTTTGGCCAAGTGCATCATTGTGGACGTTCTGCCTCTTTTCCTATGCTTTCAATGCAATTCCAGTCTACCTCCTGAAATCGGTTTCCTGCAATTCTGCCCCGCTTTCAAGTCCTCTTGGCAGCCTTACTTCAGTCTATTTTTGGACGATAGCTGTCATTTATAACTCTGCAGGTTTGTGAATTACAGTGCCCCTGAGCTCCTTTCTTCAACTCACTTTCTTTTGAGCTGGCCGCAACACCGCAGGATGGCTTCAGGCCCTAATCTGGTTCCGGCACGGCATGCTGAGCCTTTGGTTATTTCCTCTTCCTGGTGGGAAATGAGAGTTAAATTTGCCCGTCCAGACACCTCCAGCTAGCCTCTCATTGGTTCTCGCTATTCCTGTTCATCTTCCGCAGAAATTGCAAACTGGGCCAAACAGGAGGTTAAAGGCGCTGACTCTCCAAGTCAGGAGAGTTTTAGTAAAGCGTCTGGAATGTTGCACCCGAGTACCAGGGGAGGAAAACTGAGACATATTTGAACACGTCTCCCGATCAAATGGTTGATCATACTCTGGGTTCCACATGCATGTTTTAGCTGAAGGAAGAATAACTAAAACCTGGGTAGTTGAAACCCGTGGAATGGGTACCATGCAATATGACTTCAAAGGGTCTTCATTTGCTCACCGAACCTCTCCAATCCTATCACTGTTGCGTTTATGCCCCTGTACACATGCTTGATTCTCTTTTGGAGACATAGCAATCCATAGGTTTTAAGATACTTACTAGTCAGGTACATTCTTAGGCGTTTAATATGGGGTGTTGGGTCCATTTTGTTGAGCAAGGAGTAGCTCTTGTCTATTCCATATTTGGCTTAAGGAACTTTATCTGTGCTCATTTCAATCTCTGGTTTTATGCAGCACCCCAACTCACCTTTCCCCTTAAGCAAGCATAAGTTGGTTTTCTAAATTTGAGACCCTGTTCTGTTTTGGAATGCAGTTCCTGTGTAGCCAAGTTTGCATTCCGTGTATTAGTGATATCTTATGATGTTTCTTTTTCTGTGTGACTTATTTCAGTTAGAATCATCGTACCTGAATCCACTCATTATGCTGCTACGGGCCTGATGACATAGATTTCATTGCTGAGTGATACTGCATTGTACGTGAGTACCACAAGTTCTTTATCCATTTTTCACTTTCTGTGATATTGAACTTGTACAGTAAACGAGGTTCTTGTAAACGGAGGCGTCCCAAACATTGCGGTGGCTGTGTCTTTTTGATTTTAATTTCCCTAAGCTATAGGACCATAAGAGGAAGTGCCCTTGGCTCTGTTGCTTTGTGTTTTAGATGTTTCAGGGAACACCATACACTTCTCCTGAGTGTCTGTTGGCAATTTACATCACGCCCATCAGCATAACAAGGCTCCCAGTTCTCCATGTCCTGTCCTGCCTTTCTGGATTTTACACTTTTTTCAGATGGCTCTTTTGACCGGGGAGAAGTGAGACTTCATTGTAGTGCAGATTTCCTTTGCAAGCTTGCTTGGTTGGCCAAAAAGGGCGTATGCATTTTTTCCTGAATATATTCAGGAAAAAACGCATACGCCCTTTTTGGTCAAGTGCATCATTGTGGACGTTCTGCCTCTTTTCCTATGCTTTCAATGCAATTCCAGTCTACCTCCTGAAATCGGTTTCCTGCAATTCTGCCCCGCTTTCAAGTCCTCTTGGCAGCCTTATTTCAGTCTATTTTTGGACGATAGCTGTCATTTATAACTCTGCAGGTTTGTGAATTACAGTGCCCCTGAGCTCCTTTCTTCAACTCGCTTTCTTTTGAGCTGGCCGCAACCCCGCAGGATGGCTTCAGGCCCTAATCTGGTTCCAGTACGGCATGCTGAGCCTTTGGTTATTTCCTCTTCCTGGTGGGAAATGAGAGTTAAATTTGACCGTCCAGACACCTCCAGCTAGCCTCTCATTGGTTCTCGCTATTCCTGTTCATCTTCCGCAGAAATTGCAAACTGGGCCAAACAGGAGGTTAAAGGCGCTGACTCTCCAAGTCAGGAGAGTGTTAGTAAAGCGTCTGGAATGTTGCACCCGAGTACCAGGGGAGGAAAACTGAGACATATTTGAACACGTCTCCCGTTCACATGGTTGATCATACTCTGCGTTCCACATGCATGTTTTAGCTGAAGGAAGAATACCTTAAACCTGGGTAGTTGAAACCCGTGGAATGGGTACCATGCAATATGACTTCAAAGGGTCTTCATTTGCTCACCGAACCTCTCCAATCCTATCACTGTTGCGTTTATGCCCCTGTACACATGCTTGATTCTCTTTTGGAGACATAGCAATCCATAGGTTTTAAGATACTTACTAGTCAGGTACATTCTTAGGCGTTTAATATGGGGTGTTGAGTCCATTTTGTTGAGCAAGGAGTAGCTCTTGTCTATTCCATATTTGGCTTAAGGAACTTTATCTGTGCTCATTTCAATCTCTGGTTTTATGCAGCACCCCAACTCACCTTTCCCCTTAAGCAAGCATAAGTTGGTTTTCTAAATTTGAGACCCTGTTCTGTTTTGGAATGCAGTTCCTGTGTAGCCAAGTTTACATTCCGTGTATTAGTGATATCTTATGATGTTTCTTTTTCTGTGTGACTTATTTCAGTTAGAATCATCGTACCTGAATCCACTCATTATGCTGCTATGGGCCTGATGACATAGATTTCATTGCTGAGTGATACTGCATTGTACGTAAGTACCACAAGTTCTTTATCCATTTTTCACTTTCTGTGATATTGAACTTGTACGGTAAACGAGGTTCTTGTAAACGGAGGCGTCCCAAACATTGCGGTGGCTGTGTCTTTTTGATTTTAATTTCCCTAAGCTATAGGACCATAAGAGGAAGCGCCCTAGGCTCTGTTACTTTGTGTTTTAGATGTTTCAGGAAACACCATACACTTCTCCTGAGTGTCTGTTGGCAATTTACATCACGCCCATCAGCATAACAAGGCTCCCAGTTCTCCATGTCCTGTCCTGCCTTTCTGGATTTTACACTTTTTTCAGATGGCTCTTTTGACCGGGGAGAAGTGAGACTTCATTGTAGTGCAGATTTCCTTTGCAAGTTTGCTTGGTTGGCCAAAAAGGGCGTATGCGTTTTTTCCTGAATATATTCAGGAAAAAACGCATACGCCCTTTTTGGCCAAGTGCATCATTGTGGACGTTCTGCCTCTTTTCCTATGCTTTCAATGCAATTCCAGTCTACCTCCTGAAATCGGTTTCCTGCAATTCTGCCCCGCTTTCAAGTCCTCTTGGCAGCCTTACTTCAGTCTATTTTTGGACGATAGCTGTCATTTATAACCCTGCAGGTTTGTGAATTACAGTGCCCCTGAGCTCCTTTCTTCAACTCGTTTTCTTGTGAGCTGGCCGCCACACCGCAGGATTGCTTCAGGCCCTAATCTGGTTCCGGCACGGCACGCTGAGCCTTTGGTTAATTCCTCTTCCTGGTGGGAAATTAGAGTTAAATTTGCCCGTCCAGACACCTCCCGCTTGTCTCTCATTGGTTCTCCCTATTCCTGTACATCTTCCGCAGAAATTGCAAACTGGGCCAAACAGGAGGTTAAAGGCACTGACTCTCCAAGTGGGGAGAGTGTTAGTAAAGCGTCTGGAATGTTGCACCGAAGTACCAGGGGATGAAAACTGAGACATATTTGAACACGTCTCCCGATCACACGGTTGATCATACTCTGGGTTCCACATGCATGTTTTAGCTGAAGGAAGAATACCTTAAACCTGGAGATTTGAGACCCGTGGAATGGGTACCATGCAATATGACTTCAAAAGGTCTTCATTTGCTCACCGAACCTCTCCAATCCTATCACTGCTGCGTATATGACCCTTGTAAACACACTTGATTCTCTTTTGAAGACATAGCAATCCATAGGTTTTAAGATACTTACTAGTCAGGTATATTCTTAGGCGTTTAATATGGGGTGTTGAGTCCATTTCGTTGAGCAAGGAGTAGCTCTTGTCTATTCCATATTTGGCTTAAGGAACTTTATCTGTGCTCATTTCAATCTCTGGTTTTATGCAGCACCCCAACTCACCTTTCCCCTTAAGCAAGCATAAGTTGGTTTTCTAAATTTGAGACCCTGTTCTGTTTTGGAATTCAGTTACTGTGTAGCCAGTTTACATTCCGTGTATTAGTGATATCTTATGATGTTTCTTTTTCTGTGTGACTTATTTCAGTTAGAATCATCGTACCTGAATCCACTCATTATGCTGCTACGGGCCTGATGACAAAGATTTCATTTCTGAGTGATACTGCATTGTACGTAAGTACCACAAGTTGTTTATCCATTTTTCACTTTCTGTGATATTGAACTTGTACGGTAAACGAGGATCTTGTAAACAGAGGCGTCCCAAACTTTGGGGTGGCTGTGTCTTTTTGATTTTAATTTCCCTAAGTTATAGGACCATAAGTGGAATTGCCCTAGGCTCTGTTACTTTGTTTTTTAGATGTTTCAGGAAACACCATACACTTCTCCCGAGTGGCTGTTGGCAATTTACATCCCGCCCATCAGCATAACAAGGCTCCCAGTTCTCCATGGCCTGTCCTGCCTTTCTGGATTTTACACTTTTTTCAGATGGCCCTTTTGACCGGGGGGAAGTGAGACTTCATTGTAGTGCAGATTTCCTTTGCAAGTTTGCTTGGTTGGCCAAAAAGGGCGTATGCGTTTTTTCCTGAATATATTCAGGAAAAAAACGCATACGCCCTTTTTGGCCAAGTGCATCATTGTGGACGTTCTGCCTCTTTTCCTATGCTTTCAATGCAATTCCAGTCTACCTCCTGAAATCGGTTTCCTGCAATTCTGCCCCGCTTTCAAGTCCTCTTGGCAGCCTTACTTCAGTCTATTTTTGGACGATAGCTGTCATTTATAACTCTGCAGGTTTGTGAATTACAGTGCCCCTGAGCTCCTTTCTTCAACTCGCTTTCTTGTGAGCTGGCCGCAACACCGCATGACGGCTTCAGGCCCTAATCTGGTTCGTGCACGGCACGCTGAGCCTTTGGTTAATTCCTCTTCCTGGTGGGAAATGAGAGTTAAATTTGCCCGTCCAGACACCTCCAGCTAGTCTCTCATTGGTTCTCGCTATTCCTGTTCATCTTCCGCAGAAATTGCAAACTGGGCCAAACAGGAGTTCAAAGGCGCTGACTCTCCAAGTGGAGAGAGTGTTAGTAAAGCGTCTGGAATGTTGCACCCGAGTACCAGGGTATGAAAACTGAGACATATTTGAACACGTCTCCCGATCACATGGTTGATCATACTCTAGGTTCCACATGCATGTTTTAGCTGAAGGAAGAATACCTAAAACCTGGGTAGTTGAAACCCGTGGAATGGGTACCATGCAATATGACTTCAAACGGTCTTCATTTGCTCACCGAACCTCTCCGATCCTATCACTGCTGCGTTTATGCCCCTGTACACATGCTTGATTCTCTTTCGGAGACATAGCAATCCATAGGTTTTAAGATACTTACTAGTCAGGTACATTCTTAGGCGTTTAATATGCGGTGTTGAGTCCATTTCGTTGAGCAAGGAGTAGCTCTTGTCTATTCCATATTTGGCTTAAGGAACTTTATCTGTGCTCATTTCAATCTCTGGTTTTATGCAGCACCCCAACTCACCTTTCCCCTTAAGCAAGCATAAGTTGGTTTTCTAAATTTGAGACCCTGTTCTGTTCTGTAATTCAGTTCCTGTGTAGCCAAGTTTACATTCCGTGTATTACTGATATCTTATGATGTTTCTTTTTCTCTGTGACTTATTTCAGTTAGAATCATCATACCTGAATCCACTCATTGTGCTGCTCAGGGCCTGATGACACAGATTTCATTGCTGAGTGATATTGCTTTGTAAGTAAATACCACAACTTTTTTATCCATTTTTCACTTTCTGTGATGTTGAACTTGTACTGTAAACGAGGTTCTTGCAAACAGAGGCGTCCCAAACTTTGGGGTGGCTGTGTCTTTTTGATTTCAATTTCCCTAAGCTATAGGACCATAAGTGGAAGTGCCCTAGGCTCTGTTGCTTTGTTTTTTAGATGTTTCAGGAAACACCATACACTTCTCCCGAATGTCTGTTGGCAATTTACATCCCGCCCATCAGCATAACAAGGCTCCCAGTTCTCCATGGCCTGTCCTGCCTTTCTGGATTTTACACTTTTTTCAGATGGCCCTTTTGACCGGGGGGAAGTGAGACTTCATTGTAGTGCAGATTTCCTTTGCAAGCTTGCTTGGTTGGCCAAAAAGGGCGTATGCGTTTTTTCCTGAATATATTCAGGAAAAAACGCATACGCCCTTTTTGGCCAAGTGCATCATTGTGGACGTTCTGCCTCTTTTCCTATGCTTTCAATGCAATTCCAGTCTACCTCCTGAAATCGGTTTCCTGCAATTCTGCCCCGCTTTCAAGTCCTCTTGGCAGCCTTACTTCAGTCTATTTTTGGACGATAGCTGTCATTTATAACTCTGCAGGTTTGTGAATTACAGTGCCCCTGAGCTCCTTTCTTCAACTCGCTTTCTTGTGACCTGGCCGCAACACCGCAGGATGGCTTCAGGCCCTAATCTGGTTCCGGTACGGCACGCTGAGACTTTGGTTATTTCCTCTTCCTGGTGGGAAATGAGAGTTAAATTTGCCCGTCCAGACACCTCCAGCTAGTCTCTCATTGGTTCTCGCTATTCCTGTTCATCTTCCGCAGAAATTGCAAACTGGGCCAAAGAGGAGGTTAAAGGCACTGACTCTCCAAGTGGGGAGAGTGTTAGTAAAGCATCTGGAATGTTGCACCCGAGTACCAGGGGAGGAAAACTGAGACATATTTGAACACCTCTCCCGTTCACATGGTTGATCATACTTGGGTTCCACATGTATGTTTTAGCTGAAGGAAGAATACCTTAAACCTGGAGAGTTGAGACCCGTGTAATGGGTACCATGCAATATGACTTCAAAGGGTCTTCATTTGCTCACCGAACCTCTCCAATCCTATCACTGCTGCGTTTATGCCCCTGTACACATGCTTGATTCTCTTTCGGAGACATAGCAATCCATAGGTTTTAAGATACTTACTAGTCAGGTACATTCTTAGGCGTTTAATATGCGGTGTTGAGTCCATTTCGTTGAGCAAGGAGTAGCTCTTGTCTATTCCATATTTGGCTTAAGGAACTTTATCTGTGCTCATTTCAATCTCTGGTTTTATGCAGCACCCCAACTCACCTTTCCCCTTAAGCAAGCATAAGTTGGTTTTCTAAATTTGAGACCCTGTTCTGTTCTGTAATTCAGTTCCTGTGTAGCCAAGTTTCCATTCCGTGTATTACTGATATCTTATGATGTTTCTTTTTCTGTGTGACTTATTTCAGTTAGAATCATCATACCTAAATCCACTCATTGTGCTGCTAAGGGCCTGATGACATAGATTTCATTGCTGAGTGATATTGCTTTGTAAGTAAATACCACAACTTCTTTATCCATTTTTCACTTTCTGCGATGTTGAACTTGTACTGTAAACGAGGTTCTTGTAAACAGAGGCGTCCCAAACTTTGGGGTGGCTGTGTCTTTTTTATTTTAATTTCCCTAAGCTATAGGACCATAAGTGGCAGTGCCCTAGGCTCTGTTGCTTTGTTTTTTAGATGTTTCAGGAAACACCATACACTTCTCCTGAGTGTCTGTTGGCAATTTACATCCCGCCCATCAGCATAACAAGGCTCCCAGTTCTCCATGGCCTGTCCTGCCTTTCTGGATTTTACACTTTTTTCAGATGGCCCTTTTGACCGGGGGGAAGTGAGACTTCATTGTAGTGCAGATTTCCTTTGCAAGCTTGCTTGGTTGGCCAAAAAGGGCGTATGCGTTTTTTCCTGAATATATTCAGGAAAAAACGCATACGCCCTTTTTGGCCAAGTGCATCATTGTGGACGTTCTGCCTCTTTTCCTATGCTTTCAATGCAATTCCAGTCTACCTCCTGAAATCGGTTTCCTGCAATTCTGCCCCGCTTTCAAGTCCTCTTGGCAGCCTTACTTCAGTCTATTTTTGGACGATAGCTGTCATTTATAACTCTGCAGGTTTGTGAATTACAGTGCCCCTGAGCTCCTTTCTTCAACTCGCTTTCTTTTGAGCTGGCCGCAACACCGCAGGATGGCTTCAGGCCCTAATCTGGTTCCGGCACGGCACGCTGAGCCTTTGGTTATTTCCTCTTCCTGGTGGGAAATGAGAGTTAAATTTGCCCGTCCAGACATCTCCAGCTAGTCTCTCATTGGTTCTCGCTATTCCTGTTCATCTTCCGCAGAAATTGTAAACTGGGCCAAACAGGAGTTTAAAGGGACTGACTCTCCAAGTGGGGAGAGTGTTAGTAAAGCGTCTGGAATGTTGCACCCGAGTACCAGGGGAGGAAAACTGAGACATATTTGAACACGTCTCTCGATACCATGGTTGATCATACTCTAGGTTCCACATGAATGTTTTAGCTGAAGGAAGAATACCTTAAACCTGGGTAGTTGAAACCCGTGGAATGGGTACCATGCAATATGACTTCAAAGGGTCTTCATTTGCTCACCGAACCTCTCCAATCCTATCACTGCTGCGTTTATGCCCCTGTACACATGCTTGATTCTCTTTCGGAGACATAGCAATCCACAGGTTTTAAGATACTTACTAGTCAGGTACATTCTTAGGCGTTTAATATGGGGTGTTGAGTCCATTTCGTTGAGCAAGGAGTAGCTCTTGTCTATTCCATATTTGGCTTAAGGAACTTTATCTGTGCTCATTTCAATCTCTGGTTTTATGCAGCACCCCAACTCACCTTTCCCCTTAAGCAAGCATAAGTTGGTTTTCTAAATTTGAGACCCTGTTCTGTTCTGTAACTCAGTTCCTGTGTAGCCAAGTTTACATTCCGTGTATTACTGATATCTTATGATGTTTCTTTTTCTGTGTGACTTATTTCAGTTAGAATCATCATACCTGAATCCACTCATTGTGCTGCTAAGGGCCTGATGACACAGATTTCATTGCTGAGTGATATTGCTTTGTAAGTAAATACCACAACTTCTTTATCCATTTTTCACTTTCTGTGATGTTGAACTTGTACTGTAAACGAGGTTCTTGTAAAGAGAGCCGTTCCAAACATTGGGGTGGCTGTGTCTTTTTGATTTTAATTTCCCTAAGCTATAGGACCATAAGTGGAAGTGCCCTAGGCTCTGTTGCTTTGTTTTTTAGATGTTTCAGGAAACACCATACACTTCTCCTGAGTGTCTCTTGGCAATTTACATCCCGCCCATCAGCATAACAAGGCTCCCAGTTCTCCATGGCCTGTCCTGCCTTTCTGGATTTTACACTTTTTTCAGATGGCCCTTTTGACCGGGGGGAAGTGAGACTTCATTGTAGTGCAGATTTCCTTTGCAAGCTTGCTTGGTTGGCCAAAAAGGGCGTATGCGTTTTTTCCTGAATATATTCAGGAAAAAACGCATACGCCCTTTTTGGCCAAGTGCATCATTGTGGACGTTCTGCCTCTTTTCCTATGCTTTCAATGCAATTCCAGTCTACCTCCTGAAATCGGTTTCCTGTAATTCTGCCCCGCTTTCAAGTCCTCTTGGCAGCCTTACTTCAGTCTATTTTTGGACGATAGCTGTCATTTATAACTCTGCAGGTTTGTGAATTACAGTGCCCCTGAGCTCCTTTCTTCAACTCGCTTTCTTTTGAGCTGGCCGCAACACCGCAGGATGGCTTCAGGCCCTAATCAGGTTCCGGCACGGCACGCTGAGCCTTTGGTTAATTCCCCTTCCTGGTGGGAAATGAGAGTTAAATTTGCCCGTCCAGACACCTCCAGCTAGGCTCTCATTGGTTCTCCCTATTCCTGTTCATCTTGCGCAGAAATTGCTAACTGGGCCAAACAGGAGTTTAAAGGCGCTGACTCTCCAAGTGGGGAGAGTGTTAGTAAAGCGTCTGGAATGTTGCACCCGAGTACCAGGGGAGGAAAACTGAGACATATTTGAACACGTCTCCCGTTCACACGGTTGATCATACTCTGGGTTCCACATGCATGTTTTAGCTGAAGGAAGAATACCTTAAACCTGGAGAGTTGAGACCCGTGGAATTGGTACCATGCAATATGACTTCTAAGGGTCTTCATTTGCTCACCGAACCTCTCCAATCCTATCACTGCTGTGTTTATGCCCCTGTACACACGCTTGATTCTCTTTTGGAGACATAGCAATCCATAGGTTTTAAGATACTTACTAGTCAGGTACATTCTTAGACGTTTAATATGGGGTGTTGAGTCCATTTCGCTGAGCAAGGTGTAGCTCTTGTCTATTCCATATTTGGCTTAAGGAACTTTATCTGTGCTCATTTCAATATCTGGTTTTATGCAGTACCCCAACTCACCTTTCCCCTTAAGCAAGCATAAGTTGGTTTTCTAAATTTGAGACCCTGTTCTGTTTTGGAATTCAGTTCCTCTGTAGCCAAGTTTACATTCCGTGTATTAGTGATATCTTATGATGTTTCTTTTTCTGTGTGACTTATTTCAGTTAGAATCATCGTACCTGAATCCACTCATTGTGCTGCTAAGGGCCTGATGACACAGATTTCATTGCTGAGTGATATTGTTTTGTAAGTAAATACCACAACTTCTTTATCCATTTTTCACTTTATGCCATGTTGAACTTGTACTGTAAACGAGGTTCTTGCAAACAGAGCCGTTCCAAACTTTGGGGTGGCTGTGTCTTTTTGATTTTAATTTCCCTAAGCTATAGGACCATAAGTGGAAGTGCCCTAGGCTGTGTTGCTTTGTTTTTTAGATGTTTCAGGAAACACCATACACTTCTCCCAAGTGTCTGTTGGCAATTTACATCCCGCCCATCAGCATAACAAGGCTCCCAGTTCTCCATGGCCTGTCCTGCCTTTCTGGATTTTACACTTTTTTCAGATGGCCCTTTTGACCGGGGGGAAGTGAGACTTCATTGTAGTGCAGATTTCCTTTGCAAGCTTGCTTGGTTGGCCAAAAAGGGCGTATGCGTTTTTTCCTGAATATATTCAGGAAAAAACGCATACGCCCTTTTTGGCCAAGTGCATCATTGTGGACGTTCTGCCTCTTTTCCTATGCTTTCAATGCAATTCCAGTCTACCTCCTGAAATCGGTTTCCTGCAATTCTGCCCCGCTTTCAAGTCCTCTTGGCAGCCTTACTTCAGTCTATTTTTGGACGATAGCTGTCATTTATAACTCTGCAGGTTTGTGAATTACAGTGCCCCTGAGTTCCTTTCTTCAACTCGCTTTCTTTTGAGCTGGCCGCAACACCGCAGGATGGCTTCAGGCCCTAATCTGGTTCTGGCACGGCATGCTGAGCCTTTGGTTAATTCCTCTTCCTGGTGGGAAATGAGTGTTAAATTTGCCCGTCCAGACACCTCCAGCTAGCCTCTCATTGGTTCTCGCTATTCCTGTTCATCTTCCGCAGAAATTGCAAACTGGGTCAAACAGGAGGTTAAAGGGACTGACTCTCCAAGTCGGGAGAGTGTTAGTAAAGCGTCTGGAATGTTGCACCCGAGTACCAGGGTACGAAAACTGAGACATATTTGAACACGTCTCCCAATCACATGTTTGATCATACTCTAGGTTCCACATGCATGTTTTAGCTGAAGGAAGAATACCTTAAACATGGGTAGTTGAAACCCGTGGAATGGGTACCATGCAATATGACTTCAAAGGGTCTTCATTTGCTCACCGAACATCTCCAATCCTATCACTGCTGCGTTTATGCCCCTGTACACATGCTTGATTCTCTTTCGGAGACATAGCAATCCACAGGTTTTAAGATACTTACTAGTCAGGTACATTCTTAGGCGTTTAATATGGGGTGTTGAGTCCATTTCGTTGAGCAAGGAGTAGCTCTTGTCTATTCCATATTTGGCTTAAGGAACTTTATCTGTGCTCATTTCAATCTCTGGTTTTATGCAGCACCCCAACTCACCTTTCCCCTTAAGCAAGCATAAGTTGGTTTTCTAAATTTGAGACCCTGTTCTGTTCTGTAATTCAGTTCCTGTGTAGCCAAGATTACATTCCGTGTATTACTGATATCTTATGATGTTTCTTTTTCTGTGTGACTTATTTCAGTTAGAATCATCATACCTGAATCCACTCATTGTGCTGCTAAGGGCCTGATGACATAGATTTCATTGCTGAGTGATATTGCTTTGTAAGTAAATACCACAACTTCTTTATCCATTTTTCACTTTCTGTGATATTGAACTTGTACTGTAAACGAGGTTCTTGTAAACAGAGGCGTCCCAAACTTTGGGGTGGCTGTGTCTTTTTGATTTTAATTTCCCTAAGCTATAGGACCATAAGTGGCAGTGCCCTAGGCTCTGTTGCTTTGTTTTTTAGATGTTTCAGGAAACACCATACACTTCTCCTGAGTGTCTGTTGGCAATTTACATCCCGCCCATCAGCATAACAAGGCTCCCAGTTCTCCATGGCCTGTCCTGCCTTTCTGGATTTTACACTTTTTTCAGATGGCCCTTTTGACCGGGGGGAAGTGAGACTTCATTGTAGTGCAGATTTCCTTTGCAAGCTTGCTTGGTTGGCCAAAAAGGGCGTATGCGTTTTTTCCTGAATATATTCAGGAAAAAATGCATACGCCCTTTTTGGCCAAGTGCATCATTGTGGACGTTCTGCCTCTTTTCCTATGCTTTCAATGCAATTCCAGTCTACCTCCTGAAATCGGTTTCCTGCAATTCTGCCCCGCTTTCAAGTCCTCTTGGCAGCCTTACTTCAGTCTATTTTTGGACGATAGCTGTCATTTATAACTCTGCAGGTTTGTGAATTACAGTGCCCCTGAGCTCCTTTCTTCAACTCGCTTTCTTTTGAGCTGGCCGCAACACCGCAGGATGGCTTCAGGCCCTAATCTGGTTCCGGCACGGCACGCTGAGCCTTTGGTTATTTCCTCTTCCTGGTGGGAAATGAGAGTTAAATTTGCCCGTCCAGACATCTCCAGCTAGTCTCTCATTGGTTCTCGCTATTCCTGTTCATCTTCCACAGAAATTGTAAACTGGGCCAAACAGGAGTTTAAAGGGACTGACTCTCCAAGTGGGGAGAGTGTTAGTAAAGCGTCTGGAATGTTGCACCCGAGTACCAGGGGAGGAAAACTGAGACATATTTGAACACGTCTCTCGATACCATGGTTGATCATACTCTAGGTTCCACATGAATGTTTTAGCTGAAGGAAGAATACCTTAAACCTGGGTAGTTGAAACCCGTGGAATGGGTACCATGCAATATGACTTCAAAGGGTCTTCATTTGCTCACGAACCTCTCCAATCCTATCACTGCTGCCTTTATGCTCCTGTACACATGCTTGATTCTCTTTCGGAGACATAGCAATCCATAGGTTTTAAGATACTTACTAGTCAGGTACATTCTTAGGCGTTTAATATGGGGTGTTGAGTCCATTTCGTTGAGCAAGGAGTAGCTCTTGTCTATTCCATATTTGGCTTAAGGAACTTTATCTGTGCTCATTTCAATCTCTGGTTTTATGCAGCACCCCAACTCACCTTTCCCCTTAAGCAAGCATAAGTTGGTTTTCTAAATTTGAGACCCTGTTCTGTTCTGTAATTCAGTTCCTGTGTAGCCAAGTTTACATTCCGTGTATTACTGATATCTTATGATGTTTCTTTTTCTGTGTGACTTATTTCAGTTAGAATCATCATACCTGAATCCACTCATTGTGCTGCTAAGGGCCTGATGACATAGATTTCATTGCTGAGTGATATTGCTTTGTAAGTAAATACCACAACTTCTTTATCCATTTTTCACTTTCTGCGATGTTGAACTTGTACTGTAAACGAGGTTCTTGTAAACAGAGGCGTCCCAAACTTTGGGGTGGCTGTGTCTTTTTGATTTTAATTTCCCTAAGCTATAGGACCATAAGTGGCAGTGCCCTAGGCTCTGTTGCTTTGTTTTTTAGATGTTTCAGGAAACACCATACACTTCTCCTGAGTGTCTGTTGGCAATTTTCATCCCGCCCATCAGCATAACAAGGCTCCCAGTTCTCCATGGCCTGTCCTGCCTTTCTGGATTTTACACTTTTTTCAGATGGCCCTTTTGACCGGGGGGAAGTGAGACTTCATTGTAGTGCAGATTTCCTTTGCAAGCTTGCTTGGTTGGCCAAAAAGGGCGTATGCGTTTTTTCCTGAATATATTCAGGAAAAAACGCATACGCCCTTTTTGGCCAAGTGCATCATTGTGGACGTTCTGCCTCTTTTCCTATGCTTTCAATGCAATTCCAGTCTACCTCCTGAAATCGGTTTCCTGCAATTCTGCCCCGCTTTCAAGTCCTCTTGACAGCCTTACTTCAGTCTGTTTTTGGATGATAGCTCTCATTTATAACTCTGCAGGTTTGTGAATTACAGTGCCCCTGAGCTCCTTTCTTCAACTCGCTTTCTTGTGACCTGGCCGCAACACCGCAGGATGGCTTCAGGCCCTAATCTGGTTCCGGCACGGCACGCTGAGCCTTTGGTTATTTCCTCTTCCTGGTGGGAAATGAGAGTTAAATTTGCCCGTCCAGACACCTCCAGCTAGTCTCTCATTGGTTCTCGCTATTCCTGTTCATCTTCCGCAGAAATTGCAAACTGGGCCAAACAGGAGGTTAAAGGCGCTGACTCTCCAAGTCGGGAGAGTGTTAGTAAAGCGTCTGGAATGTTGCACCCGAGTACCAGGGTACGAAAACTGAGACATATTTGAACACGTCTCCCGATCACATGGTTTATCATACTCTAGCTTCCACATGCATGTTTTAGCTGAAGGAAGAATACCTTAAACCTGGGTATTTGAAACCCGTGGAATGGGTACCATGCAATATGACTTCAAAGGGTCTTCATTTGCTCACCGAACCTCTCCAATCCTATCACTGCTGCGTTTATGCCCCTGTACACATGCTTGATTCTCTTTCGGAGACATAGCAATCCACAGGTTTTAAGATACTTACTAGTCAGGTACATTCTTAGACGTTTAATATGGGGTGTTGAGTCCATTTCGCTGAGCAAGGTGTAGCTCTTGTCTATTCCATATTTGGCTTAAGGAACTTTATCTGTGCTCATTTCAATATCTGGTTTTATGCAGTACCCCAACTCACCTTTCCCCTTAAGCAAGCATATGTTGGTTTTCTAAATTTGAGACCCTGTTCTGTTTTGGAATTCAGTTCCTGTGTAGCCAAGTTTACATTCCGTGTATTAGTGATATCTTATGATGTTTCTTTTTCTGTGTGACTTATTTCAGTTAGAATCATCGTACCTGAATCCACTCATTGTGCTGCTAAGGGCCTGATGACACAGATTTCATTGCTGAGTGATATTGTTTTGTAAGTAAATACCACAACTTCTTTATCCATTTTTCACTTTATGCCATGTTGAACTTGTACTGTAAACGAGGTTCTTGCAAACAGAGCCGTTCCAAACTTTGGGGTGGCTGTGTCTTTTTGATTTTAATTTCCCTAAGCTATAGGACCATAAGTGGAAGTGCCCTAGGCTCTGTTGCTTTGTTTTTTAGATGTTTCAGGAAACACCATACACTTCTCCCAAGTGTCTGTTGGCAATTTACATCCCGCCCATCAGCATAACAAGGCTCCCAGTTCTCCATGGCCTGTCCTGCCTTTCTGGATTTTACACTTTTTTCAGATGGCCCTTTTGACCGGGGGGAAGTGAGACTTCATTGTAGTGCAGATTTCCTTTGCAAGCTTGCTTGGTTGGCCAAAAAGGGCGTATGCGTTTTTTCCTGAATATATTCAGGAAAAAACGCATACGCCCTTTTTGGCCAAGTGCATCATTGTGGACGTTCTGCCTCTTTTCCTATGCTTTCAATGCAATTCCACTCTACCTCCTGAAATCGGTTTCCTGCAATTCTGCCCCGCTTTCAAGTCCTCTTGGCAGCCTTACTTCAGTCTATTTTTGGACGATAGCTGTCATTTATAACTCTGCAGGTTTGTGAATTACAGTGCCCCTGAGCTCCTTTCTTCAACTCGCTTTCTTGTGAGCTGGCCGCAACACCGCAGGATGTCTTCAGGCCCTAATCTGGTTCCGGCACGGCACGCTGAGCCTTTGGTTAATTCCTCTTCCTGGTGGGAAATGAGAGTTAAATTTGCCCTTCCAGACACCTCCAGCTAGGCTCTCATTGGTTCTCGCTATTCCTGTTCATCTTCCGCAGAAATTGCAAACTGGGCCAAACAGGAGGTTAAAGGGACTGACTCTCCAAGTCGGGAGAGTGTTAGTAAAGCATCTGGAATGTTGCACCCGAGTACCAGGGTACGAAAACTGAGACATATTTGAACACGTCTCCCGATCACATGGTTTATCATACTCTAGCTTCCACATGCATGTTTTAGCTGAAGGAAGAATACCTTAAACCTGGGTAGTTGAAACCCGTGGAATGGGTACCATGCAATATGACTTCAAAGGGTCTTCATTTGCTCACCGAACCTCTCCAATCCTATCACTGCTGCGTTTATGCCCCTGTACACATGCTTGATTCTCTTTCGGAGACATAGCAATCCACAGGTTTTAAGATACTTACTAGTCAGGTACATTCTTAGGCGTTTAATATGGGGTGTTGAGTCCATTTCGTTGAGCAAGGAGTAGCTCTTGTCTATTCCATATTTGGCTTAAGGAACTTTATCTGTGCTCATTTCAATCTCTGGTTTTATGCAGCACCCCAACTCACCTTTCCCCTTAAGCAAGCATAAGTTGGTTTTCTAAATTTGAGACCCTGTTCTGTTCTGTAACTCAGTTCCTTTGTAGCCAAGTTTACATTCCGTGTATTACTGATATCTTATGATGTTTCTTTTTCTGTGTGACTTATTTCAGTTAGAATCATCATACCTGAATCCACTCATTGTGCTGCTAAGGGCCTGATGACACAGATTTCATTGCTGAGTGATATTGCTTTGTAAGTAAATACCACAACTTCTTTATCCATTTTTCACTTTCTGTGATGTTGAACTTGTACTGTAAACGAGGTTCTTGTAAAGAGAGCCGTTCCAAACATTGGGGTGGCTGTGTCTTTTTGATTTTAATTTCCCTAAGCTATAGGACCATAAGTGGAAGTGCCCTAGGCTCTGTTGCTTTGTTTTTTAGATGTTTCAGGAAACACCATACACTTCTCCTGAGTGTCTGTTGGCAATTTACATCCCGCCCATCAGCATAACAAGGCTCCCAGTTCTCCATGGCCTGTCCTGCCTTTCTGGATTTTACACTTTTTTCAGATGGCCCTTTTGACCGGGGGGAAGTGAGACTTCATTGTAGTGCAGATTTCCTTTGCAAGCTTGCTTGGTTGGCCAAAAAGGGCGTATGCGTTTTTTCCTGAATATATTCAGGAAAAAACGCATACGCCCTTTTTGGCCAAGTGCATCATTGTGGACGTTCTGCCTCTTTTCCTATGCTTTCAATGCAATTCCAGTCTACCTCCTGAAATCGGTTTCCTGTAATTCTGCCCCGCTTTCAAGTCCTCTTGGCAGCCTTACTTCAGTCTATTTTTGGACGATAGCTGTCATTTATAACTCTGCAGGTTTGTGAATTACAGTGCCCCTGAGCTCCTTTCTTCAACTCGCTTTCTTTTGAGCTGGCCGCAACACCGCAGGATGGCTTCAGGCCCTAATCAGGTTCCGGCACGGCACGCTGAGCCTTTGGTTAATTCCTCTTCCTGGTGGGAAATGAGAGTTAAATTTGCCCGTCCAGACACCTCCAGCTAGGCTCTCATTGGTTCTCCCTATTCCTGTTCATCTTGCGCAGAAATTGCTAACTGGGCCAAACAGGAGTTTAAAGGCGCTGACTCTCCAAGTGGGGAGAGTGTTAGTAAAGCGTCTGGAATGTTGCACCCGAGTACCAGGGGAGGAAAACTGAGACATATTTGAACACGTCTCCCGTTCACACGGTTGATCATACTCTGGGTTCCACATGCATGTTTTAGCTGAAGGAAGAATACCTTAAACCTGGAGAGTTGAGACCCGTGGAATTGGTACCATGCAATATGACTTCTAAGGGTCTTCATTTGCTCACCGAACCTCTCCAATCCTATCACTGCTGTGTTTATGCCCCTGTACACACGCTTGATTCTCTTTTGGAGACATAGCAATCCATAGGTTTTAAGATACTTACTAGTCAGGTACATTCTTAGACGTTTAATATGGGGTGTTGAGTCCATTTCGCTGAGCAACGTGTAGCTCTTGTCTATTCCATATTTGGCTTAAGGAACTTTATCTGTGCTCACTTCAATATCTGGTTTTATGCAGTACCCCAACTCACCTTTCCCCTTAAGCAAGCATAAGTTGGTTTTCTAAATTTGAGACCCTGTTCTGTTTTGGAATTCAGTTCCTCTGTAGCCAAGTTTACATTCCGTGTATTAGTGATATCTTATGATGTTTCTTTTTCTGTGTGACTTATTTCAGTTAGAATCATCGTACCTGAATCCACTCATTGTGCTGCTAAGGGCCTGATGACACAGATTTCATTGCTGAGTGATATTGTTTTGTAAGTAAATACCACAACTTCTTTATCCATTTTTCACTTTATGCCATGTTGAACTTGTACTGTAAACGAGGTTCTTGCAAACAGAGCCGTTCCAAACTTTGGGGTGGCTGTGTCTTTTTGATTTTAATTTCCCTAAGCTATAGGACCATAAGTGGAAGTGCCCTAGGCTGTGTTGCTTTGTTTTTTAGATGTTTCAGGAAACACCATACACTTCTCCCAAGTGTCTGTTGGCAATTTACATCCCGTCCATCAGCATAACAAGGCTCCCAGTTCTCCATGGCCTGTCCTGCCTTTCTGGATTTTACACTTTTTTCAGATGGCCCTTTTGACCGGGGGGAAGTGAGACTTCATTGTAGTGCAGATTTCCTTTGCAAGCTTGCTTGGTTGGCCAAAAAGGGCGTATGCGTTTTTTCCTGAATATATTCAGGAAAAAACGCATACGCCCTTTTTGGCCAAGTGCATCATTGTGGACGTTCTGCCTCTTTTCCTATGCTTTCAGTGCAATTCCAGTCTACCTCCTGAAATCGGTTTCCTGCAATTCTGCCCCGCTTTCAAGTCCTCTTGGCAGCCTTACTTCAGTCTATTTTTGGACGATAGCTGTCATTTATAACTCTGCAGGTTTGTGAATTACAGTGCCCCTGAGCTCCTTTCTTCAACTCGCTTTCTTTTGAGCTGGCCGCAACACCGCAGGATGGCTTCAGGCCCTAATCTGGTTCTGGCACGGCATGCTGAGCCTTTGGTTAATTCCTCTTCCTGGTGGGAAATGAGTGTTAAATTTGCCCGTCCAGACACCTCCAGCTAGCCTCTCATTGGTTCTCGCTATTCCTGTTCATCTTCCGCAGAAATTGCAAACTGGGTCAAACAGGAGGTTAAAGGGACTGACTCTCCAAGTCGGGAGAGTGTTAGTAAAGCGTCTGGAATGTTGCACCCGAGTACCAGGGTACGAAAACTGAGACATATTTGAACACGTCTCCCAATCACATGTTTGATCATACTCTAGGTTCCACATGCATGTTTTAGCTGAAGGAAGAATACCTTAAACATGGGTAGTTGAAACCCGTGGAATGGGTACCATGCAATATGACTTCAAAGGGTCTTCATTTGCTCACCGAACATCTCCAATCCTATCACTGCTGCGTTTATGCCCCTGTACACATGCTTGATTCTCTTTCGGAGACATAGCAATCCACAGGTTTTAAGATACTTACTAGTCAGGTACATTCTTAGGCGTTTAATATGGGGTGTTGAGTCCATTTCGTTGAGCAAGGAGTAGCTCTTGTCTATTCCATATTTGGCTTAAGGAACTTTATCTGTGCTCATTTCAATCTCTGGTTTTATGCAGCACCCCAACTCACCTTTCCCCTTAAGCAAGCATAAGTTGGTTTTCTAAATTTGAGACCCTGTTCTGTTCTGTAATTCAGTTCCTGTGTAGCCAAGTTTCCATTCCGTGTATTACTGATATCTTATGATGTTTCTTTTTCTGTGTGACTTATTTCAGTTAGAATCATCATACCTGAATCCACTCATTGTGCTGCTAAGGGCCTGATGACATAGATTTCATTGCTGAGTGATATTGCTTTGTAAGTAAATACCACAACTTCTTTATCCATTTTTCACTTTCTGTGATATTGAACTTGTACTGTAAACGAGGTTCTTGTAAACAGAGGCGTCCCAAACTTTGGGGTGGCTGTGTCTTTTTGATTTTAATTTCCCTAAGCTACAGGACCATAAGTGGCAGTGCCCTAGGCTCTGTTTTTTTGTTTTTTAGATGTTTCAGGAAACACCATACACTTCTTCCGAGTGTCTGTTGGCAATTTACATCCCGCCCATCAGCATAACAAGGCTCCCAGTTCTCCATGGCCTGTCCTGCCTTTCTGGATTTTACACTTTTTTCAGATGGCCCTTTTGACCGGGGGGAAGTGAGACTTCATTGTAGTGCAGATTTCCTTTGCAAGTTTGCTTGGTTGGCCAAAAAGGGCGTATGCGTTTTTTCCTGAATATATTCAGGAAGAAACGCATACGCACTTTTTGGCCAAGTGCATCATTGTGGACGTTCTGCCTCTTTTCCTATGCTTGAAATGCAATTCCAGTCTACCTCCTGAAATCGGTTTCCTGCAATTCTGCCCCGCTTTCAAGTCCTCTTGGCAGCCTTACTTCAGTCTATTTTTGGACGATAGCTGTCATTTATAACTCTGCAGGTTTGTGAATTACAGTGCCCCTGAGCTCCTTTCTTCAACTCGCTTTCTTTTGAGCTGGCCGCAACACCGCAGGATGGCTTCAGGCCCTAATCTGGTTCCGGCACGGCACGCTGAGCCTTTGGTTAATTCCTCTTCCTGGTGGGAAATGAGAGTTAAATTTGCCCGTCCAGACACCTCCAGCTAGGCTCTCATTGGTTCTCCCTATTCCTGTTCATCTTGCGCAGAAATTGCAAACTGGGCCAAACAGGAGTTTAAAGGCGCTGACTCTCCAAGTGGGGAGAGTGTTAGTAAAGCGTCTGGAATGTTGCACCCGAGTACCAGGGGAGGAAAACTGAGACATATTTGAACACGTCTCCCGTTCACACGGTTGATCATACTCTGGGTTCCACATGCATGTTTTAGCTGAAGGAAGAATACCTTAAACCTGGAGAGTTGAGACCCGTGGAATGGGTACCATGCAATGTGACTTCTAAGGGTCTTCATTTGCTCACCGAACCTCTCCAATCCTATCACTGCTGTGTTTATGCCCCTGTACACACGCTTGATTCTCTTTTGGAGACATAGCAATCCATAGGTTTTAAGATACTTACTAGTCAAGTACATTCTTAGGCGTTTAATATGGGGTGTTGAGTCCATTTCGCTGAGCAAGGTGTAGCTCTTGTCTATTCCATATTTGGCTTAAGGAACTTTATCTGTGCTCATTTCAATATCTGGTTTTATGCAGTACCCCAACTCACCTTTCCCCTTAAGCAAGCATAAGTTGGTTTTCTAAATTTGAGACCCTGTTCTGTTTTGGAATTCAGTTCCTGTGTAGCCAAGTTTACATTCCGTGTATTAGTGATATCTTATGATGTTTCTTTTTATGTGTGACTTATTTCAGGTAGAATCATCGTACCTGAATCCACTCATTGTGCTGCTAAGGGCCTGATGACACAGATTTCATTGCTGAGTGATATTGTTTTGTAAGTAAATACCACAACTTCTTTATCCATTTTTCACTTTCTGCGATGTTGAACTTGTATTGTAAACGAGGTTCTTGCAAACAGAGCCGTTCCAAACTTTGGGGTGGCTGTGTCTTTTTGATTTTAATTTCCCTAAGCTATAGGACCATAAGTGGAAGTGCCTTAGGCTCTGTTGCTTTGTTTTTTAGATGTTTCAGGAAACACCATACACTTCTCCCAAGTTTCTGTTGGCAATTTACATCCCGCCCATCAGCATAACAAGGCTCCCTGTTCTCCATGGCCTGTCCTGCCTTTCTGGATTTTACACTTTTTACAGATGGCCCTTTTGACCGGGGGGAAGTGAGACTTCCTTGTAGTGCAGATTTCCTTTGCAAGCTTGCTTGGTTGGCCAAAAAGGGCGTATGCGTTTTTTCCTGAATATATTCAGGAAAAAACGCATACGCCCTTTTTGGCCAAGTGCATCATTGTGGACGTTCTGCCTCTTTTCCTATGCTTTCAATGCAATTCCAGTCTACCTCCTGAAATCGGTTTCCTGCAATTCTGCCCCGCTTTCAAGTCCTCTTGGCAGCCTTACTTCAGTCTATTTTTGGACGATAGCTGTCATTTATAACTCTGCAGGTTTGTGAATTACAGTGCCCCTGAGCTCCTTTCTTCAACTTGCTTTCTTTTGGGCTGGCCGCAACACCGCAGGATGGATTCAGGCCCTAATCTGGTTCCGGCACGGCACGCTGAGCCTTTGGTTAATTCCTCTTCCTGGTGGGAAATGAGTGTTAAATTTGCCCGTCCAGAAACCTCCAGCTAGCCTCTCATTGGTTCTCGCTATTCCTGTTCATCTTCCGCAGAAATTGCAAACTGGGCCAAAGAGGAGGTTAAAGGGACTGACTCTCCAAGTGGGGAGAGTGTTAGTAAAGCATCTGGAATGTTGCACCCGAGTACCAGGGGAGGAAAACTGAGACATATTTGAACACGTCTCCCGATCACATGGTTGATCATACTCTAGGTTCCACATGCATGTTTTAGCTGAAGGAAGAATACCTTAAACATGGGTAGTTGAAACCCGTGGAATGGGTACCATGCAATATGACTTCAAGGGGTCTTCATTTGCTCACCGAACATCTCCAATCCTATCACTGCTGCGTTTATGCCCTTTTACACATGCTTGATTCTCCTTCGGAGACATAGCAATCCACAGGTTTTCAGATACTTACTAGTCAGGTACATTCTTAGGCGTTTAATATGGGGTGTTGAGTCCATTTCGTTGAGCAAGGAGTAGCTCTTGTCTATTCCATATTTGGCTTAAGGAACTTTATCTGTGCTCATTTCAATCTCTGGTTTTATGCAGCACCCCAACTCACCTTTCCCCTTAAGCAAGCATAAGTTGGTTTTCTAAATTTGAGACCCTGTTCTGTTCTGTAACTCAGTTCCTGTGTAGCCAAGTTTACATTCCGTGTATTACTGATATCTTATGATGTTTCTTTTTCTGTGTGACTTATTTCAGTTAGAATCATCATACCTGAATCCACTCATTGTGCTGCTAAGGGCCTGATGACACAGATTTCATTGCTGAGTGATATTGCTTTGTAAGTAAATACCACAACTTCTTTATCCATTTTTCACTTTCTGTGATGTTGAACTTGTACTGTAAACGAGGTTCTTGTAAAGAGAGCCGTTCCAAACTTTGGGGTGGCTGTGTCTTTTTGATTTTAATTTCCCTAAGCTATAGGACCATAAGTGGAAGTGCCCTAGGTTCTGTTGCTTTGTTTTTTAGATGTTTCAGGAAACACCATACACTTCTCCCGAGTGGTTGTTGGCAATTTACATCCCGCCCATCAGCATAACAAGGCTCCCAGTTCTCCATGGCCTGTCCTGCCTTTCTGGATTTTACACTTTTTTCAGATGGCCCTTTTGACCGGGGGGAAGTGAGACTTCATTGTAGTGCAGATTTCCTTTGCAAGCTTGCTTGGTTGGCCAAAAAGGGCGTATGCGTTTTTTCCTGAATATATTCAGGAAAAAACGCATACGCCCTTTTTGGCCAAGTGCATCATTGTGGACGTTCTGCCTCTTTTCCTATGCTTTCAATGCAATTCCAGTCTACCTCCTGAAATCGGTTTCCTGCAATTCTGCCCCGCTTTCAAGTCCTCTTGGCAGCCTTACTTCAGTCTATTTTTGGACGATAGCTGTCATTTATAACTCTGCAGGTTTGTGAATTACAGTGCCCCTGAGCTCCTTTCTTCAACTCGCTTTCTTTTGAGCTGGCCGCAACACGGTAGGATGGCTTCAGGCCCTAATCTGGTTCCGGCACGGCACGCTGAGCCTTTGGTTATTTCCTCTACTGGTGGGAAATGAGAGTTAAATTTGCCCGTCCAGACACCTCCAGCTAGCCTCTCATTGGTTCTCGCTATTCCTGTTCATCTTCTGCAGAAATTGCAAACTGGGCCAAACAGGAGGTTAAAGGCACTGACTCTCCAAGTCGGGAGAGTGTTAGTAAAGCGTCTGGAATGTTGCACCTGAGTACCAGGGTACGAAAACTGAGACATATTTGAACACGTCTCCCGATCACATGGTTGCTCATACTCTGGGTTCCACATGCATGTTTTAGCGGAAGGAAGAATACCTAAAACCTGGGTAGTTGAGACCCGTGGAATGGGTACCATGCAAAATGACTTCAAAGGGTCTTCATTTGCTCACCGAACCTCTCCAATCCTATCACTGCTGTGTTTATGCCCCTGTACACACGCTTGATTCTCTTTTGGAGACATAGCAATCCATAGGTTTTAAGATACTTACTAGTCAGGTACATTCTTAGGCGTTTAATATGGGGTGTTGAGTCCATTTTGCTGAGCAAGGTGTAGCTCTTGTCTATTCCATATTTGGCTTAAGGAACTTTATCTGTGCTCATTTCAATATCTGGTTTTATGCAGTACCCCAACTCACCTTTCCCCTTAAGCAAGCATAAGTTGGTTTTCTAAATTTGAGACCCTGTTCTGTTTTGGAATTCAGTTCCTGTGCAGCCAAGTTTACATTCCGTGTATTAGTGATATCTTATGATGTTTCTTTTTCTGTGTGACTTATTTCAGTTAGAATCATCATACCTGAATCCACTCATTGTGCTGCTAAGGGCCTGATGACACAGATTTCATTGCTGAGTGATATTGTTTTGTAAGTAAATACCACAACTTCTTTATCCATTTTTCACTTTCTGCGATGTTGAACTTGTACTGTAAACGAGGTTCTTGCAAACAGAGCCGTTCCAAACTTTGGGGTGGCTGTGTCTTTTTGATTTTAATTTCCTTAATCTATAGGACCATAAGTGGAAGTGCCCTAGGCTCTGTTGCTTTGTTTTTTAGATGTTTCAGGAAATACCATACACTTCTCCCAAGTGTCTGTTGGCAATTTACATCCCGCCCATCAGCATAACAAGGCTCCCAGTTCTCCATGGCCTGTCCTGCCTTTCTGGATTTGACACTTTTTTCACATGGCCCTTTTGACCGGGGGGAAGTGAGACTTCCTTGTAGTGCAGATTTCCTTTGCAAGCTTGCTTGGTTGGCCAAAAAGGGCGTATGCGTTTTTTCCTGAATATATTCAGGAAAAAACGCATACGCCCTTTTTGGCCAAGTGCATCATTGTGGACGTTCTGCCTCTTTTCCTATGCTTTCAATGCAATTCCAGTCTACCTCCTGAAATCGGTTTCCTGCAATTCTGCCCCGCTTTCAAGTCCTCTTGGCAGCCTTACTTCAGTCTATTTTTGGACGATAGCTGTCATTTATAACTCTGCAGGTTTGTGAATTACAGTGCCCCTGAGCTCCTTTCTTCAACTCGCTTTCTTTTGAGCTGGCCGCAACACCGCAGGATGGCTTCAGGCCCTAATCTGGTTCCGGCACGGCACGCTGAGCCTTTGGTTATTTCCTCTTCCTGGTGGGAAATGAGAGTTAAATTTGCCCGTCCAGACACCTCCAGCTAATCTCTCATTGGTTCTCGCTATTCCTGTTCATTTTCCGCAGAAATTGCAAACTGGGCCAAACAGGAGTTTGAAGGCGCTGACTCTCCAAGTGGGGAGAGTGTTAGTAAAGCGTCTGGAATGTTGCACCCAAGTACCAGGGGAGGAAAACTGACACATATTTGAACACGTCTCCCGTTCACATGGTTGATCATACTTGGGTTCCACATGCATGTTTTAGCTGAGGGAAGAATACCTTAAACCTGGAGAGTTAAGACCCGTGTAATGGGTACCATGCAATATGACTTCAAAGGGTCTTCATTTGCTCACCGAACCTCTCCAATCCTATCACTGCTGCGTTTATGCCCCTGTACACATGCTTGATTCTCTTTCGGAGACATAGCAATCCATAGGTTTTAAGATACTTACTAGTCAGGTACATTCTTAGGCGTTTAATATGCGGTGTTGAGTCCATTTCGTTGAGCAAGGAGTAGCTCTTGTCTATTCCATATTTGGCTTAAGGAACTTTATCTGTGCTCATTTCAATCTCTGGTTTTATGCAGCACCCCAACTCACCTTTCCCCTTAAGCAAGCATAAGTTGGTTTTCTAAATTTGAGACCCTGTTCTGTTCTGTAATTCAGTTCCTGTGTAGCCAAGTTTCCATTCCGTGTATTACTGATATCTTATGATGTTTCTTTTTCTGTGTGACTTATTTCAGTTAGAATCATCATACCTGAATCCACTCATTGTGCTGCTAAGGGCCTGATGACATAGATTTCATTGCTGAGTGATATTGCTTTGTAAGTAAATACCACAACTTCTTTATCCATTTTTCACTTTCTGCGATGTTGAACTTGTACTGTAAACGAGGTTCTTGTAAACAGAGCCGTTCCAAACATTGGGGTGGTTGTGTCTTTTTGATTTCAATTTCCCTAAGCTATAGGACCATAAGTGGAAGTGCCCTAGGTTCTGTTGCTTTGTTTTTTAGATGTTTCAGGAAACACCATACACTTCTCCCGAGTGGTTGTTGGCAATTTACATCCCGCCCATCAGCATAACAAGGCTCCCAGTTCTCCATGGCCTGTCCTGCCTTTCTGGATTTTACACTTTTTTCAGATGGCCCTTTTGACCGGGGGGAAGTGAGACTTCATTGTAGTGCAGATTTCCTTTGCAAGCTTGCTTGGTTGGCCAAAAAGGGCGTATGCGTTTTTTCCTGAATATATTCAGGAAAAAACGCATACGCCCTTTTTGGCCAAGTGCATCATTGTGGACGTTCTGCCTCTTTTCCTATGCTTTCAATGCAATTCCAGTCTACCTCCTGAAATCGGTTTCCTGCGATTCTGCCCCGCTTTCAAGTCCTCTTGGCAGCCTTACTTCAGTCTATTTTTGGACGATAGCTGTCATTTATAACTCTGCAGGTTTGTGAATTACAGTGCCCCTGAGCTCCTTTCTTCAACTCGCTTTCTTTTGAGCTGGCCGCAACACCGCATGATGGCTTCAGGCCCTAATCTGGTTCCGGTACGGCACGCTGAGCCTTTGGTTAATTCCTCTCCCTGGTGGGAAATGAGAGTTAAATTTGCCCGTCCAGACACCTCCAGCTAGCCTCTCATTGGTTCTCACTATTCCTGTTCATCTTCCGCAGAAATTGCAAACTTTGCCAAACAGGAGGTTAAAGGCGCTGACTCTCCAAGTGGGGAGAGTGTTAGTAAAGCGTCTGGAATGTTGCACCCGAGTACCAGGGGAGGAAAACTGACACATATTTGAACACGTCTCCCATTCACATGGTTGATCATACTTGGGTTCCACATGCATGTTTTAGCTGAAGGAAGAATACCTTAAACCTGGAGAGTTGAGACCCGTGCAATGGGTACCATGCAATATGGCTTCAAAGGGTCTTCATTTGCTCACCGAACCTCTCCAATCCTATCACTGCTGCGTTTATGCCCCTGTACACATGCTTGATTCTCTTTTGGAGACATAGCAATCCATAGGTTTTAAGATACTTACTAGTCAGGTACATTCTTAGGCGTTTTATATGGGGTTTTGAGTCCATTTCGTTGAGCAAGGAGTAGCTCTTGTCTATTCCATATTTGGCTTAAGGAACTTTATCTGTGCTCATTTCAATCTCTGGTTTTATGCAGCACCCCAACTCACCTTTACCCTTAAGCAAGCATAAGTTGGTTTTCTAAATTTGAGACCCTGTTCTGTTTTGGATTGCAGTTCCTGTGTAGCCAAGTTTACATTCCGTGTATTAGTGATATCTTATGATGTTTCTTTTTCTGTGTGACTTATTTTAGTTAGAATCATCGTACCTGAATCCACTCATTATGCTGCTACGGGCCTGATGACATAGATTTCATTGCTGAGTGATACTGCATTGTACGTAAGTACCACAAGTTCTTTATCCATTTTTCACTTTCTGTGATATTGAACTTGTACGGTAAACGAGGTTCTTGTAAACGGAGGCGTCCCAAACTTTGGGGTGGCTGTGTCTTTTTGATTTTAATTTCCCTAAGCTATAGGACCATAAGTGGAAGTGCCCTAGGCTCTGTTGCTTTGTTTTTTAGATGTTTCAGGAAACACCATACACTTCTCCTGAGTGTCTGTTGGCAATTTACATCCCGCCCATCAGCATAACAAGGCTCCCAGTTCTCCATGGCCTGTCCTGCCTTTCTGGATTTCACACTTTTTTCAGATGGCCCTTTTGACCGGGGAGAAGTGAGACTTCATTGTAGTGCAGATTTCCTTTGCAAGTTTGCTTGGTTGGCCAAAAAGTGCGTATGCGTTTTTTCCTGAATATATTCAGGAAAAAACGCATACGCCCTTTTTGGCCAAGTGCATCATTGTGGACGTTCTGCCTCTTTTCCTATGCTTTCAATGCAATTCCAGTCTACCTCCTGAAATCGGTTTCCTACAATTCTGCCCCGCTTTCAAGTCCTCTTGGCAGCCTTACTTCAGTCTATTTTTGGACGATAGCTGTCATTTATAACTCTGCAGGTTTGTGAATTACAGTGCCCCTGAGCTCCTTTCTTCAACTCGCTTTCTTTTGAGCTGGCCGCAACACCGCAGGATGGCTTCAGGCCCTAATCTGGTTCCGGCACGGCACGCTGAGCCTTTGGTTATTTCCTCTTCCTGGTGGGAAATGAGAGTTAAATTTGCCCGTCCAGACACCTCCAGCTAATCTCTCATTGGTTCTCGCTATTCCTGTTCATTTTCCGCAGAAATTGCAAACTGGGCCAAACAGGAGTTTGAAGGCGCTGACTCTCCAAGTGGGGAGAGTGTTAGTAAAGCATCTGGAATGTTGCACCCAAGTACCAGGGGAGGAAAACTGACACATATTTGAACACGTCTCCCGTTCACATGGTTGATCATACTTGGGTTCCACATGCATGTTTTAGCTGAGGGAAGAATACCTTAAACCTGGAGAGTTAAGACCCGTGTAATGGGTACCATGCAATATGACTTCAAAGGGTCTTCATTTGCTCACCGAACCTCTCCAATCCTATCACTGCTGCATTTATGCCCCTGTACACATGCTTGATTCTCTTTCGGAGACATAGCAATCCATAGGTTTTAAAATACTTACTAGTCAGGTACATTCTTAGGCGTTTAATATGCGGTGTTGAGTCCATTTCGTTGAGCAAGGAGTAGCTCTTGTCTATTCCATATTTGGCTTAAGGAACTTTATCTGTGCTCATTTCAATCTCTGGTTTTATGCAGCACCCCAACTCACCTTTACCCTTAAGCAAGCATAAGTTGGTTTTCTAAATTTGAGACCCTGTTCTGTTCTGTAATTCAGTTCCTGTGTAGCCAAGTTTCCATTCCGTGTATTACTGATATCTTATGATGTTTCTTTTTCTGTGTGACTTATTTCAGTTAGAATCATCATACCTGAATCCACTCATTGTGCTGCTAAGGGCCTGATGACATAGATTTCATTGCTGAGTGATATTGCTTTGTAAGTGAATACCACAACTTCTTTATCCATTTTTTACTTTCTGCGATGTTGAACTTGTACTGTAAACGAGGTTCTTGTAAACAGAGCCGTTCCAAACTTTGGGGTGACTGTGTCTTTTTGATTTTAATTTCCCTAAGCTATAGGACCATAAGTGGAAGTGCCCTAGGCTCTGTTGCTTTGTTTTTTAGATGTTTCAGGAAACACCATACACTTCTCCCAAGTGTCTGTTGGCAATTTACATCCCGCCCATCCGCATAACAAGGCTCCCAGTTCTCAATGGCCTGTTGCCTTTCTGGATTTTACACTTTTTTCAGATGGCCCTTTTGACCAGGGAGAAGTGAGACTTCATTGTAGTGCAGATTTCCTTTGCAAGCTTGCTTGGTTGGCCAAAAAGGGCGTATGCGTTTTTTCCTGAATATATTCAGGAAAAAACGCATACGCCCTTTTTGGCCAAGTGCATCATTGTGGACGTTCTGGCTCTTTTCCTATGCTTTCAATGCAATTCCAGTCTACCTCCTGAAATCGGTTTCCTGCAATTCTGCCCTGCTTTCAAGTCCTCTTGGCAGCCTTACTTCAGTCTATTTTTGGATGATAGCTGTCATTTATAACTCTGCAGGTTTGTGAATTACAGTGCCCCTGAGCTCCTTTCTTCAACTCGCTTTCTTGTGAGCTGGCCGCAACACCGCAGGATGGCTTCAGGCCCTAATCTGGTTCCGGCACGGCACGCTGAGCCTTTGGTTAATTCCTCTTCCTGGTGGGAAATGAGAGTTAAATTTGCCCGTCCAGACACCTCCAGCTAGTCTCTCATTGGTTCTCGCTATTCCTGTTCATCTTGCACAGAAATTGCAAACTGGGCCAAACAGGAGGTTAAAGGGACTGACTCTCCAAGTGGGGAGAGTGTTAGTAAAGCGTCTGGAATGTTGCACCCGAGTACCAGGGTACGAAAACTGAGACATATTTGAACACGTCTCCTGTTCACACGGTTGATCATAATCTGGGTTCCACATGCATGTTTTAGCTGAAGGAAGAATACCTTAAACCTGGAGAGTTGAGACCCTTGGAATGGGTACCATGCAATATGACTTCAAAGGGTCTTCATTTGCTCACCGAACCTCTCCAATCCTATCACTGCTGCGTTTATGCCCCTGTACACATGCTTGATTCTCTTTCGGAGACATAGCAATCCATAGGTTTTAAGATACTTACTAGTCAGGTACATTCTTAGGCGTTTAATATGCGGTGTTGAGTCCATTTCGTTGAGCAAGGAGTAGCTCTTGTCTATTCCATATTTGGCTTAAGGAATTTTATCTGTGCTCATTTCAATCTCTGGTTTTTTGCAGCACCCCAACTCACCTTTCCCCTTAAGCAAGCATAAGTTGGTTTTCTAAATTTGAGACCCTGTTCTGTTCTGTAATTCAGTTCCTGTGTAGCCAAGTTTCCATTCCGTGTATTACTGATATCTTATGATGTTTCTTTTTCTGTGTGACTTATTTCAGTTAGAATCATCATACCTGAATCCACTCATTGTGCTGCTAAGGGCCTGATGACACAGATTTCATTGCCGAGTGATATTGCTTTGTAAGTAAATACCACAACTTCTTTATCCATTTTTCACTTTCTGCGATGTTGAACTTGTACTGTAAACGAGGTTCTTGTAAACAGAGCCGTTCCAAACTTTGGGGTGGCTGTGTCTTTTTGATTTTAATTTCCCTAAGCTATAGGACCATAAGTGTAAGTGCCCTAGGTTCTGTTGCTTTGTTTTTTAGATGTTTCAGGAAACACCATACAGTTCTCCCTAGTGTCTGTTGGCAATTTACATCCCGCCCATCAGCATAACAAGGCTCCCAGTTCTCCATGGCCTGTTCTGCCTTTCTGGATTTTACATTTTTTTCAGATGGCCCTTTTGACCGGGGGGAAGTGAGACTTCATTGTAGTGCAGATTTCCTTTGCAAGCTTGCTTGGTTGGCCAAAAAGGGCGTATGCGTTTTTTCCTGAATATATTCAGGAAAAAACGCATACGCCCTTTTTGGCCAAGTGCATCATTGTGGACGTTCTGCCTCTTTTCCTATGCTTTCAATGCAATTCCAGTCTACCTCCTGAAATCGGTTTCCTGCAATTCTGCCCCGCTTTCAAGTCCTCTTGGCAGCCTTACTTCAGTCTATTTTTGGACGATAGCTATCATTTATAACTCTGCATGTTTGTGATTTACAGTGCCCCTGAGCTCCTTTCTTCAACTCGCTTTCTTTTGAGCTGGCCGCAACACCGCAGGATGGCTTCAGGCCCTAATCTGGTTCCGGCACGGCATGCTGAGCCTTTGGTTATTTCCTCTTCCTGGTGGGAAATGAGAGTTAAATTTGCCGGTCCAGACACCTCCAGCTAGCCTCTCATTGGTTCTCGCTATTCCTGTTCATCTTCCGCAGAAATTGCAAACTGGGCCAAACAGGAGGTTAAAGGCGCTGACTCCCCAAGTGGGGAGAGTGTTAGTAAAGCGTCTGGAATGTTGCACCCGAGTACCAGGGGAGGAAAACTGACACATATTTGAACACGTCTCCCGTTCACATGGTTGATCATACTTGGGTTCCACATGCATGTTTTAGCTGAAGGAAGAATACCTTAAACCTGGAGAGTTGAGACCCGTGTAATGGGTACCATGCAATATGACTTCAAAGGGTCTTCATTTGCTCACCGAACCTCTCCAATCCTATCACTGCTGCGTTTATGCCCCTGTACACATGCTTGATTCTCTTTTGGAGACATAGCAATCCATCGGTTTTAGAGATACTTACTAGTCAGGTACATTCTTAGGCGTTTAATATGGGGTTTTGAGTCCATTTCGTTGAGCAAGGAGTAGCTCTTGTCTATTCCATATTTGGCTTAAGGAACTTTATCTGTGCTCATTTCAATCTCCGGTTTTATGCAGCACCCCAACTCACCTTTCCCCTTAAGCAAGCATAAGTTGGTTTTCTAAATTTGAGACCCTGTTCTGTTTTGTAATGCAGTTCCTGTGTAGCCAAGTTTACATTCCGTGTATTAGTGATATCTTATGATGTTTCTTTTTCTGTGTGACTTATTTCAGTTAGAATCATCGTACCTGAATCCACTCATTATGCTGCTACGGGCCTGATGACATAGATTTCATTGCTGAGTGATCCTGCATTGTACGTAAGTACCACAAGTTCTTTATCCATTTTTCACTTTCTGTGATATTGAACTTGTACGGTAAATGAGGTTCTTGTAAACGGAGGCGTCCCAAATTTTGGGGTGGCTGTGTCTTTTTTATTTTAATTTCCCTAAGCTATAGGACCATAAGTGGAAGTGCCCTAGGCTCTGTTGCTTTGTTTTTTAGATGTTTCAGGAAACACCATACACTTCTCCTGAGTGTCTGTTGGCAATTTACATCCCGCCCATCAGCATAACAAGGCTCCCAGTTCTCCATGGCCTGTCCTGCCTTTCTGGATTTTACACTTTTTTCAGATGGCCCTTTTGACCGGGGAGAAGTGAGACTTCATTGTAGTGCAGATTTCCTTTGCAAGTTTGCTTGGTTGGCCAAAAAGGGCGTATGCGTTTTTTCCTGAATATATTCAGGAAAAAACGCATACGCCCTTTTTGGCCAAGTGCATCATTGTGGACGTTCTGCCTCTTTTCCTATGCTTTCAATGCAATTCCAGTCTACCTCCTGAAATCGGTTTCCTGCAATTCTGCCCCGCTTTCAAGTCCTCTTGGCAGCCTTACTTCAGTCTATTTTTGGACGATAGCTGTCATTTATAACTCTGCAGGTTTGTGAATTACAGTGTCCCTGAGCTCCTTTCTTCAACTCGCTTTCTTGTGACCTGGCCGCAACACCGCAGGATGTCTTCAGGCCCTAATCTGGTTCTGGCACGGCACGCTGAGCCTTTGGTTAATTCCTCTTCGTGGTGGGATATGAGAGTTAAATTTGCCCATCCAGACACCTCCAGCTAGCCTCTCATTGGTTCTCACTATTCCTGTTCATCTTCCACAGAAATTGCAAACTGGGCGAAACAGGAGGTTAAAGGGACTGACTCTCTAAGTGGGGAGAGTGTTAGTAAAGCGTCTGGAATGTTGCACCCGAGTACCAGGGTACGAAAACTGAGACATATTTGAACACGTCTCCCGATCACATGGTTGATCATACTCTAGCTTCCACATGCATGTTTTAGCTGAAGGAAGAATACCTTAAACCTGGGTAGTTGAAACCCTTGGAATGGGTACCATGAAATATGACTTCAAAGGGTCTTCATTTGCTCACGAACCTGTCAAATCCTATCACTGCTGCGTTTATTTCCCTGTACACATGCTTGATTCTCTTTCGGAGACATAGCAATCCATAGGTTTGAAGATTCTTACTAGTCAGGTACATTCTTAGGCGTTTAATATGCGGTGTTGAGTCCATTTCGTTGAGCAAGGAGTAGCTCTTGTCTATTCCATATTTGGCTTAAGGAACTTTATCTGTGCTCATTTCAATCTCTGGTTTTATGCAGCACCCCAACTCACCTTTCCCCTTAAGCAAGCATAAGTTGGTTTTCTAAATTTGAGACCCTGTTCTGTTCTGTAATTCAGTTCCTGTGTAGCCAAGTTTACATTCCGTGTATTACTGATATCTTATGATGTTTCTTTTTCTGTGTGACTTATTTCAGTTAGAATCATCATACCTGAATCTACTCATTGTGCTGCTAAGGGCCTGATGACATAGATTTCATTGCTGAGTGATATTGCTTTGTAAGTGAATACCACAACTTCTTTATCCATTTTTCACTTTCTGCGATGTTGAACTTGTACTGTAAACGAGGTTCTTGTAAACAGAGCCGTTCCAAACTTTGGGGTGGCTGTGTCTTTTTGATTTTAATTTCCCTAAGCTATAGGACCTTAAGTGGAAGTGCCCTAGGCTCTGTTGCTTTGTTTTTTAGATGTTTCAGGAAACACCATACACTTCTCCCGACTGTCTCTTGTCAATTTACATCCCGCCCATCAGCATAACAAGGCTCCCAGTTCTCCATGGCCTGTCCTGCCTTTCTGGATTTTACACTTTTTTCAGATGGCCCTTTTGACCGGGGGGAAGTGAGACTTCATTGTAGTGCAGATTTCCTTTGCAAGCTTGCTTGGTTGGCCAAAAAGGGCGTATGCGTTTTTTCCTGAATATATTCAGGAAAAAACGCATACGCCCTTTTTGGCCAAGTGCATCATTGTGGACGTTCTGCCTCTTTTCCTATGCTTGAAATGCAATTCTAGTCTACCTCCTGTAATCGGTTTCCTGCAATTCTGCCCCGCTTTCAAGTCCTCTTGGCAGCCTTACTTCAGTATATTTTTGGATGATGGCTCTCATTTATAACTCTGCAGGTTTGTGAATTACAGTGCCCCTGAGCTCCTTTCTTCAACTCGCTTTCTTGTGACCTGGCCGCAACACCGCAGGATGTCTTCAGGCCCTAATCTGGTCCGGCACGGCACACTGAGCCTTTGGTTAATTCCTCTTCCTGGTGGGAAATGAGAGTTAAATTTGCCCGTCCAGACACCTCCAGCTAGTCTCTCATTGGTTCTCCCTATTCCTGTTCATCTTCCGCAGAAATTGCAAACTTGGCCAAACAGGAGGTTAAAGGCGCTGACTGTCCAAGTGGGGAGAGTGTTAGTAAAGCGTCTGGAATGTTGCACCCGAGTATCAGTGGAGGAAAACTGAGACATATTTGAACACGTCTCCCGTTCACACGGTTGATCATACTCTGGGTTCCATATGCATGTTTTAGCTGAGGAAAGAATACCATAAACCTGGAGAGTTCAGACCCGTGGAATGGGTACCATGCATTATGACTTCAAAGGGTCTTCATTTGTTCACCGAATCTCTCCAATCCTATCACTGCTGCGTTTATGACCCTTGTACACACGCTTGATTTTCTTTTGGAGACATAGCAATCCATAGGGTTTAAGATACTTACTAGTCAGGTATATTCTTAGGCGTTTAATATGGGGTGTTGAGTCCATTTCGTTGAGCAAGGAGTAGCTCTTGTCTATTCCATATTTGGCTTAAGGAACTTTATCTGTGCTCATTTCAATCTCTGGTTTTATGCAGCACCCCAACTCACCTTTCCACTTAAGCAAGCATAAGTTGGTTTTCTAAATTTGAGACCCTGTTCTGTTTTGTAATTCAGTTCCTCTGTCGCGAAATTTACATTCCATGTATTAGTGATATTTTTTGATGTTTCTTTTTCTGTGTGACTTATTTCAGTTAGAATCACCATACCCGAATCCACTCATTGTGCTGCTACTGGCCTGGTGACATAGATTTCATTGCTGAATGATATTGCATTGTACGTGAGTACCACAACTTCTTTATCCATTTTTCACTTTCTGTGATATTGAACTTGTACGGTAAATGAGGTTCTTGTAAACAGAGGCGTCCCAAACTTTGGGGTGGCTGTGTCTTTTTGATTTTAATTTCCCTAAGCTATAGGACCATAAGTGGAAGTGCCCTAGGTTCTGTTGCTTTGTTTTTTAGATGTTTCAGGAAACACCATACACTTCTCCCGAGTGGTTGTTGGCAATTTACATCCCGCCCATCAGCATAACAAGGCTCCCAGTTCTCCATGGCCTGTCCTGCCTTTCTGGATTTTACACTTTTTTCAGATGGCCCTTTTGACCGGGGGGAAGTGAGACTTCATTGTAGTGCAGATTTCCTTTGCAAGTTTGCTTGGTTGGCCAAAAAGGGCGTATGCGTTTTTTCCTGAATATATTCAGGAAAAAACGCATACGCCCTTTTTGGCCAAGTGCATCATTGTGGACGTTCTGCCTCTTTTCCTATGCTTTCAATGCAATTCCAGTCTACCTCCTGAAATCGGTTTCCTGCAATTCTGCCCCGCTTTCAAGTCCTCTTGGCAGCCTTACTTCAGTCTATTTTTGGACGATAGCTGTCATTTATAACTCTGCAGGTTTGTGAATTACAGTGCCCCTGAGCTCCTTTCTTCAACTCGCTTTCTTTTCAGCTGGCCGCAACACCGCAGGATGGCTTCAGGCCCTAATCTGGCTCCGGCACGGCACGCTGAGCCTTTGGTTAATTCCTCTTCCTGGTGGGAAATGAGAGTTAAATTTGCCCGTCCAGACACCTCCAGCTAGCCTCTCATTGGTTCTCGCTATTCCTGTTCATCTTCCGCAGAAATTGCAAACTGGGCCAAACAGGAGGTTAAAAGGACTGACTCTCCAAGTGGGGAGAGTGTTAGTAAAACGTCTAGAATGTTGCACCCGAGTACCAGGGTACAAAAACTGAGACATATTTGAACACGTCTCCCGATCACATGGTTGATCATACTCTAGGTTCCACATGCATGTTTTAGCTGAAGGAAGAATACCTTAAACCTGGGTAGTTGAAACCCGTGGAATGGGTACCATGCAATATGACTTCAAAGGGTCTTCATTTGCTCACCGAACCTCTCCAATCCTATCACTGCTGTGTTTATGCCCCTGTACACATGCTTGATTCTCTTTCGGAGACATAGCAATCCATAGGTTTTAAGATACTTACTAGTCAGGTACATTCTTAGGCGTTTAATATGCGGTGTTGAGTCCATTTCGTTGAGCAAGGAGTAGCTCTTGTCTATTCCATATTTGGCTTAAGGAACTTTATCTGTGCTCATTTCAATCTCTGGTTTTATGCAGCACCCCAACTCACCTTTACCCTTAAGCAAGAATAAGTTGGTTTTCTAAATTTGAGACCCTGTTCTGTTCTGTAATTCAGTTCCTGTGTAGCCAAGTTTCCATTCCGTGTATTACTGATATCTTATGATGTTTCTTTTTCTGTGTGACTTATTTCAGTTAGAATCATCATACCTGAATCCACTCATTGTGCTGCTAAGGGCCTAATGACATAGATTTCATTGCTCAGTGATATTGCTTTGTAAGTGAATACCACAACTTCTTTATCCATTTTTCACTTTCTGCGATGTTGAACTTGTACTGTAAACGAGGTTCTTGTAAACAGAGCCGTTCCAAACTTTGGGGTGGCTGTGTCTTTTTGATTTTAATTTCCCTAAGCTATAGGACCATAAGTGGAAGTGCCCTAGGCTCTGTTGCTTTGTTTTTTAGATGTTTCAGGAAACACCATACACTTCTCCCGAGTGTCTGTTGGCAATTTACATCCCGCCCATCAGCATAACAAGGCTCCCAGTTCTCCATGGCCTGTCCTGCCTTTCTGGATTTTACACTTTTTTCAGATGGCCCTTTTGACCGGGGGGAAGTGAGACTTCCTTGTAGTGCAGATTTCCTTTGCAAGCTTGCTTGGTTGGCCAAAAAGGGCGTATGCGTATTTTCCTGAATATATTCAGGAAAAAAACGCATACGCCCTTTTTGGCCAAGTGCATCACTGTGGACGTTCTGCCTCTTTTCCTATGCTTGAAATGCAATTCCAGTCTACCTCCTGAAATCGGTTTCCTGCAATTCTGCCCCGCTTTCAAGTCCTCTTGGCAGCCTTACTTCAGTCTATTTTTGGACGATAGCTGTCATTTATAACTCTGCAGGTTTGTGAATTACAGTGCCCCTGAGCTCCTTTCTTCAACTCGCTTTCTTTTCAGCTGGCCGCAACACCGCAGGATGGCTTCAGGCCCTAATCTGGCTCCGGCACGGCACGCTGAGCCTTTGGTTAATTCCTCTTCCTGGTGGGAAATGAGAGTTAAATTTGCCCGTCCAGACACCTCCAGCTAGCCTCTCATTGGTTCTCGCTATTCCTGTTCATCTTCCGCAGAAATTGCAAACTGGGCCAAACAGGAGGTTAAAGGCACTGACTCTTCAAGTCGGGAGAGTGTTAGTAAAGCGTCTGGAATGTTGCACCGAAGTACCAGGGGACGAAAACTGAGACATATTTGAACACGTCTCCCGATCACACGGTTGATCATACTCTGGGTTCCACATGCATGTTTTAGCTGAAGAAAGAATACCTTAAAACTGGAGAGTTGAGACCCGTGGAATGGGTACCATGCAATATGACTTCAAAGGGTCTTCATTTGCTCACCGAACCTCTCCAATCCTATCACTGCTGCGTTTATGACCCTTGTACACACGCTTGATTCTCTTTTGGAGACATAGCAATCCATAGGTTTTAAGATACTTACTAGTCAGGTATATTCTTAGGCGTTTAATATGGGGTGTTGAGTCCATTTCGTTGAGCAAGGAGTAGCTCTTGTCTATTCCATATTTGGCTTAAGGAACTTTATCTGTGCTCATTTCAATCTCTGGTTTTATGCAGCACCCCAACTCACCTTTCCCCTTAAGCAACCATAAGTTGGTTTTCTAAATTTGAGACCCTGTTTTGTTTTGGAATTCAGTTCCTGTGTAGCCAGTTTACATTCCGTGTATTAGTGATATCTTATGATGTTTCTTTTTCGGTGTGACTTATTTCAGTTAGAATCATCGTACCTGAAGCCACTCATTATGCTGCTACGGGCCTGATGACATAGATTTCATTGCTGATTGATACTGCATTGTACGTAAGTACCACAACTTCTTTATCCATTTTTCACTTTCTGCGATATTGGACTTGTATGGTAAATGAGGTTCTTGTAAACAGAGACGTCCCAAACTTTGGGGTGGCTGTGTCTTTTTGATTTTAATTTCCCTAAGCTATACGACCATAAGTGGAAGTGCCCTAGGCTCTGTTGCTTTGTTTTTTAGATGTTTCAGGAAACACCATACATTTCTCCGGAGTGTCTGTTGTCAATTTACATCCCGCCCATCAGCATAACAAGGCTCCCAGTTCTCCATGCCCTGTCCTGCCTTTCTGGATTTTACACTTTTTTCAGATGGCCCTTTTGACCGGGGGGAAGTGAGACTTCATTGTAGTGCAGATTTCCTTTGCAAGCTTGCTTGGTTGGCCAAAAAGGGCGTATGCGTTTTTTCCTGAATATATTCAGGAAAAAACGGATACGCCCTTTTTGGCCAAGTGCATCATTGTGGACGTTCTGCCTCTTTTCCTATGCTTTCAATGCAATTCCAGTCTACCTCCTGAAATCGGTTTCCTGCAATTCTGCCCCGCTTTCAAGTCCTCTTGGCAGCCTTACTTCAGTCTATTTTTGGACGATAGCTGTCATTTATAACTCTGCAGGTTTGTGAATTACAGTGCCCCTGAGCTCCTTTCTTCAACCCGCTTTCTTTTGAGCTGGCCGCAACACCGCAGGATGGCTTCAGGCCCTAATCTGTTTGCGGCACGGCACGCTGAGCCTTTGGTTATTTCCTCTTCCTGGTGGGAAATGAGAGTTAAATTTGCCCGTCCAGACACCTCCAGCTAGCCTCTCATTGGTTCTCGCTATTCCTGTTCATCTTCCGCAGAAATTGCAAACTGGGCCAAACAGGAGGTTAAAGGGACTGACTCTCCAAGTGGGGAGAGTGTTAGTAAAGCGTCTGGAATGTTGCACCCGAGTACCAGGGGAGGAAAACTGAGACATATTTGAACACGTCTCCCGTTCACATGGTTGATCATACTTGGGTTCCACATGCATGTTTTAGCTGAAGGAAGAATACCTTAAACCTGGGTAGTTGAAACCCGTGGAATGGGTACCATGTAATATGACTTCAAAGGGTCTTCATTTGCTCACCGAACCTCTCCAATCCTATCACTGCTGCGTTTCTGCCCCTGTACACATGCTTGATTCTCTTTCGGAGACATAGCAATCCATAGGTTTTAAGATACTTACTAGTCAGGTACATTCTTAGGCGTTTAATATGCGGTGTTGAGTCCATTTCGTTGAGCAAGGAGTAGCTCTTGTCTATTCCACGTTTGGCTTAAGGAACTTTATCTGTGCTCATTTCAATCTCTGGTTTTATGCAGCACCCCAACTCACCTTTCCCCTTAAGCAAGCATAAGTTGGTTTTCTAAATTTGGGACCCTGTTCTGTTCTGTAATTCAGTTCCTGTGTAGCCAAGTTTACATTCCGTGTATTAGTGATATCTTATGATGTTTCTTTTTCTGTGTGACTTATTTCAGTTAGAATCATCGTACCTGAATCCACTCATTATGCTGCTACGGGCCTGATGACATAGATTTCATTGCTGATTGATACTGCATTGTTCGTAAGTACCACAACTTCTTTATCCATTTTTCACTTTCTGCGATATTGAACTTGTACGGTAAACGAGGTTCTTGTAAACAGAGACGTCCCAAACTTTGGGGTGGCTGTGTCTTTTTGATTTTAATTTCCCTAAGCTATAGGACCATAAGTGGAAGTGCCCTAGGCTCTGTTGCTTTGTTTTTTAGATGTTTCAGGAAACACCATACACTTCTCCCGAGTGTCTGTTGGCAATTTACAACCCGCCCATCAGCATAACAAGGCTCTCAGTTCTCCATGGCTTGTCCTGCCTTTCTGGATTTTACACTTTTTTCAGATGGCCCTTTTGACCGGGGGGAAGTGAGACTTCATTGTAGTGCAGATTTCCTTTGCAAGCTTGCTTGTTTGGCCAAAAAGTGCGTATGCGTTTTTTCCTGAATATATTCAGGAAAAAACGCATACGCCCTTTTTGGCCAAGTGCATCATTGTGGACGTTCTGCCTCTTTTCCTATGCTTTCAATGCAATTCCAGTCTACCTCCTGAAATCGGTTTCCTGCAATTCTGCCCCGCTTTCAAGTCCTCTTGGCAGCCTTACTTCAGTATATTTTTGGACTATAGCTGTCTTTTATAAGTCTGCAGGTTTGTGAATTACAGTGCCCCTGAGCTCCTTTCTTCAACTCGCTTTCTTGTGAGCTGGCCGCCACACCGCAGGATTGCTTCAGGCCCTTATCTGGTTCCGGCATGGCACGCTGAGCCTTTGGTTAATTCCTCATCCTGGTGGGAAATTAGAGTTAAATTTGCCCGTCCAGACACCTCCCTCTTGTCTCTCATTGGTTCTCCCTATTCCTGTACATCTTCCGCAGAAATTGCAAACTGGGCCAAACAGGAGGTTAAAGGCACTGACTCTCCAAGTCGGGAGAGCGTTAGGAAAGCGTCTGGAATGTTGCACCCGAGGAGCAGGGGATGAAAACTGAGACATATTTGAACACGTCTCCCGATCACACGGTTGATCATACTCTGGGTTCCACATGCATGTTTTAGCTGAAGGAAGAATACCTTACACCTGGAGAGCTGAGATCCGTGGAATGGGTACCATGCAATATGACTTCAAAGGGTCTTCATTTGCTCACCGAACCTCTCCAATCCTATCACTGCTGCGTTTATGCCCCTATACACACGCTTGATTCTCTTTCGGAGACATAGCAATCCATAGGTTTTAAGATACTTACTAGTCAGGTACATTCTTAGGTGTTTAATATGGGGTGTTGAGTCCGTTTTGTTGAGCAACGAGTAGCTCTTGTCTATTCCATATTTGGCTTAAGGAACTTTATCTGTGCTCATTGCAATCTCTGGTTTTATGAGCACTGCAACTCACCTTTCCCCTTAAGCAAGCATAAGTTTGTTTTCTAAATTTGAGACCATGTTCTGTTCTGTAATTCAGTTCCTGTGTAGCCAAGTTTACATTCCGTGTATTACTGATATCTTATGATGTTTCTTTTTCTGTGTGACTTATTTCAGTTAGAATCATCATACCTGAATCCACTCATTGTGCTGCTAAGGGCCTGATGACACAGATTTCATTGCTGAGTGATATTGCTTTGTAAGTAAATACCACAACTTCTTTATCCATTTTTCACTTTCTGCGATGTTGAACTTGTACTGTAAACGAGGTTCTTGTAAACAGAGCCGTTCCAAACTTTAGGGTGGCTGTGTCTTTTTGATTTTAATTTCCCTAAGCTATAGGACCATAAGTGGCAGTGCCCTAGGCTCTGTTGCTTTGTTTTTTAGATGTTTCAGGACACACCATACACTTCTCCCAAGTGTCTGTTGGCAATTTACATCCCGCCCATCAGCATAACAAGGCTCCCAGTTCGCAATGGCCTGTTGCCTTTCTGGATTTTACACTTTTTTCAGATGGCCCTTTTGACCGGGGGGAAGTGAGACTTCATTGTAGTGCAGATTTCCTTTGCAAGCTTTCTTTGTTGACCAAAAAGTGCGTATGCGTTTTTTCCTGAATATATTCAGGATAAAACGGATACCCCCTTTTTGGCCAAGTGCATCATTGTGGACGTTCTGCCTCTTTTCCTATGCTTTCAATGCAATTCCAGTCTACCTCCTGAAATCGGTTCCCTGCAATTCTGCCCCGCTTTCAAGTTCTCTTGGCAGCCTTACTTCAGTCTATTTTTGGACGATAGCTGTCATTTATAACTCTGCATGTTTGTGAATTACAGTGCCCCTGAGCTCCTTTCTTCAACTCGCTTTCTTGTGAGCTGGCCGCAACACCGCAGGATGGCTTCAGGCCCTAATCTGGTTCTGGCCCGGCATGCTGAGCCTTTGGTTAATTCCTCTTCCTGGTGGGAAATGAGAGTTAAATTTGCCCGTCCAGACACCTCCAGCTAGTCTCTCATTGGTTCTCGCTATTCCTGTTCATCTTCCGCAGAAATTGCAAACTGGGCCAAACAGGACGTTAAAGGGACTGACTCTCCAAGTCGGGAGAGTGTTAGTAAAGCGTCTGGAATGTTGCACCGAAGTACCAGGGGACGAAAACCGAGACATATTTGAACACGTCTCCCGATCACACGGTTGATCATACTCTGGGTTCCACATGCATGTTTTAGCTGAAGAAAGAATACCTTAAAACTGGAGAGTTGAGACCCGTGGAATGGGTACCATGCAATATGACTTCAAAGGGTCTTCATTTGCTCACCGAACCTCTCCAATCCTATCACTGCTGCGTTTATGACCCTTGTACACACGCTTGATTCTCTTTTGGAGACATAGCAATCCATAGGTTTTAAGATACTTACTAGTCAGTTATATTCTTAGGCGTTTAATATGGGGTGTTGAGTCCATTTCGTTGAGCAAGGAGTAGCTCTTGTCTATTCCATATTTGGCTTAAGGAACTTTATCTGTGCTCATTTCAATCTCTGGTTTTATGCAGCACCCCAACTCACCTTTCCCCTTAAGCAAGCATAAGTTGGTTTTCTAAATTTGAGACCCTGTTTTGTTTTGGAATTCAGTTCCTGTGTAGCCAGTTTACATTCCGTGTATTAGTGATATCTTATGATGTTTCTTTTTCGGTGTGACTTATTTCAGTTAGAATCATCGTACCTGAATCCACTCATTATGCTGCTACGGGCCGGATGACATAGATTTCATTGCTGATTGATACTGCATTGTACGTAAGTACCACAACTTCTTTATCCATTTTTCACTTTCTGCGATATTGAACTTGTATGGTAAACGAGGTTCTTGTAAACAGAGACGTCCCAAACTTTGGGGTGGCTGTGTCTTTTTGATTTTAATTTCCCTAAGCTATACGACCATAAGTGGAAGTGCCCTAGGCTCTGTTGCTTTGTTTTTTAGATGTTTCAGGAAACACCATACACTTCTCCGGAGTGTCTGTTGTCAATTTACATCCCGCCCATCAGCATAACAAGGCTCCCAGTTCTCCATGGCCTGTCCTGCCTTTCTGGATTTTACACTTTTTTCAGATGTCCCTTTTGACCGGGGGGAAGTGAGACTTCATTGTAGTGCAGATTTCCTTTGCAAGCTTGCTTGGTTGGCCAAAAAGGGCGTATGCGTTTTTTCCTGAATATATTCAGGAAAAAACGCATACGCCCTTTTTGGCCAAGTGCATCATTGTGGACGTTCTGCCTCTTTTCCTATGCTTGAAATGCAATTCCAGTCTACCTCCTGAAATCGGTTTCCTGCAATTCTGCCCCGCTTTCAAGTCCTCTTGGCAGCCTTACTTCAGTCTATTTTTGGACGATAGCTGTCATTTATAAGTCTGCAGGTTTGTGAATTACAGTGCCCCTGAGCTCCTTTCTTCAACTCGCTTTCTTGTGACCTGGCCGCAACACCGTAGGATGGCTTGAGGCCCTAATCTGGTTCCGGCACGGCACGCTGAGCCTTTGGTTAATTCCTCTTCCTGGTGGGAAATAAGAGTTAAATTTGCCCGTCCAGCCACCTCCAGCTAGTCTCTCAGTGGTTCTCCCTATTTCTGTTCATTTTCTGCAGTAATTGCAAACTGGGCCAAACAGGATGTTAAAGGCACTGAGTCTCCAAGTCAGGAGAGCGTTAGTAAAGCGTCTGGAATATTGCACCTGAGTACCAGGGGACGAAAACTGAGACATATTTGAACACGTCTCCCGATCACACGGTTGATCATACTCTGGGTTCCAAATGCATGTTTTAGCTGAAGGAAGAATACCTTAAACCTGGAGAGATGAGACCCGTGGAATGGGTACCATGCAATATGACTTCAAAGGGTCTTCATTTGCTCACCGAACCTCTCCAATCCTATCACTGCTGCGTTTCTGCCCCTGTACACATGCTTGATTCTCTTTCGGAGACATAGCAATCCATAGGTTTTAAGATACTTACTAGTCAGGTACATTCTTAGGCGTTTAATATGCGGTGTTGAGTCCATTTCGTTGAGCAAGGAGTAGCTCTTGTCTATTCCACATTTGGCTTAAGGAACTTTACCTGTGCTCATTTCAATCTCTGGTTTTATGCAGCACCCCAACTCACCTTTCCCCTTAAGCAAGCATAAGTTGGTTTTCTAAATTTGGGACCCTGTTCTGTTCTGTAATTCAGTTCCTGTGTAGCCAAGTTTACATTCCGTGTATTAGTGATATCTTATGATGTTTCTTTTTCTGTGTGACTTATTTCAGTTAGAATCATCGTACCTGAATCCACTCATTGTGCTGCTACGGGCCTGATGACATAGATTTCATTGCTGATTGATACTGCATTGTTCGTAAGTACCACAACTTCTTTATCCATTTTTCACTTTCTGCGATATTGAACTTGTACGGTAAACGAGGTTCTTGTAAACAGAGACGTCCCAAACTTTGGGGTGGCTGTGTCTTTTTGATTTTAATTTCCCTAAGCTATAGGACCATAAGTGGAAGTGCCCTAGGCTCTGTTGCTTTGTTTTTTAGATGTTTCAGGAAACACCATACACTTCTCCCGAGTGTCTGTTCGAAATTTACATCCCGCCCATCAGCATAACAAGGCTCCCAGTTCTCCATGGCCTGTCCTGCCTTTCTGGATTTTACACTTTTTTCAGATGGCCCTTTTGACCGGGGGGAAGTGAGACTTCATTGTAGTGCAGATTTCCTTTGCAAGCTTGCTTGGTTGGCCAAAAAGGGCGTATGCGTTTTTTCCTGAATATATTCAGGAAAAAACGCATACGCCCTTTTTGGCCAAGTGCATCATTGTGGACGTTCTGCCTCTTTTCCTATGCTTTCAATGCAATTCCAGTCTACCTCCTGAAATCGGTTTCCTGCAATTCTGCCCCGCTTTCAAGTCCTCTTGGCAGCCTTACTTCAGTATATTTTTGGACTATAGCTGTCTTTTATAAGTCTGCAGGTTTGTGAATTACAGTGCCCCTGAGCTCCTTTCTTCAACTCGCTTTCTTGTGAGCTGGCTGCCACACCGCAGGATTGCTTCAGGCCCTTATCTGGTTCCGGCACGGCACGCTGAGCCTTTGGTTAATTCCTCATCCTGGTGGGAAATTAGAGTTAAATTTGCCCGTCCAGACACCTCCCGCTTGTCTCTCATTGGTTCTCCCTATTCCTGTACATCTTCCGCAGAAATTGCAAACTGGGCCAAACAGGAGGTTAAAGGGACTGACTCTCCAAGTGGGGAGAGTGTTAGTAAAGCGTCTGGAATGTTGCACCGAAGTACCAGGGGACGAAAACTGAGACATATTTGAACACGTCTCCCGATCACACGGTTGATCATACTCTGGGTTCCACATGCATGTTTTAGCTGAAGAAAGAATACCTTAAACCTGGAGAGTTGAGACCCGTGGAATGGGTACCATGCAATATGACTTCAAAGGGTCTTCATTTGCTCACCGAACCTCTCCAATCCTATCACTGCTGCGTTTACGACCCTTGTACACACGCTTGATTCTCTTTTGGAGACATAGCAATCCATAGGTTTTAAGATACTTACTAGTCAGGTATATTCTTAGGCGTTTAATATGGGGTGTTGAGTCCATTTCGTTGAGCAAGGAGTAGCTCTTGTCTATTCCATATTTGGCTTAAGGAACTTTATCTGTGCTCATTTCAATCTCTGGTTTTATGCAGCACCCCAACTCACCTTTCCCCTTAAGCAAGAATAAGTTGGTTTTCTAAATTTGAGACCCTGTTCTGTTCTGTAATTCAGTTCCTGTGTAGCCAAGTTTATATTCCGTGTATTACTGATATCTTATGATGTTTCTTTTTCTGTGTGACTTATTTCAGTTAGAATCATCATACCTGAATCCACTCATTGTGCTGCTAAGGGCCTTGTGACACAGATTTCATTGCTGAGTGATATTGCTTTGTAAGTAAATACCACAACTTCTTTATCCATTTTTCACTTTCTGCGATGTTGAACTTGTACTGTAAACGAGGTTCTTGTAAACAGAGCCGTTCCAAACTTTGGGGTGGCTGTGTCTTTTTGATTTTAAATTCCCTAAGCTATAGGACCATAAGTGGCAGTGCCCTAGGTTCTGTTTCTTTGTTTTTTAGTTGTTTCAGGAAACACCATAAACTTCTCCCGAGTGGTTGTTGGCAATTTACATTCCGCCCTTCAGCATAACAAGGCTCCCAGTTCTCCATGGCCTGTCCTGCCTTTCTGGATTTTACACTTTTTTCAGATGGCCCTTTTGACCGGGGGGAAGTGAGACTTCATTGTAGTGCAGATTTCCTTTGCAAGCTTGCTTGGTTGGCCAAAAAGGGCGTATGCGTTTTTTCCTGAATATATTCAGGAAAAAACGCATACGCCCTTTTTGGCGAAGTGCATCATTGTGGACGTTCTGCCTCTTTTCCTATGCTTTCAATGCAATTCCAGTCTACCTCCTGAAATCGGTTTCCTGCAATTCTGCCCCGCTTTCAAGTCCTCTTGGCAGCCTTACTTCAGTGTATTTTTGGATGACAGCTGTCATTTATAACTCTGCAGGTTTGTGAATTACAGTGCCCCTGAGCTCCTTTTTTCAACTCGCTTTCTTGTGACCTAGCTGCAACACCACAGGATGGCTTCAGGCCCTAATCTGGTTCCGGCACGGCACGCTGAGCCTTTGGTTATTTCCTCTTCCTGGTGGGAAATGAGAGTTAAATTTGCCCGTCCAGACACCTCCAGCTAGTCTCTCATTGGTTCTCGCTATTCCTGTTCATCTTCCGCAGAAATTGCAAACTGGGCCAAACAGGAGGTTAAAGGCGCTGACTCTCCAAGTGGGGAGAGTGTTAGTAAAGCGTCTGGAATGTTGCACCCGAGTACCAGGGGAGGAAAACTGAGACATATTTGAACACGTCTCCCGATCACATGGTTGATCATACTCTAGGTTCCACATGCATGTTTTAGCTGAAGGAAGAATACCTTAAACCTGGGTAGTTGAAACCCGTGGAATGGGTACCATGCAATATGACTTCAAAGGGTCTTCATTTGCTCACCGAACCTCTCCAATCCTATCACTGCTGCGTTTATGCCCCTGTACACATGCTTGATTCTCTTTCGGAGACATAGCAATCCATAGGTTTTAAGATACTTACAAGTCAGGTACATTCTTAGGCGTTTAATATGCGGTGTTGAGTCCATTTCGTTGAGCAAGGAGTAGCTCTTGTCTATTCCATATTTGGCTTAAGGAACTTTATCTGTGCTCATTTCAATCTCTGGTTTTATGCAGCACCCCAACTCACCTTTCCCCTTAAGCAAGCATAAGTTGGTTTTCTAAATTTGAGACCCTGTTCTGTTCTGTAATTCAGTTCCTGTGTAGCCAAGTTTACATTCCGTGTATTACTGATATCTTATGATGTTTCTTTTTCTGTGTGACTTATTTCAGTTAGAATCATCATACCTGAATCCACTCATTGTGCTGCTAAGGGCCTGATGACACAGATTTCATTGCTGAGTGATATTGCTTTGTAAGTAAATACCACAACTTCTTTATCCATTTTTCACTTTCTGCGATGTTGAACTTGTACTGTAAACGAGGTTCTTGTAAACAGAGCCGTTCCAAACTTTAGGGTGGCTGTGTCTTTTTGATTTTAATTTCCCTAAGCTATAGGACCATAAGTGGCAGTGCCCTAGGCTCTGTTGCTTTGTTTTTTAGATGTTTCAGGACACACCATACACTTCTCGCAAGTGTCTGTTGGCAATTTACATCCCGCCCATCAGCATAACAAGGCTCCCATTTCGCAATGGCCTGTTGCCTTTCTGGATTTTACACTTTTTTCAGATGGCCCTTTTGACCGGGGGGAAGTGAGACTTCATTGTAGTGCAGATTTCCTTTGCAAGCTTTCTTGGTTGACCAAAAAGTGCGTATGCGTTTTTTCCTGAATATATTCAGGATAAAACGGATACGCCCTTTTTGGCCAAGTGCATCATTTGGACGTTCTGCCTCTTTTCCTATGCTTTCAATGCAATTCCAGTCTACCTCCTGAAATCGGTTTCCTGCAATTCTGCCCCGCTTTCAAGTCCTCTTGGCAGCCTTACTTCAGTCTATTTTTGGACGATAGCTGTCATTTATAACTCTGCATGTTTGTGAACTACAGTGCCCCTGAGCTCCTTTCTTCAACTCGCTTTCTTGTGAGCTGGCCGCAACACCGCAGGATGGCTTCAGGCCCTAATCTGGTTCTGGCCCGGCATGCTGAGCCTTTGGTTAATTCCTCTTCCTGGTGGGAAATGAGAGTTAAATTTGCCCGTCCAGACACCTCCAGCTAGTCTCTCATTGGTTCTCGCTATTCCTGTTCATCTTCCGCAGAAATTGCAAACTGGGCCAAACAGGACGTTAAAGGGCCTGACTCTCCAAGTCGGGAGAGTGTTAGTAAAGCGTCTGGAATGTTGCACCCGAGTACCAGGGGAGGAAAACTGAGACATATTTGAACACGTCTCCCGTTCACATGGTTGATCATACTCTGGGTTCCACATGCATGTTTTAGCTGAAGGAAGAATACCTTAAACCTGGAGAGTTGAGACCCGTGGAATGGGTACCATGCAATATGACTTCAAAGGGTCTTCATTTGCTCACGAACCTCTCCAATCCTATCACTGCTGCGTTTATGCCCCTGTACACACGCTTGATTCTCTTTTGGAGACATAGCAATCCATAGGTTTTAAGATACTTACTAGTCAGGTACATTCTTAGGCGTTTAATATGGGGTTTTGAGTCCATTTCGCTGAGCAAGGAGTAGCTCTTGTCTATTCCATATTTGGCTTAAGGAACTTTATCTGTGCTCATTTCAATCTCTAGTTTTATGCAGCACCCCAACTCACCTTTCCCCTTAAGCAAGCATAAGTTGGTTTTCTAAATTTGAGACCCTGTTCTGTTTTGGAATGCAGTTCCTGTGTAGCCAAGTTTACATTCCGTGTATTACTGATATCTTATGATGTTTCTTTTTCTGTGTGACTTATTTCAGTTAGAATCATCGTACCTGAATCCACTCATTATGCTGCTACAAGCCTGATGACATAGATTTCATTGCTGAGTGATACCGCATTGTACGAAAGTACCACTAGTTCTTTATCCATTTTTTACTTTCTGTGATATTGAACTTGTACGGTAAACGAGGTTCTTGTAAACAGAGCCGTTCCAAACTTTGGGGTGGCTGTGTCTTTTTGATTTTAATTTTCCTAAGCTATAGGACCATAAGTGGAATTGCCCTAGGCTCTGTTACTTTGTTTTTTAGATGTTTCAGGAAACACCATACAGTTCCCCCGAGTGTCTGTTGGCAATTTACATCCCGCCCATCAGCATAACAAGGCTCCCAGTTCTCCATGGCCTGTCCTGCCTTTCTGGATTTTACACTTTTTTCAGATGGCCCTTTTGACCGGGGGGAATTGAGACTTCATTGTAGTGCAGATTTCTTTGCAAGCTTGCTTGGTTGGCCAAAAAGGGCGTATGCGTTTTTTCCTGAATATATTCAGGAAAAAACGCATACGCCCTTTTTGGCCAAGTGCATCATTGTGGACGTTCTGCCTCTTTTCCTATGCTTTCAATGCAATTCCAGTCTACCTCCTGAAATCGGTTTCCTGCAATTCTGCCCCGCTTTCAAGTCCTCTCGGCAGCCTTACTTCAGTCTATTTTTGGACGATAGCTGTCATTTATAACTCTGCAGGTTTGTGAATTACAGTGCCCCTGAGCTCCTTTCTTCAACTCGCTTTCTTGTGACCTGGCCGCAACACCGCAGGATGGCTTCAGGCCCTAATCTGGTTCTGGCACGGCACGCTGAGCCTTTGGTTAATTCCTCTTCCTGGTGGGAAATGAGAGTTAAATTTGCCCGTCCAGACACCTCCAGCTAGCCTCTCATTGGTTCTCGCTATTCCTGTTCATCTTCCGCAGAAATTGCAAACTGGGCCAAACAGGAGGTTAAAGGCACTGACTCTCCAAGTCGGGAGAGCGTTAGGAAAGCGTCTGGAATGTTGCACCCGAGGAGCAGGGGACGAAAACTGAGACATATTTGAACACGTCTCCCGATCACACGGTTGATCATACTCTGGGTTCCACATGCATGTTTTAGCTGAAGGAAGAATACCTTAAACCTGGAGAGCTGAGATCCGTGGAATGGGTACCATGCAATACGACTTCAAAGGGTCTTCATTTGCTCACCGAACCTCTCCAATCCTATCACTGCTGCGTTTATGCCCCTGTACACACGCTTGATTCTCTTTCGGAGACATAGCAATCCATAGGTTTTAAGATACTTACTAGTCAGGTACATTCTTAGGTGTTTAATATGGGGTGTTGAGTCCGTTTTGTTGAGCAACGAGTAGCTCTTGTCTATTCCATATTTGGCTTAAGGAACTTTATCTGTGCTCATTTAAATCTCTGGTTTTATGAGCACTGCAACTCACCTTTCCCCTTAAGCAAGCATAAGTTGGTTTTCTAAATTTGAGACCCTGTTCTGTTCTGTAATTCAGTTCCTGTGTAGCCAAGTTTACATTCCGTGTATTACTGATATCTTATGATGTTTCTTTTTCTGTGTGACTTATTTCAGTTAGAATCATCATACCTGAATCCACTCATTGTGCTGCTAAGGGCCTGATGACACAGATTTCATTGCTGAGTGATATTGCTTTGTAAGTAAATACCACAACTTCTTTATCCATTTTTCACTTTCTGCGATGTTGAACTTGTACTGTAAACGAGGTTCTTGTAAACAGAGCCGTTCCAAACTTTAGGGTGGCTGTGTCTTTTCGATTTTAATTTCCCTAAGCTATAGGACCATAAGTGGCAGTGCCCTAGGCTCTGTTGCTTTGTTTTTTAGATGTTTCAGGACACACCATACACTTCTCCCGAGTGGTTGTTGGCAATTTACATCCCGCCCATCAGCATAACAAGGCTCCCAGTTCTCCATGGCCTGTCCTGCCTTTCTGGATTTTACACTTTTTTCAGATGGCCCTTTTGACCGGGGGGAAGTGAGACTTCATTGTAGTGCAGATTTCCTTTGCAAGCTTTCTTGGTTGACCAAAAAGTGCGTATGCGTTTTTTCCTGAATATATTCAGGATAAAACGGATACGCCCTTTTTGGCCAAGTGCATCATTTGGACGTTCTGCCTCTTTTCCTATGCTTTCAATGCAATTCCAGTCTACCTCCTGAAATCGGTTTCCTGCAATTCTGCCCCGCTTTCAAGTCCTCTTGGCAGCCTTACTTCAGTCTATTTTTGGACGATAGCTGTCATTTATAACTCTGCATGTTTGTGTACTACAGTGCCCCTGAGCTCCTTTCTTCAACTCGCTTTCTTGTGAGCTGGCCGCAACACCGCAGGATGGCTTCAGGCCCTAATCTGGTTCTGGCCCGGCATGCTGAGCCTTTGGTTAATTCCTCTTCCTGGTGGGAAATGAGAGTTAAATTTGCCCGTCCAGACACCTCCAGCTAGTCTCTCATTGGTTCTCGCTATTCCTGTTCATCTTCCGCAGAAATTGCAAACTGGGCCAAACAGGACGTTAAAGGGCCTGACTCTCCAAGTCGGGAGAGTGTTAGTAAAGCGTCTGGAATGTTGCACCCGAGTACCAGGGGAGGAAAACTGAGACATATTTGAACACGTCTCCCGTTCACATGGTTGATCATACTCTGGGTTCCACATGCATGTTTTAGCTGAAGGAAGAATACCTTAAACCTGGAGAGTTGAGACCCGTGGAATGGGTACCATGCAATATGACTTCAAAGGGTCTTCATTTGCTCACCGAACCTCTCCAATCCTATCACTGCTGCGTTTATGCCCCTGTACACACGCTTGATTCTCTTTTGGAGACATAGCAATCCATAGGTTTTAAGATACTTACTAGTCAGGTACATTCTTAGGCGTTTAATATGGGGTTTTGAGTCCATTTCGCTGAGCAAGGAGTAGCTCTTGTCTATTCCATATTTGGCTTAAGGAACTTTATCTGTGCTCATTTCAATCTCTAGTTTTATGCAGCACCCCAACTCACCTTTCCCCTTAAGCAAGCATAAGTTGGTTTTCTAAATTTGAGACCCTGTTCTGTTTTGGAATGCAGTTCCTGTGTAGCCAAGTTTACATTCCGTGTATTACTGATATCTTATGATGTTTCTTTTTCTGTGTGACTTATTTCAGTTAGAATCATCGTACCTGAATCCACTCATTATGCTGCTACAGGCCTGATGACATAGATTTCATTGCTGAGTGATACCGCATTGTACGAAAGTACCACTAGTTCTTTATCCATTTTTCACTTTGTGCGATGTTGAACTTGTACGGTAAACGAGGTTCTTGTAAACAGAGCCGTTCCAAACTTTGGGGTGGCTGTGTCTTTTTGATTTTAATTTTCCTAAGCTATAGGACCATAAGTGGAATTGCCCTAGGCTCTGTTACTTTGTTTTTTAGATGTTTCAGGAAACACCATACAGTTCTCCCCAGTGTCTGTTGGCAATTTACATCCCGCCCATCAGCATAACAAGGCTCCCAGTTCTCCATGGCCTGTCCTGCCTTTCTGGATTTTACACTTTTTTCAGATGGCCCTTTTGACCGGGGGGAAGTGAGACTTCATCGTAGTGCAGATTTCCTTTGCAAGCTTGCTTGGTTGGCCAAAAAGGGCGTATGCGTTTTTTCCTGAATATATTCAGGAAAAAACGCATACGCCCTTTTTGGCCAAGTGCATCATTGTGGACGTTCTGCCTCTTTTCCTATGCTTTCAATGCAATTCCAGTCTACCTCCTGAAATCGGTTTCCTGCAATTCTGCCCCGCTTACAAGTCCTCTTGGCAGCCTTACTTCAGTCTATTTTTGGACGATAGCTGTCATTTATAACTCTGCAGGTTTGTGAATTACAGTGCCCCTGAGCTCCTTTCTTCAACTCGCTTTCTTGTGACCTGGCCGCAACACCGCAGGATGGCTTCAGGCCCTAATCTGGTTCTGGCACGGCACGCTGAGCCTTTGGTTAATTCCTCTTCCTGGTGGGAAATGAGAGTTAAATTTGCCCGTCCAGACACCTCCAGCTAGCCTCTCATTGGTTCTCGCTATTCCTGTTCATCTTCCGCAGAAATTGCAAACTGGGCCAAACAGGAGGTTAAAGGCACTGACTCTCCAAGTCGGGAGAGCGTTAGGAAAGCGTCTGGAATGTTGCACCCGAGGAGCAGGGGACGAAAACTGAGACATATTTGAACACGTCTCCCGATCACACGGTTGATCATACTCTGGGTTCCACATGCATGTTTTAGCTGAAGGAAGAATACCTTAAACCTGGAGAGCTGAGATCCGTGGAATGGGTACCATGCAATACGACTTCAAAGGGTCTTCATTTGCTCACCGAACCTCTCCAATCCTATCACTGCTGCGTTTATGCCCCTGTACACACGCTTGATTCTCTTTCGGAGACATAGCAATCCATAGGTTTTAAGATACTTACTAGTCAGGTACATTCTTAGGTGTTTAATATGGGGTGTTGAGTCCGTTTTGTTGAGCAACGAGTAGCTCTTGTCTATCCCATATTTGACTTAAGGAACTTTATCTGTGCTCATTTCAATCTCTGGTTTTATGCAGCACCCCAACTCACCTTTCCCCTTAAGCAAGCATAAGTTGGTTTTCTAAATTTGAGACCATATTCTGTTCTGTAATTCAGTTCCTGTGTAGCCAAGTTTACATTCCGTGTATTACTGATATCTTATGATGTTTCTTTTTCTGTGTGACTTATTTCAGTTAGAATCATCATACCTGAATCCACTCATTGTGCTGCTACGGGCCTGATGACATAGATTTCATTGCTGATTGATATTGCATTGTACGTAAATACCACAACTTCTTTATCCATTTTTCACTTTCTGCGATATTGAACTTGTATCGTAAACGAGGTTCTTGTAAACAGAGGTGTCCCAAACTTTCGGGTGGCTGTGTCTTTTTGATTTTAATTTCCCTAAGTTATAGGACCATAAGTGAAAGTGCCCTAGGCTCTGTTGCTTTGTTTTTTAGATGTTTCAGGAAACACCATACACTTCTCCTGAGTGTCTGTTGGCAATTTACATCCCGCCCATCAGCATAACAAGTCTCCCAGTTCTCCATGGCCTGTCCTGCCTTTCTGGATTTTACACTTTTTTCAGACGTCCCTTTTGACCGGGAAGAAGTGAGACTTCATTGTAGTGCAGATTTCCTTTGCAAGTTTGCTTGGTTGGCCAAAAAGAGCGTATGCGTTTTTTCCTGAATATATTCAGGAAAAAATGCATACACCCTTTTTGGCCAAGTGCATCATTGTGGACGTTCTGCCTCTTTTCCTATGCTTTCAATGCAATTCCAGTCTACCTCCTGAAATCGGTTTCCTGCAATTCTGCCCCGATTTCAAGTCCTCTTGGCAGCCTTACTTCAGTCTATTTTTGGACGATAGCTGTCATTTATACCTCTGTAGGTTTGTGAATTACAGTGCCCCTCAGCTCCTTTCTTCAACTCGCTTTCTTGTGAGCTGGCCGCAACACCGCAGGATGGCTTCAGGCCCTAATCTGGTTCCGGCACGGCACGCTGAGCCTTTGGTTAATTCCTCTTCCTGGTGGGAAATGAGAGTTAAATTTGCCCGTCCAGACACCTCCAGCTAGTCTCTCATTGGTTCTCGCTATTCCTGTTCATCTTCCGCAGAAATTGAAAACTGGGCCAAACAGGAGGTTAAAGGGACTGACTCTCCAAGTCGGGAGAGTGTTAGAAAAGCGTCTGGAATGTTGCACCCAAGTACCAGGGTACGAAAACTGAGACATATTTGAACACGTCTCCCGATCACATGGTTGATCATACTCTAGGTTCCACATGCATGTTTTAGCTGAAGGAAGAATACCTTAAACCTGGGTAGTTGAAACCCGTGGAATGGGTACCATGCAATATGACTTCAAAGGGTCTTCATTTGCTCACCGAACCTCTCCAATCCTATCACTGCTGCGTTTATGCCCCTGTACACATGCTTGATTCTCTTTCGGAGACATAGCAATCCATAGGTTTTAAGATACTTACAAGTCAGGTACATTCTTAGGCGTTTAATATGCGGTGTTGAGTCCATTTCGTTGAGCAAGGAGTAGCTCTTGTCTATTCCATATTTGGCTTAAGGAACTTTATCTGTGCTCATTTCAATCTCTGGTTTTATGCAGCACCCCAACTCACCTTTCCCCTTAAGCAAGCATAAGTTGGTTTTCTAAATTTGAGACCCTGTTCTGTTCTGTAATTCAGTTCCTGTGTAGCCAAGTTTACATTCCGTGTATTACTGATATCTTATGATGTTTCTTTTTCTGTGTGACTTATTTCAGTTAGAATCATCATACCTGAATCCACTCATTGTGCTGCTAAGGGCCTGATGACACAGATTTCATTGCTGAGTGATATTGCTTTGTAAGTAAATACCACAACTTCTTTATCCATTTTTCACTTTCTGCGATGTTGAACTTGTACTGTAAACGAGGTTCTTGTAAACAGAGCCGTTCCAAACTTTAGGGTGGCTGTGTCTTTTTGATTTTAATTTCCCTAAGCTATAGGACCATAAGTGGCAGTGCCCTAGGCTCTGTTGCTTTGTTTTTTAGATGTTTCAGGACACACCATACACTTCTCCCAAGTGTCTGTTGGCAATTTACATCCCGCCCATCAGCATAACAAGGCTCCCAGTTCTCCATGGCCTGTGCTGCCTTTCTGGATTTTACACTTTTTTCAGATGGCCCTTTTGACCGGGGGGAAGTGAGACTTCATTGTAGTGCAGATTTCCTTTGCAAGCTTTCTTGGTTGACCAAAAAGTGTGTATGCGTTTTTTCCTGAATATATTCAGGATAAAACGGATACGCCCTTTTTGGCCAAGTGCATCATTTGGACGTTCTGCCTCTTTTCCTATGCTTTCAATGCAATTCCAGTCTACCTCCTGAAATCGGTTTCCTGCAATTCTGCCCCGCTTTCAAGTCCTCTTGGCAGCCTTACTTCAGTCTATTTTTGGACGATAGCTGTCATTTATAACTCTGCATGTTTGTGAACTACAGTGCCCCTGAGCTCCTTTCTTCAACTCGCTTTCTTGTGAGCTGGCCGCAACACCGCAGGATGGCTTCAGGCCCTAATCTGGTTCTGGCCCGGCATGCTGAGCCTTTGGTTAATTCCTCTTCCTGGTGGGAAATGAGAGTTAAATTTGCCCGTCCAGACACCTCCAGCTAGTCTCTCATTGGTTCTCGCTATTCCTGTTCATCTTCCGCAGAAATTGCAAACTGGGCCAAACAGGACGTTAAAGGGCCTGACTCTCCAAGTCGGGAGAGTGTTAGTAAAGCGTCTGGAATGTTGCACCCGAGTACCAGGGGAGGAAAACTGAGACATATTTGAACACGTCTCCCGTTCACATGGTTGATCATACTCTGGGTTCCACATGCATGTTTTAGCTGAAGGAAGAATACCTTAAACCTGGAGAGTTGAGACCCGTGGAATGGGTACCATGCAATATGACTTCAAAGGGTCTTCATTTGCTCACCGAACCTCTCCAATCCTATCACTGCTGCGTTTATGCCCCTGTACACACGCTTGATTCTCTTTTGGAGACATAGCAATCCATAGGTTTTAAGATACTTACTAGTCAGGTACATTCTTAGGCGTTTAATATGGGGTTTTGAGTCCATTTCCCTGAGCAAGGAGTAGCTCTTGTCTATTCCATATTTGGCTTAAGGAACTTTATCTGTGCTCATTTCAATCTCTAGTTTTATGCAGCACCCCAACTCACCTTTCCCCTTAAGCAAGCATAAGTTGGTTTTCTAAATTTGAGACCCTGTTCTGTTTTGGAATGCAGTTCCTGTGTAGCCAAGTTTACATTCCGTGTATTACTGATATCTTATGATGTTTCTTTTTCTGTGTGACTTATTTCAGTTAGAATCATCGTACCTGAATCCACTCATTATGCTGCTACAGGCCTGATGACATAGATTTCATTGCTGAGTGATACCGCATTGTACGAAAGTACCACTAGTTCTTTATCCATTTTTTACTTTCTGTGATATTGAACTTGTACGGTAAACGAGGTTCTTGTAAACAGAGCCGTTCCAAACTTTGGGGTGGCTGTGTCTTTTTGATTTTAATTTTCCTAAGCTATAGGACCATAAGTGGAATTGCCCTAGGCTCTGTTACTTTGTTTTCTAGATGTTTCAGGAAACACCATACAGTTCCCCCGAGTGTCTGTTGGCAATTTACATCCCGCCCATCAGCATAACAAGGCTCCCAGTTCTCCATGGCCTGTCCTGCCTTTCTGGATTTTACACTTTTTTCAGATGGCCCTTTTGACCGGGGGGAATTGAGACTTCATTGTAGTGCAGATTTCTTTGCAAGCTTGCTTGGTTGGCCAAAAAGGGCGTATGCGTTTTTTCCTGAATATATTCAGGAAAAAACGCATACGCCCTTTTTGGCCAAGTGCATCATTGTGGACGTTCTGCCTCTTTTCCTATGCTTTCAATGCAATTCCAGTCTACCTCCTGAAATCGGTTTCCTGCAATTCTGCCCCGCTTTCAAGTCCTCTCGGCAGCCTTACTTCAGTCTATTTTTGGACGATAGCTGTCATTTATAACTCTGCAGGTTTGTGAATTACAGTGCCCCTGAGCTCCTTTCTTCAACTCGCTTTCTTGTGACCTGGCCGCAACACCGCAGGATGGCTTCAGGCCCTAATCTGGTTCTGGCACGGCACGCTGAGCCTTTGGTTAATTCCTCTTCCTGGTGGGAAATGAGAGTTAAATTTGCCCGTCCAGACACCTCCAGCTAGCCTCTCATTGGTTCTCGCTATTCCTGTTCATCTTCCGCAGAAATTGCAAACTGGGCCAAACAGGAGGTTAAAGGCACTGACTCTCCAAGTCGGGAGAGCGTTAGGAAAGCGTCTGGAATGTTGCACCCGAGGAGCAGGGGACGAAAACTGAGACATATTTGAACACGTCTCCCGATCACACGGTTGATCATACTCTGGGTTCCACATGCATGTTTTAGCTGAAGGAAGAATACCTTAAACCTGGAGAGCTGAGATCCGTGGAATGGGTACCATGCAATACGACTTCAAAGGGTCTTCATTTGCTCACCGAACCTCTCCAATCCTATCACTGCTGCGTTTATGCCCCTGTACACACGCTTGATTCTCTTTCGGAGACATAGCAATCCATAGGTTTTAAGATACTTACTAGTCAGGTACATTCTTAGGTGTTTAATATGGGGTGTTGAGTCCGTTTTGTTGAGCAACGAGTAGCTCTTGTCTATTCCATATTTGGCTTAAGGAACTTTATCTGTGCTCATTTCAATCTCTGGTTTTATGAGCACTGCAACTCACCTTTCCCCTTAAGCAAGCATAAGTTGGTTTTCTAAATTTGAGACCATGTTCTGTTCTGTAATTCAGTTCCTGTGTAGCCAAGTTTACATTCCGTGTATTACTGATATCTTATGATGTTTCTTTTTCTGTGTGACTTATTTCAGTTAGAATCATCATACCTGAATCCACTCATTGTGCTGCTACGGGCCTGATGACATAGATTTCATTGCTGATTGATATTGCATTGTACGTAAATACCACAACTTCTTTATCCATTTTTCACTTTCTGCGATATTGAACTTGTATCGTAAACGAGGTTCTTGTAAACAGAGGTGTCCCAAACTTTCGGGTGGCTGTGTCTTTTTGATTTTAATTTCCCTAAGTTATAGGACCATAAGTGAAAGTGCCCTAGGCTCTGTTGCTTTGTTTTTTAGATGTTTCAGGAAACACCATACACTTCTCCTGAGTGTCTGTTGGCAATTTACATCCCGCCCATCAGCATAACAAGTCTCCCAGTTCTCCATGGCCTGTCCTGCCTTTCTGGATTTTACACTTTTTTCAGACGGCCCTTTTGACGGGGAAGAAGTGAGAATTCATTGTAGTGCAGATTTCCTTTGCAAGTTTGCTTGGTTGGCCAAAAAGAGCGTATGCGTTTTTTCCTGAATATATTCAGGAAAAAATGCATACACCCTTTTTGGCCAAGTGCATCATTGTGGACGTTCTGCCTCTTTTCCTATGCTTTCAATGCAATTCCAGTCTACCTCCTGAAATCGGTTTCCTGCAATTCTGCCCCGCTTTCAAGTCCTCTTGGCAGCCTTACTTCAGTCTATTTTTGGACAATAGCTGTCATTTATACCTCTGTAGGTTTGTGAATTACAGTGCCCCTCAGCTCCTTTCTTCAACTCGCTTTCTTGTGAGCTGGCCGCAACACCGCAGGATGGCTTCAGGCCCTAATCTGGTTCCGGCACGGCACGCTGAGCCTTTGGTTAATTCCTCTTCCTGGTGGGAAATGAGAGTTAAATTTGCCCGTCCAGACACCTCCAGCTAGTCTCTCATTGGTTCTCGCTATTCCTGTTCATCTTCCGCAGAAATTGAAAACTGGGCCAAACAGGAGGTTAAAGGGACTGACTCTCCAAGTCGGGAGAGTGTTAGAAAAGCGTCTGGAATGTTGCACCCGAGTACCAGGGTACGAAAACTGAGACATATTTGAACACGTCTCCCGATCACATGGTTGATCATACTCTAGGTTCCACATGCATGTTTTAGCTGAAGGAAGAATACCTTAAACCTGGGTAGTTGAAACCCGTGGAATGGGTACCATGCAATATGACTTCAAAGGGTCTTCATTTGCTCACCGAACCTCTCCAATCCTATCACTGCTGCGTTTATGCCCCTGTACACATGCTTGATTCTCTTTCGGAGACATAGCAATCCATAGGTTTTAAGATACTTACAAGTCAGGTACATTCTTAGGCGTTTAATATGCGGTGTTGAGTCCATTTCGTTGAGCAAGGAGTAGCTCTTGTCTATTCCATATTTGGCTTAAGGAACTTTATCTGTGCTCATTTCAATCTCTGGTTTTATGCAGCACCCCAACTCACCTTTCCCCTTAAGCAAGCATAAGTTGGTTTTCTAAATTTGAGACCCTGTTCTGTTCTGTAATTCAGTTCCTGTGTAGCCAAGTTTACATTCCGTGTATTACTGATATCTTATGATGTTTCTTTTTCTGTGTGACTTATTTCAGTTAGAATCATCATACCTGAATCCACTCATTGTGCTGCTAAGGGCCTGATGACACAGATTTCATTGCTGAGTGATATTGCTTTGTAAGTAAATACCACAACTTCTTTATCCATTTTTCACTTTCTGCGATGTTGAACTTGTACTGTAAACGAGGTTCTTGTAAACAGAGCCGTTCCAAACTTTAGGGTGGCTGTGTCTTTTCGATTTTAATTTCCCTAAGCTATAGGACCATAAGTGGCAGTGCCCTAGGCTCTGTTGCTTTGTTTTTTAGATGTTTCAGGACACACCATACACTTCTCCCGAGTGTCTGTTGGCAATTTACATCCCGCCCATCAGCATAACAAGGCTCCCAGTTCTCCATGGCCTGTCCTGCCTTTCTGGATTTTACACTTTTTTCAGATGGCCCTTTTGACCGGGGGGAAGTGAGACTTCATTGTAGTGCAGATTTCCTTTGCAAGCTTTCTTGGTTGACCAAAAAGTGCGTATGCGTTTTTTCCTGAATATATTCAGGATAAAACGGATACGCCCTTTTTGGCCAAGTGCATCATTTGGACGTTCTGCCTCTTTTCCTATGCTTTCAATGCAATTCCAGTCTACCTCCTGAAATCGGTTTCCTGCAATTCTGCCCCGCTTTCAAGTCCTCTTGGCAGCCTTACTTCAGTCTATTTTTGGACGATAGCTGTCATTTATAACTCTGCATGTTTGTGAACTACAGTGCCCCTGAGCTCCTTTCTTCAACTCGCTTTCTTGTGAGCTGGCCGCAACACCGCAGGATGGCTTCAGGCCCTAATCTGGTTCTGGCCCGGCATGCTGAGCCTTTGGTTAATTCCTCTTCCTGGTGGGAAATGAGAGTTAAATTTGCCCGTCCAGACACCTCCAGCTAGTCTCTCATTGGTTCTCGCTATTCCTGTTCATCTTCCGCAGAAATTGCAAACTGGGCCAAACAGGACGTTAAAGGGCCTGACTCTCCAAGTCGGGAGAGTGTTAGTAAAGCGTCTGGAATGTTGCACCCGAGTACCAGGGGAGGAAAACTGAGACATATTTGAACACGTCTCCCGTTCACATGGTTGATCATACTCTGGGTTCCACATGCATGTTTTAGCTGAAGGAAGAATACCTTAAACCTGGAGAGTTGAGACCCGTGGAATGGGTACCATGCAATATGACTTCAAAGGGTCTTCATTTGCTCACCGAACCTCTCCAATCCTATCACTGCTGCGTTTATGCCCCTGTACACACGCTTGATTCTCTTTTGGAGACATAGCAATCCATAGGTTTTAAGATACTTACTAGTCAGGTACATTCTTAGGCGTTTAATATGGGGTTTTGAGTCCATTTCGTTGAGCAAGGAGTAGCTCTTGTCTATTCCATATTTGGCTTAAGGAACTTTATCTGTGCTCATTTCAATCTCTAGTTTTATGCAGCACCCCAACTCACCTTTCCCCTTAAGCAAGCATAAGTTGGTTTTCTAAATTTGAGACCCTGTTCTGTTTTGGAATGCAGTTCCTGTGTAGCCAAGTTTACATTCCGTGTATTACTGATATCTTATGATGTTTCTTTTTCTGTGTGACTTATTTCAGTTAGAATCATCGTACCTGAATCCACTCATTATGCTGCTACAGGCCTGATGACATAGATTTCATTGCTGAGTGATACCGCATTGTACGAAAGTACCACTAGTTCTTTATCCATTTTTCACTTTCTGTGATATTGAACTTGTACGGTAAACGAGGTTCTTGTAAACAGAGCCGTTCCAAACTTTGGGGTGGCTGTGTCTTTTTGATTTTAATTTTCCTAAGCTATAGGACCATAAGTGGAATTGCCCTAGGCTCTGTTACTTTGTTTTTTAGATGTTTCAGGAAACACCATACAGTTCTCCCGAGTGTCTGTTGGCAATCTACATCCCGCCCATCAGCATAACAAGGCTCCCAGTTCTCCATGGCCTGTCCTGCCTTTCTGGATTTTACACTTTTTTCAGATGGCCCTTTTGACCGGGGGGAAGTGAGACTTCATCGTAGTGCAGATTTCCTTTGCAAGCTTGCTTGGTTGGCCAAAAAGGGCGTATGCGTTTTTTCCTGAATATATTCAGGAAAAAACGCATACGCCCTTTTTGGCCAAGTGCATCATTGTGGACGTTCTGCCTCTTTTCCTATGCTTTCAATGCAATTCCAGTCTACCTCCTGAAATCGGTTTCCTGCAATTCTGCCCCGCTTTCAAGTCCTCTCGGCAGCCTTACTTCAGTCTATTTTTGGACGATAGCTGTCATTTATAACTCTGCAGGTTTGTGAATTACAGTGCCCCTGAGCTCCTTTCTTCAACTCGCTTTCTTGTGACCTGGCCGCAACACCGCAGGATGGCTTCAGGCCCTAATCTGGTTCTGGCACGGCACGCTGAGCCTTTGGTTAATTCCTCTTCCTGGTGGGAAATGAGAGTTAAATTTGCCCGTCCAGACACCTCCAGCTAGCCTCTCATTGGTTCTCGCTATTCCTGTTCATCTTCCGCAGAAATTGTAAACTGGGCCAAACAGGAGGTTAAAGGGACTGACTCTCCAAGTCGGGAGAGTGTTAGAAAAGCGTCTGGAATGTTGCACCCGAGTACCAGGGGAGGAAAACTGAGACATATTTGAACACGTCTCCCGATCACATGGTTGATCATACTCTAGGTTCCACATGCATGTTTTAGCTGAAGGAAGAATACCTTAAACCTGGGTAGTTGAAACCCGTGGAATGGGTACCATGCAATATGACTTCAAAGGGTCTTCATTTGCTCACCGAACCTCTCCAATCCTATCACTGCTGCGTTTATGCCCCTGTACACATGCTTGATTCTCTTTCGGAGACATAGCAATCCATAGGTTTTAAGATACTTACAAGTCAGGTACATTCTTAGGCGTTTAATATGCGGTGTTGAGTCCATTTCGTTGAGCAAGGAGTAGCTCTTGTCTATTCCATATTTGGCTTAAGGAACTTTATCTGTGCTCATTTCAATCTCTGGTTTTATGCAGCACCCCAACTCACCTTTCCCCTTAAGCAAGCATAAGTTGGTTTTCTAAATTTGAGACCCTGTTCTGTTCTGTAATTCAGTTCCTGTGTAGCCAAGTTTACATTCCGTGTATTACTGATATCTTATGATGTTTCTTTTTCTGTGTGACTTATTTCAGTTAGAATCATCATACCTGAATCCACTCATTGTGCTGCTAAGGGCCTGATGACACAGATTTCATTGCTGAGTGATATTGCTTTGTAAGTAAATACCACAACTTCTTTATCCATTTTTCACTTTCTGCGATGTTGAACTTGTACTGTAAACGAGGTTCTTGTAAACAGAGCCGTTCCAAACTTTAGGGTAGGTGTGTCTTTTTGATTTTAATTTCCCTAAGCTATAGGACCATAAGTGGCAGTGCCCTAGGCTCTGTTGCTTTGTTTTTTAGATGTTTCAGGACACACCATACACTTCTCCCAAGTGTCTGTTGGCAATTTACATCCCGCCCATCCGCATAACAAGGCTCCCATTTCGCAATGGCCTGTTGCCTTTCTGGATTTTACACTTTTTTCAGATGGCCCTTTTGACCGGGGGGAAGTGAGACTTCATTGTAGTGCAGATTTCCTTTGCAAGCTTTCTTGGTTGACCAAAAAGTGCGTATGCGTTTTTTCCTGAATATATTCAGGATAAAACGGATACGCCCTTTTTGGCCAAGTGCATCATTTGGACGTTCTGCCTCTTTTCCTATGCTTTCAATGCAATTCCAGTCTACCTCCTGAAATCGGTTTCCTGCAATTCTGCCCCGCTTTCAAGTCCTCTTGGCAGCCTTACTTCAGTCTATTTTTGGACGATAGCTGTCATTTATAACTCTGCATGTTTGTGAACTACAGTGCCCCTGAGCTCCTTTCTTCAACTCGCTTTCTTGTGAGCTGGCCGCAACACCGCAGGATGGCTTCAGGCCCTAATCTGGTTCTGGCCCGGCATGCTGAGCCTTTGGTTAATTCCTCTTCCTGGTGGGAAATGAGAGTTAAATTTGCCCGTCCAGACACCTCCAGCTAGTCTCTCATTGGTTCTCGCTATTCCTGTTCATCTTCCGCAGAAATTGCAAACTGGGCCAAACAGGACGTTAAAGGGCCTGACTCTCCAAGTCGGGAGAGTGTTAGTAAAGCGTCTGGAATGTTGCACCCGAGTACCAGGGGAGGAAAACTGAGACATATTTGAACACGTCTCCTGTTCACATGGTTGATCATACTCTGGGTTCCACATGCATGTTTTAGCTGAAGGAAGAATACCTTAAACCTGGAGAGTTGAGACCCGTGGAATGGGTACCATGCAATATGACTTCAAAGGGTCTTCATTTGCTCACCGAACCTCTCCAATCCTATCACTGCTGCGTTTATGCCCCTGTACACACGCTTGATTCTCTTTTGGAGACATAGCAATCCATAGGTTTTAAGATACTTACTAGTCAGGTACATTCTTAGGCGTTTAATATGGGGTTTTGAGTCCATTTCGTTGAGCAAGGAGTAGCTCTTGTCTATTCCATATTTGGCTTAAGGAACTTTATCTGTGCTCATTTCAATCTCTAGTTTTATGCAGCACCCCAACTCACCTTTCCCCTTAAGCAAGCATAAGTTGGTTTTCTAAATTTGAGACCCTGTTCTGTTTTGGAATGCAGTTCCTGTGTAGCCAAGTTTACATTCCGTGTATTACTGATATCTTATGATGTTTCTTTTTCTGTGTGACTTATTTCAGTTAGAATCATCGTACCTGAATCCACTCATTATGCTGCTACAGGCCTGATGACATAGATTTCATTGCTGAGTGATACCGCATTGTACGAAAGTACCACTAGTTCTTTATCCATTTTTCACTTTCTGTGATATTGAACTTGTACGGTAAACGAGGTTCTTGTAAACAGAGCCGTTCCAAACTTTGGGGTGGCTGTGTCTTTTTGATTTTAATTTTCCTAAGCTATAGGACCATAAGTGGAATTGCCCTAGGCTCTGTTACTTTGTTTTTTAGATGTTTCAGGAAACACCATACAGTTCTCCCGAGTGTCTGTTGGCAATTTACATCCCGCCCATCAGCATAACAAGGCTCCCAGTTCTCCATGGCCTGTCCTGCCTTTCTGGATTTTACACTTTTTTCAGATGGCCCTTTTGACCGGGGGGAAGTGAGACTTCATTGTAGTGCAGATTTCCTTTGCAAGCTTGCTTGGTTGGCCAAAAAGGGCGTATGCGTTTTTTCCTGAATATATTCAGGAAAAAACGCATACGCCCTTTTTGGCCAAGTGCATCATTGTGGACGTTCTGCCTCTTTTCCTATGCTTTCAATGCAATTCCAGTCTACCTCCTGAAATCGGTTTCCTGCAATTCTGCCCCGCTTACAAGTCCTCTCGGCAGCCTTACTTCAGTCTATTTTTGGACGATAGCTGTCATTTATAACTCTGCAGGTTTGTGAATTACAGTGCCCCTGAGCTCCTTTCTTCAACTCGCTTTCTTGTGACCTGGCCGCAACACCGCAGGATGGCTTCAGGACCTAATCTGGTTCTGGCACGGCACGCTGAGCCTTTGGTTAATTCCTCTTCCTGGTGGGAAATGAGAGTTAAATTTGCCCGTCCAGACACCTCCAGCTAGCCTCTCATTGGTTCTCGCTATTCCTGTTCATCTTCCGCAGAAATTGTAAACTGGGCCAAACAGGAGGTTAAAGGGACTGACTCTCCAAGTCGGGAGAGTGTTAGTAAAGCGTCTGGAATGTTGCACCCGAGTACCAGGGGAGGAAAACGGAGACATATTTGAACACGTCTCCCGATCACATGGTTGATCATACTCTAGGTTCCACATGCATGTTTTAGCTGAGGGAAGAATACCTAAAACCTGGGTAGTTGAAACCCGTGGAATGGGTACCATGCAATATGACTTCAAAGGGTCTTCATTTGCTCACCGAACCTCTCCAATCCTATCACTGCTGCGTTTATGCCCCTGTACACATGCTTGATTCTCTTTCGGAGACATAGCAATCCATAGGTTTTAAGATACTTACTAGTCAGGTACATTCTTAGGCGTTTAATATGCGGTGTTGAGTCCATTTCGTTGAGCAAGGAGTAGCTCTTGTCTATTCCATATTTGGCTTAAGGAACTTTATCTGTGCTCATTTCAATCTCTGGTTTTATGCAGCACCCCAACTCACCTTTCCCCTTAAGCAAGCATAAGTTGGTTTTCTAAATTTGAGACCCTGTTCTGTTCTGTAATTCAGTTCCTGTGTAGCCAAGTTTACATTCCGTGTATTACTGATATCTTATGATGTTTCTTTTTCTGTGTGACTTATTTCAGTTAGAATCATCATACCTGAATCCACTCATTGTGCTGCTAAGGGCCTGATGACACAGATTTCATTGCTGAGTGATATTGCTTTGTAAGTAAATACCACAACTTTTTTATCTATTTTTCACTTTCTGCGATGTTGAACTTGTACTGTAAACGAGGTTCTTGTAAACAGAGCCGTTCCAAACTTTGGGGTGGCTGTGTCTTTTTGATTTTAATTTCCCTACGCTATAGGACCATAAGTGGAAGTGCCCTAGGCTCTGTTGCTTTGTTTTTTAGATGTTTCAGGAAACACCATACACTTCTCCCAAGTGTCTGTTGGCAATTTACATCCCGCACATCAGCATAACAAGGCTCCCAGTTCTCAATGGCCTGTCCTGCCTTTCTGGATTTTACACTTTTTTCAGATGGCCCTTTTGACCGGGGGGAAGTGAGACTTCATTGTAGTGCAGATTTCCTTTGCAAGCTTGCTTGGTTGGCCAAAAAGGGCGTATGCGTTTTTTCCTGAATATATTCAGGAAAAAACGCATACGCCCTTTTTGGCCAAGTGCATCATTGTGGACGTTCTGCCTCTTTTCCTATGCTTTCAATGCAATTCCAGTCTACCTCCTGAAATCGGTTTCCTGCAATTCTGCCCCGCTTTCAAGTCCTCTTGGCAGCCTTACTTCAGTATATTTTTGGACGATAGCTGTCATTTATAACTCTGCAGGTTTGTGAATTACAGTGCCCCTGAGCTCCTTTCTTCAACTCGCTTTCTTGTGAGCTGGCCGCAACACCGCAGGATGGCTTCAGGCCCTAATCTGGTTCCAGTACGGCACGCTGAGCCTTTGGTCATTTCCTCTTCCTGGTGGGAAATGAGAGTTAAATTTGCCCGTCCAGACACCTCCAGCTAGCCTCTCATTGGTTCTCGCTATTCCTGTTCATCTTCCGCAGAAATTGTAAACTGGGCCAAACAGGAGGTTAAAGGGACTGACTCTCCAAGTCGGGAGAGTGTTAGAAAAGCGTCTGGAATGTTGCACCCGAGTACCAGGGGAGGAAAACTGAGACATATTTGAACACGTCTCCCGATCACATGGTTGATCATACTCTAGGTTCCACATGCATGTTTTAGCTGAAGGAAGAATACCTTAAACCTGGGTAGTTGAAACCCGTGGAATGGGTACCATGCAATATGACTTCAAAGGGTCTTCATTTGCTCACCGAACCTCTCCAATCCTATCACTGCTGCGTTTATGCCCCTGTACACATGCTTGATTCTCTTTCGGAGACATAGCAATCCATAGGTTTTAAGATACTTACAAGTCAGGTACATTCTTAGGCGTTTAATATGCGGTGTTGAGTCCATTTCGTTGAGCAAGGAGTAGCTCTTGTCTATTCCATATTTGGCTTAAGGAACTTTATCTGTGCTCATTTCAATCTCTGGTTTTATGCAGCACCCCAACTCACCTTTCCCCTTAAGCAAGCATAAGTTGGTTTTCTAAATTTGAGACCCTGTTCTGTTCTGTAATTCAGTTCCTGTGTAGCCAAGTTTACATTCCGTGTATTACTGATATCTTATGATGTTTCTTTTTCTGTGTGACTTATTTCAGTTAGAATCATCATACCTGAATCCACTCATTGTGCTGCTAAGGGCCTGATGACACAGATTTCATTGCTGAGTGATATTGCTTTGTAAGTAAATACCACAACTTCTTTATCCATTTTTCACTTTCTGCGATGTTGAACTTGTACTGTAAACGAGGTTCTTGTAAACAGAGCCGTTCCAAACTTTAGGGTAGGTGTGTCTTTTTGATTTTAATTTCCCTAAGCTATAGGACCATAAGTGGCAGTGCCCTAGGCTCTGTTGCTTTGTTTTTTAGATGTTTCAGGACACACCATACACTTCTCCCAAGTGTCTGTTGGCAATTTACATCCCGCCCATCCGCATAACAAGGCTCCCATTTCGCAATGGCCTGTTGCCTTTCTGGATTTTACACTTTTTTCAGATGGCCCTTTTGACCGGGGGGAAGTGAGACTTCATTGTAGTGCAGATTTCCTTTGCAAGCTTTCTTGGTTGACCAAAAAGTGCGTATGCGTTTTTTCCTGAATATATTCAGGATAAAACGGATACGCCCTTTTTGGCCAAGTGCATCATTTGGACGTTCTGCCTCTTTTCCTATGCTTTCAATGCAATTCCAGTCTACCTCCTGAAATCGGTTTCCTGCAATTCTGCCCCGCTTTCAAGTCCTCTTGGCAGCCTTACTTCAGTCTATTTTTGGACGATAGCTGTCATTTATAACTCTGCATGTTTGTGAACTACAGTGCCCCTGAGCTCCTTTCTTCAACTCGCTTTCTTGTGAGCTGGCCGCAACACCGCAGGATGGCTTCAGGCCCTAATCTGGTTCTGGCCCGGCATGCTGAGCCTTTGGTTAATTCCTCTTCCTGGTGGGAAATGAGAGTTAAATTTGCCCGTCCAGACACCTCCAGCTAGTCTCTCATTGGTTCTCGCTATTCCTGTTCATCTTCCGCAGAAATTGCAAACTGGGCCAAACAGGACGTTAAAGGGCCTGACTCTCCAAGTCGGGAGAGTGTTAGTAAAGCGTCTGGAATGTTGCACCCGAGTACCAGGGGAGGAAAACTGAGACATATTTGAACACGTCTCCTGTTCACATGGTTGATCATACTCTGGGTTCCACATGCATGTTTTAGCTGAAGGAAGAATACCTTAAACCTGGAGAGTTGAGACCCGTGGAATGGGTACCATGCAATATGACTTCAAAGGGTCTTCATTTGCTCACCGAACCTCTCCAATCCTATCACTGCTGCGTTTATGCCCCTGTACACACGCTTGATTCTCTTTTGGAGACATAGCAATCCATAGGTTTTAAGATACTTACTAGTCAGGTACATTCTTAGGCGTTTAATATGGGGTTTTGAGTCCATTTCGTTGAGCAAGGAGTAGCTCTTGTCTATTCCATATTTGGCTTAAGGAACTTTATCTGTGCTCATTTCAATCTCTAGTTTTATGCAGCACCCCAACTCACCTTTCCCCTTAAGCAAGCATAAGTTGGTTTTCTAAATTTGAGACCCTGTTCTGTTTTGGAATGCAGTTCCTGTGTAGCCAAGTTTACATTCCGTGTATTACTGATATCTTATGATGTTTCTTTTTCTGTGTGACTTATTTCAGTTAGAATCATCGTACCTGAATCCACTCATTATGCTGCTACAGGCCTGATGACATAGATTTCATTGCTGAGTGATACCGCATTGTACGAAAGTACCACTAGTTCTTTATCCATTTTTCACTTTCTGTGATATTGAACTTGTACGGTAAACGAGGTTCTTGTAAACAGAGCCGTTCCAAACTTTGGGGTGGCTGTGTCTTTTTGATTTTAATTTTCCTAAGCTATAGGACCATAAGTGGAATTGCCCTAGGCTCTGTTACTTTGTTTTTTAGATGTTTCAGGAAACACCATACAGTTCTCCCGAGTGTCTGTTGGCAATTTACATCCCGCCCATCAGCATAACAAGGCTCCCAGTTCTCCATGGCCTGTCCTGCCTTTCTGGATTTTACACTTTTTTCAGATGGCCCTTTTGACCGGGGGGAAGTGAGACTTCATTGTAGTGCAGATTTCCTTTGCAAGCTTGCTTGGTTGGCCAAAAAGGGCGTATGCGTTTTTTCCTGAATATATTCAGGAAAAAACGCATACGCCCTTTTTGGCCAAGTGCATCATTGTGGACGTTCTGCCTCTTTTCCTATGCTTTCAATGCAATTCCAGTCTACCTCCTGAAATCGGTTTCCTGCAATTCTGCCCCGCTTACAAGTCCTCTCGGCAGCCTTACTTCAGTCTATTTTTGGACGATAGCTGTCATTTATAACTCTGCAGGTTTGTGAATTACAGTGCCCCTGAGCTCCTTTCTTCAACTCGCTTTCTTGTGACCTGGCCGCAACACCGCAGGATGGCTTCAGGACCTAATCTGGTTCTGGCACGGCACGCTGAGCCTTTGGTTAATTCCTCTTCCTGGTGGGAAATGAGAGTTAAATTTGCCCGTCCAGACACCTCCAGCTAGCCTCTCATTGGTTCTCGCTATTCCTGTTCATCTTCCGCAGAAATTGTAAACTGGGCCAAACAGGAGGTTAAAGGGACTGACTCTCCAAGTCGGGAGAGTGTTAGTAAAGCATCTGGAATGTTGCACCCGAGTACCAGGGGAGGAAAACGGAGACATATTTGAACACGTCTCCCGATCACATGGTTGATCATACTCTAGGTTCCACATGCATGTTTTAGCTGAGGGAAGAATACCTAAAACCTGGGTAGTTGAAACCCGTGGAATGGGTACCATGCAATATGACTTCAAAGGGTCTTCATTTGCTCACCGAACCTCTCCAATCCTATCACTGCTGCGTTTATGCCCCTGTACACATGCTTGATTCTCTTTCGGAGACATAGCAATCCATAGGTTTTAAGATACTTACTAGTCAGGTACATTCTTAGGCGTTTAATATGCGGTGTTGAGTCCATTTCGTTGAGCAAGGAGTAGCTCTTGTCTATTCCATATTTGGCTTAAGGAACTTTATCTGTGCTCATTTCAATCTCTGGTTTTATGCAGCACCCCAACTCACCTTTCCCCTTAAGCAAGCATAAGTTGGTTTTCTAAATTTGAGACCCTGTTCTGTTCTGTAATTCAGTTCCTGTGTAGCCAAGTTTACATTCCGTGTATTACTGATATCTTATGATGTTTCTTTTTCTGTGTGACTTATTTCAGTTAGAATCATCATACCTGAATCCACTCATTGTGCTGCTAAGGGCCTGATGACACAGATTTCATTGCTGAGTGATATTGCTTTGTAAGTAAATACCACAACTTTTTTATCTATTTTTCACTTTCTGCGATGTTGAACTTGTACTGTAAACGAGGTTCTTGTAAACAGAGCCGTTCCAAACTTTGGGGTGGCTGTGTCTTTTTGATTTTAATTTCCCTACGCTATAGGACCATAAGTGGAAGTGCCCTAGGCTCTGTTGCTTTGTTTTTTAGATGTTTCAGGAAACACCATACACTTCTCCCAAGTGTCTGTTGGCAATTTACATCCCGCACATCAGCATAACAAGGCTCCCAGTTCTCAATGGCCTGTCCTGCCTTTCTGGATTTTACACTTTTTTCAGATGGCCCTTTTGACCGGGGGGAAGTGAGACTTCATTGTAGTGCAGATTTCCTTTGCAAGCTTGCTTGGTTGGCCAAAAAGGGCGTATGCGTTTTTTCCTGAATATATTCAGGAAAAAACGCATACGCCCTTTTTGGCCAAGTGCATCATTGTGGACGTTCTGCCTCTTTTCCTATGCTTTCAATGCAATTCCAGTCTACCTCCTGAAATCGGTTTCCTGCAATTCTGCCCCGCTTTCAAGTCCTCTTGGCAGCCTTACTTCAGTATATTTTTGGACGATAGCTGTCATTTATAACTCTGCAGGTTTGTGAATTACAGTGCCCCTGAGCTCCTTTCTTCAACTCGCTTTCTTGTGAGCTGGCCGCAACACCGCAGGATGGCTTCAGGCCCTAATCTGGTTCCAGTACGGCACGCTGAGCCTTTGGTCATTTCCTCTTCCTGGTGGGAAATGAGAGTTAAATTTGCCCGTCCAGACACCTCCAGCTAGCCTCTCATTGGTTCTCACTATTCCTGTTCATCTTCCGCAGAAATTGCAAACTGTGCCAAACAGGAGGTTAAAGGCGCTGACTCTCCAAGTGGGGAGAGTGTTAGTAAAGCGTCTGGAATGTTGCACCCGAGTACCAGGGGAGGAAAACTGAGACATATTTGAACACGTCTCCCGATCACATGGTTGATCATACTCTAGGTTCCACATGCATGTTTTAGCTGAAGGAAGAATACCTTAAACCTGGAGAGTTGAGACCCGTGGAATGGGTACCATGCAATATGACTTCAAAGGGTCTTCATTTGCTCACCGAACCTCTCCAATCCTATCACTGCTGCGTTTATGCCCCTGTACACATGCTTGATTCTCTTTCGGAGACATAGCAATCCATAGGTTTTAAGATACTTACTAGTCAGGTACATTCTTAGGCATTTAATATGCGGTGTTGAGTCCATTTCGTTGAGCAAGGAGTAGCTCTTGTCTATTCCATATTTGGCTTAATGAACATTATCTGTGCTCATTTCAATCTCTGGTTTTATGCAGCACCCCAACTCACCTTTACCCTTAAGCAAGCATAAGTTGGTTTTCTAAATTTGAGACCCTGTTCTGTTCTGTAATTCAGTTCCTGTGTAGCCAAGTTTCCATTCCGTGTATTACTTAAGCTTAATGAACATTAAGCTTGCTTGGTTGGCCAAAAAGGGCGTATGCGTTTTTTCCTGAATATATTCAGGAAAAAACGCATACGCCCTTTTTGGCCAAGTGCATCATTGTGGACGTTCTGCCTCTTTTCCTATGCTTTCAATGCAATTTCAGTATACCTCCTGAAATCGGTTTCCTGCAATTCTGCCCCGCTTTCAAGTCCTCTTGACAGCCTTACTTCAATCTATTTTTGGACGATAGCTGTCATTTATACCTCTGCAGGTTTGTGAATTACAGTGCCCCTGAGCTTCTTTCTTCAACTCGCTTTCTTGTGAGCTGGCCGCAACACCGCAGGATGGCTTCAGGCCCTAATCTGGTTCTGGCAAGGCACGCTGAGCCTTTGGTTAATTCCTCTTCCTGGTGGGAAATGAGAGTTAAATTTGCCCATCCAGACACCTCCAGCTAGTCTCTCATTGGTTCTCGCTATTCCTGTTCATCTTCCACAGAAATTGCAAACTGGGCCAAACAGGAGGTTAAAGGGACTGACTCTCCAAGTGGGGAGAGTGTTAGTAAAGCGTCTGGAATGTTGCACCCGAGTACCAGGGTACGAAAACTGAGACATATTTGAACACCTCTCCCGTTCACATGGTTGATCATACTTGGGTTCCACATGCATGTTTTAGCTGAAGGAAGAATACCTTAAACCTGGAGCGTTGAGACCCGTGTAATGGGTACCATGCAATATGACTTCAAAGGGTCTTCATTTGCTCACCGAACCTCTCCAATCCTATCACTGCTGCGTTTATGCCCCTGTACACATGCTTGATTCTCTTTTGGAGACATAGCAATCCATAGGTTTTACGATACTTACTAGTCAGGTACATTCTTAGGCGTTTAATATGCGGTGTTGAGTCCATTTCGTTGAGCAAGGAGTAGCTCTTGTCTATTCCATATTTGACTTAAGGAACTTTATCTGTGCTCATTTCAGTCTCTGGTTTTATGCAGCACCCCAACTCACCTTTAACCTTAAGCAAGCATAAGTTGGTTTTCTGAATTTGAGACCCTGTTCTGTTCTGTAATTCAGTTCCTGTGTAGCCAAGTTTACATTCCGTGTATTACTGATATCTTATGATGTTTCTTTTTCTGTGTGACTTATTTCAGTTAGAATCATCATACCTGAATCCACTCATTGTGCTGCTAAGGGCCTGATGACACAGATTTCATTGCTGAGTGATATTGCTTTGTAAGTAGATACCACAACTTCTTTATCCATTTTTCACTTTCTTCGATGTTGAACTTGTACTGTAAACGAGGTTCTTGTAAACAGAGCCATTCCAAACTTTGGAGTGGCTGTGTCTTTTTGATTTTAAATTCCCTAAGCTATAGGACCATAAGCGGAAGTGCCCTAGGCTCTGTTGCTTTGTTTTTTAGATGTTTCAGGAAACACCATACACTTCTCCCGAGTGGTTGTTGGCAATTTACATCCCGCCCATCAGCATAACAAGGCTCCCAGTTCTCCATGGCCTGTCCTGCCTTTCTGGATTTTACACTTTTTTCAGATGGCCCTTTTGACCGGGGGGAAGTGAGACTTCATCGTAGTGCAGATTTCCTTTGCAAGCTTGCTTGGTTGGCCAAAAAGGGCGTATGCGTTTTTTCCTGAATATATTCAGGAAAAAACGCATACGCCCTTTTTGGCCAAGTGCATCATTGTGGACGTTCTGCCTCTTTTCCTATGCTTTCAATGCAATTCCAGTCTACCTCCTGAAATCGGTTTCCTGCAATTCTGCCCCGCTTACAAGTCCTCTCGGCAGCCTTACTTCAGTCTATTTTTGGACGATAGCTGTCATTTAAAATTCTGCAGGTTTGTGAATTACAGTGCCCCTGAGCTCCTTTCTTCAACTCGCTTTCTTGTGACCTGGCCGCAACACCGCAGGATGGCTTCAGGCCCTAATCTGGTTCTGGCACGGCACGCTGAGCCTTTGGTTAATTCCTCTTCCTGGTGGGAAATGAGAGTTAAATTTGCCCGTCCAGACACCTCCAGGTAGCCTCTCATTGGTTCTCGCTATTCCTGTTCATCTTCCGCAGAAATTGTAAACTGGGCCAAACAGGAGGTTAAAGGGACTGACTCTCCAAGTCGTGAGAGTGTTAGTAAAGCGTCTGGAATGTTGCACCCGAGTACCAGGGGAGGAAAATGGAGACATATTTGAACACGTCTCCCAATCACATGGTTGATCATACTCTAGGTTCCACATGCATGTTTTAGCTGAAGGAAGAATACCTAAAACCTGGGTAGTTGAAACCCGTGGAATGGGTACCATGCAATATGGCTTCAAAGGGTCTTCATTTGCTCACCGAACCTCTCCAATCCTATCACTGCTGCGTTTATGCCCCTGTACACATGCTTGATTCTCTTTCGGAGACATAGCAATCCATAGGTTTTAAGATACTTACTAGTCAGGTACATTCTTAGGCGTTTAATATGCGGTGTTGAGTCCATTTCGTTGAGCAAGGAGTAGCTCTTGTCTATTCCATATTTGGCTTAAGGAACTTTATCTGTGCTCATTTCAATCTCTGGTTTTATGCAGCACCCCAACTCACCTTTCCCCTTAAGCAAGCATAAGTTGGTTTTCTAAATTTGAGACCCTGTTCTGTTCTGTAATTCAGTTCCTGTGTAGCCAAGTTTACATTCCGTGTATTACTGATATCTTATGATGTTTCTTTTTCTGTGTGACTTATTTCAGTTAGAATCATCATACCTGAATCCACTCATTGTGCTGCTAAGGGCCTGATGACACAGATTTCATTGCTGAGTGATATTGCTTTGTAAGTAAATACCACAACTTTTTTATCTATTTTTCACTTTCTGCGATGTTGAACTTGTACTGTAAACGAGGTTCTTGTAAACAGAGCCATTCCAAACTTTGGGGTGGCTGTGTCTTTTTGATTTTAATTTCCCTACGCTATAGGACCATAAGTGGAAGTGCCCTAGGCTCTGTTGCTTTGTTTTTTAGATGTTTCAGGAAACACCATACACTTCTCCCAAGTGTCTGTTGGCAATTTACATCCCGCCCATCAGCATAACAAGGCTCCCAGTTCTCAATGGCCTGTCCTGCCTTTCTGGATTTTACACTTTTTTCAGATGGCCCTTTTGACCGGGGGGAAGTGAGACTTCATTGTAGTGCAGATTTCCTTTGCAAGCTTGCTTGGTTGGCCAAAAAGGGCGTATGCGTTTTTTCCTGAATATATTCAGGAAAAAACGCATACGCCCTTTTTGGCCAAGTGCATCATTGTGGACGTTCTGCCTCTTTTCCTATGCTTTCAATGCAATTCCAGTCTACCTCCTGAAATCGGTTTCCTGCAATTCTGCCCCGCTTTCAAGTCCTCTTGGCAGCCTTAATTCAGTCTATTTTTGGACGATAGCTGTCATTTATAACTCTGCAGGTTTGTGAATTACAGTGCCCCTGAGCTCCTTTCTTCAACTCGCTTTCTTGTGAGCTGGCCGCAACACCGCAGGATGGCTTCAGGCCCTAATCTGGTTCCAGTACGGCACGCTGAGCCTTTGGTTAATTCCTCTTCCTGGTGGGAAATGAGAGTTAAATTTGCCCGTCCAGACACCTCCAGCTAGACTCTCATTGGTTCTCACTATTCCTGTTCATCTTCCGCAGAAATTGCAAACTGTGCCAAACAGGAGCTTAAAGGCGCTGACTCTCCAAGTGGGGAGAGTGTTAGTAAAGCGTCTGGAATGTTGCACCCGAGTACCAGGGGAGGAAAACTGAGACATATTTGAACACGTCTCCCGATCACATGGTTGATCATACTCTAGGTTCCACATGCATGTTTTAGCTGAAGGAAGAATACCTTAAACCTGGAGAGTTGAGACCCGTGGAATGGGTACCATGCAATATGACTTCAAAGGGTCTTCATTTGCTCACCGAACCTCTCCAATCCTATCACTGCTACGTTTATGCCCCTGTACACATGCTTGATTCTCTTTCGGAGACATAGCAATCCATAGGTTTTAAGATACTTACTAGTCAGGTACATTCTTAGGCATTTAATATGCGGTGTTGAGTCCATTTCGTTGAGCAAGGAGTAGCTCTTGTCTATTCCATATTTGGCTTAATGAACATTATCTGTGCTCATTTCAATCTCTGGTTTTATGCAGCACCCCAACTCACCTTTACCCTTAAGCAAGCATAAGTTGGTTTTCTAAATTTGAGACACTGTTCTGTTCTGTAATTCAGTTCCTGTGTAGCCAAGTTTCCATTCCGTGTATTAATGATATCTTATGATGTTTCTTTTTCTGTGTGACTTATTTCAGTTAGAATCATCATACCTGAATCCACTCATTGTGCTGCTAAGGGCCTTGTGACACAGATTTCATTGCTGAGTGATATTGCTTTGTAAGTGAATACCACAACTTCTTTATCCATTTTTCAATTTCTGCGATGTTGAACTTGTACTGTAAACGAGGTTCTTGTAAACAGAGCCGTTCCAAAATTTGGGGTGGCTGTGTCTTTTTGATTTTAAATTCCCTAAGCTATAGGACCATAAGTGGAAGTGCCCTAGGTTCTGTTTCTTTGTTTTTTAGTTGTTTCAGGAAACACCATACACTTCTCCCGAGTGTCTGTTGGCAATTTACATCCCGCCCATCAGCATAACAAGGCTCCCAGTTCTCCATGGCCTGTCCTGCCTTTCTGGATTTTACACTTTTTTCAGATGGCCCTTTTGACCGGGGGGAAGTGAGACTTCATTGTAGTGCAGATTTCCTTTGCAAGCTTGCTTGGTTGGCCAAAAAGGGCGTATGCGTTTTTTCCTGAATATATTCAGGAAAAAACGCATACGCCCTTTTTGGCCAAGTGCATCATTGTGGACGTTCTGCCTCTTTTCCTATGCTTTCAATGCAATTCCAGTCTACCTCTTGAAATCGGTTTCCTGCAATTCTGCCCCGCTTTCAAGTCCTCTTGGCAGCCTTACTTCAGTCTATTTTTGGACGATAGCTCTCATTTATAACTCTGCAGGTTTGTGAATTACACTGCCCCTGAGCTCCTTTCTTCAACTCGCTTTCTTGTGACCTGGCCGCAACACTACAGGATGGCTTCAGGCCCTAATCTGGTTCCGGCACGGCACGCTGAGCCTTTGGTTATTTCCTCTTCCTGGTGGGAAATGAGAGTTAAATTTGCCCGTCCAGACACCTCCAGCTAGTCTCTCATTGGTTCTCGCTATTCCTGTTCATCTTCCGCAGAAATTGCAAACTGGGCCAAACAGGAGGTTAAAGGCACTGACTCTCCAAGTCGGGAGACTGTTAGTAAAGCGTCTGGAATGTTGCACCCGAGTACCAGGGTAGGAAAACTGAGACATATTTGAACACGTCTCCCGATCACATGGTTGATCATACTCTGGGTTCCACATGCATGTTTTAGCTGAAGGAAGAATACGTAACCATGGGTAGTTGAAACCCGTGGAATGGGTACCATGCAATATGACTTCAAAGGGTCTTCATTTGCTCACCGAACCTCTCCAATCCTATCACTGCTGCGTTTATGCCCCTGTACACATGCTTGATTCTCTTTCGGAGACATAGCAATCCATAGGTTTTAAGATACTTACTAGTCAGGTACATTCTTAGGCGTTTAATATGCAGTGTTGAGTCTATTTCGTTGAGCAAGGAGTAGCTCTTGTCTATTCCATATTTGGCTTAAGGAACTTTATCTGTGCTCATTTCAATCTCTGGTTTTATGCAGCACCCCAACTCACCTTTACCCTTAAGCAAGCATAAGTTGGTTTTCTAAATTTGAGACCCTGTTCTGTTCTGTAATTCAGTTCCTGTGTAGCCAAGTTTCCATTCTGTGTATTACTGATATCTTATGATATTTCTTTTTCTGTGTGACTTATTTCAGTTAGAATCATCATACCTGAATCCACTCATTGTGCTGCTAAGGGCCTGATGACACAGATTTCATTGCTGAGTGATATTGCTTTGTAAGTAAATACCACAACTTTTTTATCCATTTTTCACTTTCTGTGATGTTGAACTTGTACTGTAAACGAGGTTCTTGTAAACAGAGGCGTCCCAAACTTTGGGGTGGCTGTGTCTTTTTGATTTTAATTTCCCTAAACTATAGGACCATAAGTGGCAGTGCCCTAGGCTCTGTTGCTTTGTTTTTTAGATGTTTCAGGAAACACCATACACTTCTCCCGAGTGTCTGTTGGCAATTTACATCCCGCCCATCAGCATAACAAGGCTCCCAGTTCTCCATGGCCTGTCCTGCCTTTCTGGATTTTACACTTTTTTCAGATGGCCCTTTTGACCGGGGGGAAGTGAGACTTCATTGTAGTGCAGATTTCCTTTGCAAGCTTGCTTGGTTGGCCAAAAAGGTCGTATGCGTTTTTTCCTGAATATATTCAGGAAAAAACGCATACGCCCTTTTTGGCCAAGTGCATCATTGTGGACGTTCTGCCTCTTTTCCTATGCTTGAAATGCAATTCCAGTCTACCTCCTGAAATCGGTTTCCTGCAATTCTGCCCCGCTTTCAAGTCCTCTTGGCAGCCTTACTTCAGTCTATTTTTGAATGATAGCTGTCATTTATAACTCTGCAGGTTTGTGAATTACAGTGCCCCTGAGCTCCTTTCTTCAACTCGCTTTCTTGTGAGCTGGCCGCAACACCGCAGGATGGCTTCAGGCCCTAATCTGGTTCCGGCACGGCACGCTGAGCCTTTGGTTAATTCCTCTTCCTGGTGGGAAATGAGAGTTAAATTTGCCCGTCCAGACACCTCCAGCTAGTCTCTCATTGGTTCTCGCTATTCCTGTTCATCTTCCGCAGAAATTGCAAACTGGGCCAAACAGGAGGTTAAAGGGACTGACTCTCCAAGTCGGGAGAGTGTTAGTAAAGCATCTGGAATGTTGCACCCGAGTACCAGGGTACGAAAACTGAGACATATTTGAACACGTCTCCCGATCACATGGTTGATCATACTCTAGGTTCCACATGCATGTTTTAGCTGAAGGAAGAATAACTTAAACCTGGATAGTTGAAACCCGTGGAATGGGTACCATGCAATATGACTTCAAAGGGTCTTCATTTGCTCACCGAACCTCTCCAATCCTATCACTGCTGCGTTTATGCCCCTGTACACATGCTTGATTCTCTTTTGGAGACATAGCAATCCATAGGTTTTAAGATACTTACTAGTCAGGTACATTCTTAGGCGTTTAATATGGGGTGTTGAGTCCATTTCGTTGAGCAAGGAGTAGCTCTTGTCTATTCCATATTTGGCTTAAGGAACTTTATCTGTGCTCATTTCAATCTCTGGTTTTATGCAGCACCCCTACTCACCTTTACCCTTAAACAAGCATAAGTTGGTTTTCTAAATTTGAGTCCCTGTTCTGTTCTGTAATTCAGTTCCTGTGTAGCCAAGTTTACATTCCGTGTATTACTGATATCTTATGATGTTTCTTTTTCTGTGTGACTTATTTCAGTTAGAATCATCATACCTGAATCCACTCATTGTGCTGCTAAGGGCCTGGTGACATAGATTTCATTGCTGAGTGATATTGCTTTGTAAGTAAATACCGCAACTTCTTTATCCATTTTTCACTTTCTGAGATGTTGAACTTGTACTGAAAACGAGGTTCTTGTAAACAGAGCCGTTCCAAACTTTGGGGTGGCTGTGTCTTTTTGATTTTAATTTCCCTAAGCTATAGGACCATAAGTGGAAGTGCCCTAGGCTCTGTTGCTTTGTTTTTTAGATGTTTCAGGAAACACCATACACTTCTCCAGAGTGTCTGTTGAAAATTTACATCCCTCCCATCAGCATAACAATGCTCCCTGTTCTCCATGGCCTGTCCTACCTTTCTGGATTTTACACTTTTTTCAGATGGCCCTTTTGACCGGGGGGAAGTGAGACTTCATTGTAGTGCAGATTTCCTTTGCAAGCTTGCTTGGTTGGCCAAATAGGGCGTATGCTTTTTTTCCTGAATATATTCAGGAAAAAACGCATACGCCCTTTTTGGCCAAGTGCATCACTGTGGACGTTCTGCCTCTTTTCCTATGCTTTCAATGCAATTCCAGTCTACCTCCGGAAATCGGTTTCCTGCAATTCTGTCCCGCTTTCAAGTCGTCTTGGCAGCCTTACTTCAGTGTATTTTTGGACGATAGCTGTCATTTATAACTGCAGGTTTGTGAATTACAGTGCCCCTGAACTCCTTTCTTCAACTCGCTTTCTTTTGAGCTGACCGCAACACCGCAGGATGGCTTCAGGCCCTAATCTGGTTCCGGCACGGCACGCTGAGCCTTTGGTTATTTCCTCTTCCTGGTGGGAAATGAGAGTTAAATTTGCCCGTCCAGACACCTCCAGCTACTCTCTCATTGGTTCTCCCTATTCCTGTTCATCTACTGCAGAAATTGCAAACTGGGACAAACAGGAGGTTAAAGGCGCTGACTCTCCAAGTGGGGAGAGTGTTAGTAAAGCATCTGGAATGTTGCACCCGAGTACCAGGGGAGGAAAACTGAGACATATTTGAACACGTCTCCCGATCACACGGTTGATCATACTCTGGGTTCCACATGCATGTTTTAGCTGAAGGAAGGATACCTTAAATCTGTAGAGTTGAGACCCATGTAATGGGTACCATGCAATATGACTTCAAAGGGTCTTCATTTGCTCACCTAGCCTCTCCAGTCCTATCACTGCTGTGTTTATGCCCCTGTACGCATGCTGAATTCTCTTTCGGAGACATAGCAATCCATAGGTTTTAAGATACTTACTAGTCAGGTACATCCTTAGGCGTTTAATATGCGGTGTTGAGTCCATTTCATTCAGCAAGGAGTAGCCCTTGTCTATTCCATATTTGGCTTAAGGAACTTTGTGCTCATTTCGATCTCTGGTTTTATGCAGCACCCCAACTCACCTTTACCCTTAAGCAAGCATAAGTTGGTTTTCTAAATTTGAGACCCTGTTCTGTTCTGTAATTCAGTTCCTGTGTAGCCAAGTTTACATTCCGTGTATTACTGATATCTTATGATGTTTCTTTTTCTGTGTGACTTATTTCAGTTAGAATCATCGTACCTGAATCCACTCATTATGCTGCTACGGGCCTGATGACATAGATTTCATTGCTGAGTGACACTGCATTGTACGTAAATACCACAACTTCTTTCTCCATTTTTCACTTTCTGCGATGTTGAACTTGTACTGTAAACGAGGTTCTTGTAAACAGAGCCGTTCCAAACTTTGGGGTGGCTGTGTCTTTTTGATTTTAATTTCCCTAAGCTATAGGACCATAAGTGGAAGTGCCCTAGGTTTTGTTGCTTTGTTTTTTAGATGTTTCAGGAAACACCATACACTTCTCCTGAGTGGTTGTTGGCAATTTACATCCCGCCCATCAGCATAACAAGGCTCCCAGTTCTCCATGGCCTGTCCTGCCTTTCTGGATTTTACACTTTTTTCAGATGGCCCTTTTGACCGGGGGGAAGTGAGACTTCATTGTAGTGCAGATTTCCTTTGCAAGCTTGCTTGGTTGGCCAAAAAGGGCGTATGCGTTTTTTCCTGAATATATTCAGGAAAAAACGCATACGCCCTTTTTGGCCAAGTGCATCATTGTGGACGTTCTGCCTCTATTCCTATGCTTTCAATGCAATTCCAGTCTACCTCCTGAAATCGGTTTCCTGCAATTCTGCCCCGCTTTCAAGTCCTCTCGGCAGCCTTCCTTCAGTCTATTATTGGACGATAGCTGTCATTTATAACTCTGCAGGTTTGTGAATTACAGTGCCCCTGAGCTCCTTTCTTCAACTCGCTTTCTTTTGAGCTGGCCGCAACACCGCAGGATGGCTTCAGGCCCTAATCTGGTTCTGGCACGGCACGCTGAGCCTTTGGTTAATTCCTCTTCCTGGTGGGAAATGAGAGTTAAATTTGCCCGTCCAGACACCTCCAACTAGCCTCGTTGGTTCTCGCTATTCCTGTTCATCTTCCGCAGAAATTGCAAACTGGGCCAAACAGGAGGTTAAAGGGACTGACTCTCCAAGTCGGGAGAGTGTTAGTAAAGCGTCTGGAATGTTGCACCTGAGTTCCAGGGTACGAAAACTGAGACATATTTGAACACATCTCCCGATCACATGGTTGATCATACTCTAGGTTCCACATGCATGTTTTAGCTGAAGGAAGAATACCTTAAACCTGGAGAGTTGAGACCCGTGTAATGGGTACCATGCAATATGACTTCAAAGGGTCTTCATTTGCTCACCGAACCTCTCCAATCCTATCACTGCTGCGTTTATGCCCCTGTACACATGCTTGATTCTCTTTCGTTGACATAGCAATCCATAGGTTTTACGATACTTACTAGTCAGGTACATTCTTAGGCGTTTAATATGCGGTGTTGAGTCCATTTCATTGAGCAAGGAGTAGCTCTTGTCTATTCCATATTTGGCTTAAGGAACTTTATCTGTGCTCATTTCAATCTCTGGTTTTATGCAGCACCCCAACTCACCTTTACCCTTAAGCAAGAATAAGTTGGTTTTCTAAATTTGAGACCCTGTTCTGTTCTGTAATTCAGTTCCTGTGTAGCCAAGTTTACATTCCGTGTATTACTGATATCTTATGATGTTTCTTTTTCTGTGTGACTTATTTCAGTTAGAATCGTCATACCTGAATCCACTAATTGTGCTGCTAAGGGCCTGATGACACAGATTTCATTGCTGAGTGATATTGCTTTGTAAGTAAATACCACAAGTTCTTTATCCATTTTTCACTTTCTGCGATGTTGAACTTGTACTGTAAACGAGGTTCTTGTAAACAGAGCCGTTCCAAACTTTGGGGTGGCTGTGTCTTTTTGATTTTAATTTCCCTACGCTATAGGACCATAAGTGGAAGTGCCCTAGGTTCTGTTGCTTTGTTTTTTAGATGTTTCAGGAAACACCATACACTTCTCCCGAGTGGTTGTTGGCAATTTACATCCCGCCCATAATCATAACAAGGCTCCCAGTTCTCCATGGCCTGTTGCCTTTCTGGATTTTACACTTTTTTCAGATGGCCCTTTTGACCGGGGGGAAGTGAGACTTCATTGTAGTGCAGATTTCCTTTGCAAGCTTGCTTGGTTGGCCAAAAAGGGCGTATGCGTTTTTTCCTGAATATATTCAGGAAAAAACGCATACGCCCTTTTTGGCCAAGTGCATCATTGTGGACGTTCTGCCTCTTTTCCTATGCTTTCAATGCAATTCCAGTCTACCTCCTGAAATCGGTTTCCTGCAATTCTGCCCCGCTTTCAAGTCCTCTTGGCAGCCTTACTTCAGTCTATTTTTGGACGATAGCTGTCATTTATAACTCTGCAGGTTTGTGAATTGCAGTGCCCCTTAGCTCCTTTCTTCAACTCGCTTTCTTGTGACCTGGCCGCAACACCGCAGGATGGCTTCAGGCCCTAATCTGGTTCCGGCCCGGCATGCTGAGCCTTTGGTTAATTCCTCTTCCTGGTGGGAAATGAGAGTTAAATTTGCCCGTCCAGACACCTCCAGCTAGACTCTCATTGGTTCTCGCTATTCCTGTTCATCTTCCGCAGAAATTGCAAACTGGGCCAAACAGGAGGTTAAAGGGACTGACTCTCCAAGTCGGAAGAGTGTTAGTAAAGCGTCTGGAATGTTGCACCCGAGTACCAGGGGAGGAAAACTGAGACATATTTGAACACGTCTCCCGTTCACATGGTTGATCATACTCTGGGTTCCACATGCATGTTTTAGCTGAAGGAAGAATACCTTAAACCTGGAGAGTTGAGACCCGTGTAATGGGTACCATGCAATATGATTTCAAAGGGTCTTCATTTGCTCACCGAACCTCTCCAATCCTATCACTGCTGCGTTTATGCCCCTGTACACATGCTTGATTCTCTTTTGGAGGCATAGCAATCCATAGGTTTTAAGATACTTACTAGTCAGGTACATTCTTAGGCGTTTAATATGGGGTTTTGAGTCCATTTCGTTGAGCAAGGAGTAGCTCTTGTCTATTCCATATTTGGCTTAAGGAACTTTATCTGTGCTCATTTCAATCTCTGGTTTTATGCAGCACCCCAACTCACCCTTCCCCTTAAGCAAGCATAAGTTGGTTTTCTAAATTTGAGACCCTGTTCTGTTTTGGAATGCAGTTCCTGTGTAGCCAAGTTTACATTCCGTGTATTAGTGATATCTTATGATGTTTCTTTTTCTGTGTGACTTATTTCAGTTAGAATCATCGTACCTGAATCCACTCATTATGCTGCTACGGGCCTGATGACATAGATTTCATTGCTGAGTGATACTGCATTGTACGTAAGTACCACAAGTTCTTTATCCATTTTTCACTTTCTGTGATGTTGAACTTGTACTGTAAACGAGGTTCTTGTAAACAGAGCCGTTCCAAACTTTGGGGTGGCTGTGTCTTTTTGATTTTAATTTCCCTAAGCTATAGGACCATAAGTGGAAGTGCCCTAGGCTCTGTTGCTTTTTTTTTAGATGTTTCAGGAAACACCATACACTTCTCCCAAGTGGTTGTTGGCAATTGACATCCCGCCCATCAGCATAACAAGGCTCCCAGTTCTCCATGGCCTGTCCTGCCTTTCTGGATTTTACACTTTTTTCAGATGGTCCTTTTGACTGGGGGGAAGTGAGACTTCATTGTAGTGCAGATTTCCTTTGCAAGCTTGCTTGGTTGGCCAAAAAGGGCGTATGCGTTTTTTCCTGAATATATTCAGGAAAAAACGCATACGCCCTTTTTGGCCAAGTGCATCATTGTGGACGTTCTGCCTCTTTTCCTATGCTTTCAATGCAATTCCAGTCTACCTCCTGAAATCGGTTTCCTGCAATTCTGCCCCGCTTTCAAGTCCTCTTGGCAGCCTTACTTCAGTCTATTTTTGGACGATAGCTGTCATTTATAACTCTGCAGGTTTGTGAATTACAGTGCCCCTGAGCTCCTTTCTTCAACTCGCTTCCTTTTGAGCTGGCCGCAACATCGCAGGATGGCTTCAGGCCCTAATCTGGTTCCAGCACGGCCTGCTGAGCCTTTGGTTAATTCCTCTACCTGGTGGGAAATGAGAGTTAAATTTGCCCGTCCAGACACCTCCAGCTAGCCTCTCATTGGTTCTCGCTATTCCTGTTCATCTTCCGCAGAAATTGCAAACTGGGCCAAACAGGAGGTTAAAGGCGCTGACTCTCCAAGTGGGGAGAGTGTTAGTAAAGCATCTGGAATGTTGCACCCGAGTACCAGGGGAGGAAAACTGAGCCATATTTGAACACGTCTCCCGTTCACATGGTTGATCATACTTGGGTTCCACATGCATGTTTTAGCTGAAGGAAGAATACCTTAAACCTGGAGAGTTAAGTCCCGTGTAATGGGTACCATGAAATATGACTTCAAAGGGTCTTCATTTGCTCACCGAACCTCTCCAATCCTATCACTGCTGCGTTTATGCCCCTGTACACATGCTTGATTCTCTTTCGGAGACATAGCAATCCATAGGTTTTAAGATACTTACTAGTCAGGTACATTCTTAGGCGTTTAATATGCGGTGTTGAGTCCATTTCGTTGAGCAAGGAGTAGCTCTTGTCTATTCCATATTTGGCTTAAGGAACTTTATCTGTGCTCATTTCAATCTCTGGTTTTATGCAGCACCCCAACTCACCTTTCCCCTTAAGCAAGCATAAGTTGGTTTTCTAAATTTGAGACCCTGTTCTGTTCTGTAATTCAGTTCCTGTGTAGCCAAGTTTACATTCCGTGTATTACTGATATCTTATGATGTTTCTTTTTCTGTGTGACTTATTTCAGTTAGAATCATCATACCTGAATCCACTCATTGTGCTGCTAAGGGCCTGATGACACAGATTTCATTGCTGAGTGATATTGCTTTGTAAGTAAATACCACAACTTCTTTATCCATTTTTCACTTTCTGCGATGTTGAACTTGTACTGTAAACGAGGTTCTTGTAAACAGAGCCGTTCCAAACTTTAGGGTGGCTGTGTCTTTTTGATTTTAATTTCCCTAAGCTATAGGACCATAAGTGGCAGTGCCCTAGGCTCTGTTGCTTTGTTTTTTAGATGTTTCAGGACACACCATACACTTCTCCCAAGTGTCTGTTGGCAATTTACATCCCGCCCATCAGCATAACAAGGCTCCCAGTTCTCCATGGCCTGTCCTGCCTTTCTGGATTTTACACTTTTTTCAGATGGCCCTTTTGACTGGGGGGAAGTGAGACTTCATTGTAGTGCAGATTTCCTTTGCAAGCTTGCTTGGTTGGCCAAAAAGGGCGTATGCGTTTTTTCCTGAATATATTCAGGAAAAAACGCATACGCCCTTTTTGGCCAAGTGCATCATTGTGGACGTTCTGCCTCTTTTCCTATGCTTTCAATGCAATTCCAGTCTACCTCCTGAAATCGGTTTCCTGCAATTCTGCCCCGCTTTCAAGTCCTCTTGGCAGCCTTACTTCAGTCTATTTTTGGACGATAGCTGTCATTTATAACTCTGCAGGTTTGTGAATTACAGTGCCCCTGAGCTCCTTTCTTCAACTCGCTTTCTTGTGACCTGGCCGCAACACCGCAGGATGGCTTCAGGCCCTAATCTGGTTCCGGCACGGCACGCTGAGCCTTTGGTTATTTCCTCTTCCTGGTGGGAAATGAGAGTTAAATTTGCCCGTCCAGACACCTCCAGCTAGTCTCTCATTGGTTCTCGCTATTCCTGTTCATCTTCCGCAGAAATTGCAAACTGGGCCAAACAGGAGGTTAAAGGGACTGACTCTCCAAGTCGGAAGAGTGTTAGTAAAGCGTCTGGAATGTTGCACCCGAGTACCAGGGGAGGAAAACTGAGACATATTTGAACACGTCTCCCGTTCACATGGTTGATCATACTCTGGGTTCCACATGCATGTTTTAGCTGAAGGAAGAATACCTTAAACCTGGAGAGTTGAGACCCGTGTAATGGGTACCATGCAATATGATTTCAAAGGGTCTTCATTTGCTCACCGAACCTCTCCAATCCTATCACTGCTGCGTTTATGCCCCTGTACACATGCTTGATTCTCTTTTGGAGGCATAGCAATCCATAGGTTTTAAGATACTTACTAGTCAGGTACATTCTTAGGCGTTTAATATGGGGTTTTGAGTCCATTTCGTTGAGCAAGGAGTAGCTCTTGTCTATTCCATATTTGGCTTAAGGAACTTTATCTGTGCTCATTTCAATCTCTGGTTTTATGCAACACCCCAACTCACCCTTCCCCTTAAGCAAGCATAAGTTGGTTTTCTAAATTTGAGACCCTGTTCTGTTTTGGAATGCAGTTCCTGTGTAGCCAAGTTTACATTCCGTGTATTAGTGATATCTTATGATGTTTCTTTTTCTGTGTGACTTATTTCAGTTAGAATCATCGTACCTGAATCCACTCATTATGCTGCTACGGGCCTGATGACATAGATTTCATTGCTGAGTGATACTGCATTGTACGTAAGTACCACAAGTTCTTTATCCATTTTTCACTTTCTGTGATGTTGAACTTGTACTGTAAACGAGCTTCTTGTAAACAGAGCCGTTCCAAACTTTGGGGTGGCTGTGTCTTTTTGATTTTAATTTCCCTAAGCTATAGGACCATAAGTGGAAGTGCCCTAGGCTCTGTTGCTTTGTTTTTTAGATGTTTCAGGAAACACCATACACTTCTCCCGAGTGGTTGTTGGCAATTTACATCCCGCCCATCAGCATAACAAGGCTCCCAGTTCTCCATGGCCTGTCCTGCCTTTCTGGATTTTACACTTTTTTCAGATGGCCCTTTTGACCGGGGTGAAGTGAGACTTCATTGTAGTGCAGATTTCCTTTGCAAGCTTGCTTGGTTGGCCAAAAAGGGCGTATGCGTTTTTTCCTGAATATATTCAGGAAAAAACGCATACGCCCTTTTTGGCCAAGTGCATCATTGTGGACGTTCTGCCTCTTTTCCTATGCTTTCAATGCAATTCCAGTCTACCTCCTGAAATCGGTTTCCTGCAATTCTGCCCCACTTTCAAGTCCTCTTGGCAGCCTTACTTCAGTCTATTTTAGGACGAAAGCTGTCATTTATAACTCTGCAGGTTTGTGAATTACAGTGCCCCTGAGCTCCTTTCTTCAACTCGCCCTCTTGTGACCTGGTCGAAACACCGCAGGATGGCTTCAGGCCCTAATCTGGTTCTGGCACGGCTCGCTGAGCCTTTGGTTATTTCCTCTTCCTGGTGGGAAATGAGAGTTAAATTTGCCCGTCCAGACACCTCCAGCTAGTCTCTCATTGGTTCTCGCTATTCCTGTTCATCTTCCGCAGAAATTGCAAACTGGGCCAAACAAGAGGTTAAAGGCGCTGACTCTCCAAGTGGGGAGAGTTTTAGTAAAGCGTCTGGAATGTTGCACCCGAGTACCAGGGGAGGAAAACTGAGACATATTTGAACACGTCTCCCGTTCACATGGTTGATCATACTTGGGTTCCACATGCATGTTTTAGCTGAAGGAAGAATACCTTAAACCTGGAGAGTTAAGACCCGTGTAATGGGTACCATGCAATATGACTTCAAAGGATCTTCATTTGCTCACCGAACCTCTCCAATCCTATCACTGCTGCGTTTATGCCCCTGTACACATGCTTGATTCTCTTTTGGAGACATAGCAATCCATAGGTTTTACGATACTTACTAGTCAGGTACATTCTTAGGCGTTTAATATGCGGTGTTGAGTCCATTTCGTTGAGCAAGGAGTAGCTCTTGTCTATTCCATATTTGACTTAAGGAACTTTATCTGTGCTCATTTTAATCTCTGGTTTTATGCAGCACCCCAAGGCACCTTTACCCTTAAGCAAGAATAAGTTGGTTTTCTAAATTTGAGACCCTGTTCTGTTCTGTAATTCAGTTCCTGTGTAGCCAAGTTTCCATTCCGTGTATTACTGATATCTTATGATGTTTCTTTTTCTGTGTGACTTATTTCAGTTAGAATCATCATACCTGAATCCACTCATTGTGCTGCTAAGGGCCTGATGACATAGATTTCATTGCTGAGTGATATTGCTTTGTAAGTAAATACCACAACTTCTTTATCCATTTTTCACTTTCTGCGATGTTGAACTTGTACTGTAAACGAGGTTCTTGTAAACAGAGCCGTCCCAAACTTTGGGGTGGCTGTGTCTTTTTGATTTTAATTTCCCTAAGCTATAGGACCATAAGTGGAAGTGCCCTAGGTTCTGTTGCTTTGTTTTTTAGATGTTTCAGGAAACACCATACACTTCTCCCGAGTGGTTGTTGGCAATTTACATCCCGCCTATCAGCATAACAAGGCTCCCAGTTCTCCATGGCCTGTCCTGCCTTTCTGGATTTTACACTTTTTTCAGATGGCCCTTTTGACCGGGGGGAAGTGAGACTTCATTGTAGTGCAGATTTCCTTTGCAAGCTTGCTTGGTTGGCCAAAAAGGGCGTATGCGTTTTTTCCTGAATATATTCAGGAAAAAACGCATACGCCCTTTTTGGCCAAGTGCATCATTGTGGACGTTCTGCCTCTTTTCCTATGCTTTCAATGCAATTCCAGTCTACCTCCTGAAATCGGTTTCCTGCAATTCTGCCCCGCTTTCAAGTCCTCTTGGCAGCCTTACTTCAGTCTATTTTTGGACGATAGCTGTCATTTATAACTCTGCAGGTTTGTGAATTACAGTGCCCCTGAGCTCCTTTCTTCAACCCGCTTTCTTTTGATCTGGCCGCAACACAGCAGGATGGCTTCAGGCCCTAATCTGTTTGCGGCACGGCACGCTGAGCCTTTGGTTATTTCCTCTTCCTGGTGGGAAATGAGAGTTAAATTTGCCCGTCCAGACACCTCCAGCTAGCCTCTCATTGGTTCTCGCTATTCCTGTTCATCTTCCGCAGAAATTGCAAACTGGGCCAAACAGGAGGTTAAAGGCGCTGACTTTCCAAGTGGGGAGAGTGTTAGTAAAGCGTCTGGAATGTTGCACCCGAGTACCAGGGGAGGAAAACTGAGACATATTTGAACACGTCTCCCGTTCACATGGTTGATCATACTTGGGTTCCACATGCATGTTTTAGCTGAAGGAAGAATACCTTAAACCTGGGTAGTTGAATCCGTGGAATGGGTACCATGAAATATGACTTCAAAGGGTCTTCATTTGCTCACCGAACCTCTCCAATCCTATCACTGCTGTGTTTATGCCCCTGTACACATGCTTGATTCTCTTTCGGAGACATAGCAATCCATAGGTTTTACGATACTTACTAGTCAGGTACATTCTTAGGCGTTTAATATGCGATGTTGAGTCCATTTCGTTGAGCAAGGAGTAGCTCTTGTCTATTCCATATTTGGCTTAAGGAACTTTATCTGTGCTCATTTCAATCTCTGGTTTTATGCAGCACCCCAACTCACCTTTACCCTTAAGCAAGCATAAGTTGGTTTTCTAAATTTGAGACCCTGTTCTGTTCTGTAATTCAGTTCCTGTGTAGCCAAGTTTACATTCCGTGTATTACTGATATCTTATGATGTTTCTTTTTCTGTGTGACTTATTTCAGTTAGAATCATCATACCTGAATCCCCTCATTGTGCTGCTAAGGGCCTGATGACATAGATTTCATTGCTGAGTGATATTGCTTTGTAAGTAAATACCACAACTTCTTTATCCATTTTTCACTTTCTGCGATGTTGAACTTGTACTGTAAACGAGGTTCTTGTAAACAGAGGCGTCCCAAACTTTGGGGTGGCTGTGTCTTTGATTTTAATTTCCCTAAGCTATAGGACCATAAGTGGCAGTGCCCTAGGCTCTGTTGCTTTGTTTTTTAGATGTTTCAGGAAACACCATACACTTCTCCTGAGTGTCTGTTGGCAATTTACATCCCGCCCATCAGCATAACAAGGCTCCCAGTTCTCCATGGCCTGTCCTGCCTTTCTGGATTTTACACATTTTTCAGATGTCCCTTTTGACCGGGGGGAAGTGAGACTTCATTGTAGTGCAGATTTCCTTTGCAAGCTTGCTTGGTTGGCCAAAAAGGGCGTATGCGTTTTTTCCTGAATATATTCAGGAAAAAACGCATACGCCCTTTTTGGCCAAGTGCATCATTGTGGACGTTCTGCCTCTTTTCCTATGCTTTCAATGCAATTCCAGTGTACCTCCTGAAATCGGTTTCCTGCAATTCTGCCCCGCTTTCAAGTCCTCTTGGCAGCCTTACTTCAGTCTATTTTTGGACGATAGCTGTCATTTATAACTCTGCAGGTTTGTGAATTACAGTGCCCCTGAGCTCCTTTCTTCAACTCGCTTTCTTGTGACCTGGCCGCAACACCGCAGGATGGCTTCAGGCCCTAATCTGGTTCCGGCACGGCACGCTGAGCCTTTGGTTATTTCCTCTTCCTGGTGGGAAATGAGAGTTAAATTTGCCCGTCCAGACACCTCCAGCTAGTCTCTCATTGGTTCTCGCTATTCCTGTTCATCTTCCGCAGAAATTGCAAACTGGGCCAAACAGGAGGTTAAAGGGACTGACTCTCCAAGTGGGGAGAGTGTTAGTAAAGCGTCTGGAATGTTGCACCCGAGTACCAGGGGAGGAAAACTGAGACATATTTGAACACGTCTCCCGATCACATGGTTGATCATACTTGGGTTCCACATGCATGTTTTAGCTGAAGGAAGAATACCTTAAACCTGGAGAGTTGAGACCCGTGTAATGGGTACCATGCAATATGACTTCAAAGGGTTTTCATTTGCTCACCGAACCTCTCCAATCCTATCACTGCTGCGTTTATGCCCCTGTACACATGCTTGATTCTCTTTCGGAGACAAAGCAATCCATAGGTTTTAAGATACTTACTAGTCAGGTACATTCTTAGGCGTTTAATATGCGGTGTTGAGTCCATTTCGTTGAGCAAGGAGTAGCTCTTGTCTATTCCATATTTGGCTTAAGGAACTTTATCTGTGCTCATTTCAATCTCTGGTTTTATGCAGCACCCCAACTCACCCTTCCCCTTAAGCAAGCATAAGTTGGTTTTCTAAATTTGAGACCCTGTTCTGTTTTGGAATGCAGTTCCTGTGTAGCCAAGTTTACATTCCGTGTATTAGTGATATCTTATGATGTTTCTTTTTCTGTGTGACTTATTTCAGTTAGAATCATCGTACCTGAATCCACTCATTATGCTGCTACGGGCCTGATGACATAGATTTCATTGCTGAGTGATACTGCATTGTACGTAAGTACCACAAGTTCTTTATACATTTTTCACTTTCTGTGATGTTGAACTTGTACTGTAAACGAGGTTCTTGTAAACAGAGCCGTTCCAAACTTTGGGGTGGCTGTGTCTTTTTGATTTTAATTTCCCTAAGCTATAGGACCATAAGTGGAAGTGCCCTAGGCTCTGTTGCTTTTTTTTTAGATGTTTCAGGAAACACCATACACTTCTCCCAAGTGGTTGTTGGCAATTGACATCCCGCCCATCAGCATAACAAGGCTCCCAGTTCTCCATGGCCTGTCCTGCCTTTCTGGATTTTACACTTTTTTCAGATGGTCCTTTTGACCGGGGGGAAGTGAGACTTCATTGTAGTGCAGATTTCCTTTGCAAGCTTGCTTGGTTGGCCAAAAAGGGCGTATGCGTTTTTTCCTGAATATATTCAGGAAAAAACGCATACGCCCTTTTTGGCCAAGTGCATCATTGTGGACGTTCTGCCTCTTTTCCTATGCTTTCAATGCAATTCCAGTCTACCTCCTGAAATCGGTTTCCTGCAATTCTGCCCCGCTTTCAAGTCCTCTTGGCAGCCTTACTTCAGTCTATTTTTGGACGATAGCTGTCATTTATAACTCTGCAGGTTTGTGAATTACAGTGCCCCTGAGCTCCTTTCTTCAACTCGCTTTCTTTTGAGCTGGCCGCAACATCGCAGGATGGCTTCAGGCCCTAATCTGGTTCCAGCACGGCCTGCTGAGCCTTTGGTTAATTCCTCTACCTGGTGGGAAATGAGAGTTAAATTTGCCCGTCCAGACACCTCCAGCTAGCCTCTCATTGGTTCTCGCTATTCCTGTTCATCTTCCGCAGAAATTGCAAACTGGGCCAAACAGGAGGTTAAAGGCGCTGACTCTCCAAGTGGGGAGAGTGTTAGTAAAGCGTCTGGAATGTTGCACCCGAGTACCAGGGGAGGAAAACTGAGACATATTTGAACACGTCTCCCGTTCACATGGTTGATCATACTTGGGTTCCACATGCATGTTTTAGCTGAAGGAAGAATACCTTAAACCTGGAGAGTTAAGACCCGTGTAATGGGTACCATGCAATATGACTTCAAAGGGTCTTCATTTGCTCACCGAACCTCTCCAATCCTATCACTGCTGCGTTTATGCCCCTGTACACATGCTTGATTCTCTTTCGGAGACATAGCAATCCATAGGTTTTAAGATACTTACTAGTCAGGTACATTCTTAGGCGTTTAATATGCGATGTTGAGTCCATTTCGTTGAGCAAGGAGTAGCTCTTGTCTATATCATATTTTACTTAAGGAACTTTATCTGTGCTCATTTCAATCTCTGGTTTTATGCAGCACCCCAACTCACCTTTCCCCTTAAGCAAGCATAAGTTGGTTTTCTAAATTTGAGACCCTGTTCTGTTCTGTAATTCAGTTCCTGTGTAGCCAAGTATACATTCCGTGTATTACTGATATCTTATGATGTTTCTTTTTCTGTGTGACTTACTTCAGTTAGAATCATCATACCTGAATCCACTCATTGTGATGCTAAGGGCCTGATGACATAGATTTCATTGCTGAGTGATATTGCTTTGTAAGTAAATACCACAACTTCTTTATCCATTTTTCACTTTCTGCGATGTTGAACTTGTACTGTAAACGAGGTTCTTGTAAACAGAGGCGTCCCAAACTTTGGGGTGGCTGTGTCTTTTTTATTTTAATTTCCCTAAGCTATAGGACCATAAGTGGCAGTGCCCTAGGCTCTGTTGCTTTGTTTTTTAGATGTTTCAGGAAACACCATACACTTCTCCCGAGTGGTTGTTGGCAATTTACATCCCGCCCATCAGCATAACAAGGCTCCCAGTTCTCCATGGGCTGTCCTGCCTTTCTGGATTTTACACTTTTTTCAGATGGCCCTTTTGACCGGGGTGAAGTGAGACTTCATTGTAGTGCAGATTTCCTTTGCAAGCTTGCTTGGTTGGCCAAAAAGGGCGTATGCGTTTTTTCCTGAATATATTCAGGAAAAAACGCATACGCCCTTTTTGGCCAAGTGCATCATTGTGGACGTTCTGCCTCTTTTCCTATGCTTTCAATGCAATTCCAGTCTACCTCCTGAAATCGGTTTCCTGCAATTCTGCCCCACTTTCAAGTCCTCTTGGCAGCCTTACTTCAGTCTATTTTAGGACGATAGCTGTCATTTATAACTCTGCAGGTTTGTGAATTACAGTGCCCCTGAGCTCCTTTCTTCAACTCGCTTTCTTGTGACCTGGTCGAAACACCGCAGGATGGCTTCAGGCCCTAATCTGGTTCTGGCACGGCTCGCTGAGCCTTTGGTTATTTCCTCTTCCTGGTGGGAAATGAGAGTTAAATTTGCCCGTCCAGACACCTCCAGCTAGTCTCTCATTGGTTCTCGCTATTCCTGTTCATCTTCCGCAGAAATTGCAAACTGGGCCAAACAAGAGGTTAAAGGCGCTGACTCTCCAAGTGGGGAGAGTTTTAGTAAAGCGTCTGGAATGTTGCACCCGAGTACCAGGGGAGGAAAACTGAGACATATTTGAACACGTCTCCCGTTCACATGGTTGATCATACTTGGGTTCCACATGCATGTTTTAGCTGAAGGAAGAATACCTTAAACCTGGGTAGTTGAAACCCGTGGAATGGGTACCATGCAATATGACTTCAAAGGATCTTCATTTGCTCACCGAACCTCTCCAATCCTATCACTGCTGCGTTTATGCCCCTGTACACATGCTTGATTCTCTTTTGGAGACATAGCAATCCATAGGTTTTACGATATTTACTAGTCAGGTACATTCTTAGGCGTTTAATATGCGGTGTTGAGTCCATTTCGTTGAGCAAGGAGTAGCTCTTGTCTATTCCATATTTGACTTAAGGAACTTTATCTGTGCTCATTTCAATCTCTGGTTTTATGCAGCACCCCAAGGCACCTTTACCCTTAAGCAAGAATAAGTTGGTTTTCTAAATTTGAGACCCTGTTCTCTTCTGTAATTCAGTTCCTGTGTAGCCAAGTTTCCATTCCGTGTATTACTGATATCTTATGATGTTTCTTTTTCTGTGTGACTTATTTCAGTTAGAATCATCATACCTGAATCCACTCATTGTGATGCTAAGGGCCTGATGACATAGATTTCATTGCTGAGTGATATTGCTTTGTAAGTAAATACCACAACTTCTTTATCCATTTTTCACTTTCTGCGATGTTGAACTTGTACTGTAAACGAGGTTCTTGTAAACAGAGCCGTCCCAAACTTTGGGGTGGCTGTGTCTTTTTGATTTTAATTTCCCTAAGCTATAGGACCATAAGTGGAAGTGCCCTAGGCTCTGTTGCTTTGTTTTTTAGATGTTTCAGGAAACACCATACACTTCTCCCAAGTGTCTGTTGGCAATTTACATCCCGCCCATCAGCATAACAAGGCTCCCAGTGATCAATGGCCTGTTGCCTTTCTGGATTTTACACTTTTTTCAGATGGCCCTTTTGACCGGGGGGAAGTGAGACTTCTTTGTAGTGCAGATTTCCTTTGCAAGCTTGCTTGGTTGGCCAAAAAGGGCGTATGCGTTTTTTCCTGAATATATTCAGGAAAAAACGCATACGCCCTTTTTGGCCAAGTGCATCATTGTGGACGTTCTGCCTCTTTTCCTATGCTTTCAATGCAATTCCAGTCTACCTCCTGAAATCGGTTTCCTGCAATTCTGCCCCGCTTTCAAGTCCTCTTGGCAGCCTTACTTCAGTCTATTTTTGGACGATAGCTGTCATTTATAACTCTGCAGGTTTGTGAATTACAGTGCCCCTGAGCTCCTTTCTTCAACTCGCTTTCTTGTGACCTGGCCGCAACACCGCAGGATGGCTTCAGGCCCTAATCTGGTTCCGGCACGGCACGCTGAGCCTTTGGTTATTTCCTCTTCCTGGTGGGAAATGAGAGTTAAATTTGCCCGTCCAGACACCTCCAGCTAGTCTCTCATTGGTTCTCGCTATTCCTGTTCATCTTCCGCAGAAATTGCAAACTGGGCCAAACAGGAGGTTAAAGGGACTGACTCTCCAAGTGGGGAGAGTGTTAGTAAAGCGTCTGGAATGTTGCACCCGAGTACCAGGGGAGGAAAACTGAGACATATTTGAACACGTCTCCCGATCACATGGTTGATCATACTTGGGTTCCACATGCATGTTTTAGCTGAAGGAAGAATACCTTAAACCTGGAGAGTTGAGACCCGTGTAATGGGTACCATGCAATATGACTTCAAAGGGTTTTCATTTGCTCACCGAACCTCTCCAATCCTATCACTGCTGCGTTTATGCCCCTGTACACATGCTTGATTCTCTTTCGGAGACAAAGCAATCCATAGGTTTTAAGATACTTACTAGTCAGGTACATTCTTAGGCGTTTAATATGCGGTGTTGAGTCCATTTCGTTGAGCAAGGAGTAGCTCTTGTCTATTCCATATTTGACTTAAGGAACTTTATCTGTGCTCATTTCAATCTCTGGTTTTATGCAGCACCCCAACTCACCTTTCCCCTTAAGCAAGCATAAGTTGGTTTTCTAAATTTGAGACCCTGTTCTGTTCTGTAATTCAGTTCCTGTGTAGCCAAGTTTACATTCCGTGTATTACTGATATCTTATGATGTTTCTTTTTCTGTGTGACTTACTTCAGTTAGAATCATCATACCTGAATCCACTCATTGTGCTGCTAAGGGCCTGATGACACAGATTTCATTGCTGAGTGATATTGCTTTGTAAGTGAATACCACAACTTCTTTATCCATTTTTCACTTTCTGCGATTTTGAACTTGTACTGTAAACGAGGTTCTTGTAAACAGAGCTGTTCCAAACTTTCGGGTGGCTGTGTCTTTTTGATTTTAATTTCCCTAAGCTATAGGACCATAAGTGGAAGTGCCCTAGGTTCTGTTGCTTTGTTTTTTAGATGTTTCAGGAAACACCATACACTTCTCCCGAGTGGTTGTTGGCAATTTACATCCCGCCCATCAGCATAACAAGGCTCCCAGTTCTCCATGGCCTGTCCTGCCTTTCTGGATTTTACACTTTTTTCAGATGGCCCTTTTGACCGGGGGGAAGTGAGACTTCATTGTAGTGCAGATTTCCTTTGCAAGCTTGCTTGGTTGGCCAAAAAGGGCGTATGCGTTTTTTCCTGAATATATTCAGGAAAAAACGCATACGCCCTTTTTGGCCAAGTGCATCATTGTGGACGTTCTGCCTCTTTTCCTATGCTTTCAATGCAATTCCAGTCTACCTCCTGAAATCGGTTTCCTGCAATTCTGCCCCGCTTTCAAGTCCTCTTGGCAGCCTTACTTCAGTCTATTTTTGGACGATAGCTGTCATTTATAACTCTGCAGGTTTGTGAATTACAGTGCCCCTGAGCTCCTTTCTTCAACCCGCTTTCTTTTGAGCTGGCCGCAACACCGCAGGATGGCTTCAGGCCCTAATCTGTTTGCGGCACGGCACGCTGAGCCTTTGGTTATTTCCTCTTCCTGGTGGGAAATGAGAGTTAAATTTGCCCGTCCAGACACCTCCAGCTAGCCTCTCATTGGTTCTCGCTATTCCTGTTCATCTTCCGCAGAAATTGCAAACTGGGCCAAACAGGAGGTTAAAGGCGCTGACTTTCCAAGTGGGGAGAGTGTTAGTAAAGCGTCTGGAATGTTGCACCCGAGTACCAGGGGAGGAAAACTGAGACATATTTGAACACGTCTCCCGTTCACATGGTTGATCATACTTGGGTTCCACATGCATGTTTTAGCTGAAGGAAGAATACCTTAAACCTGGGTAGTTGAATCCGTGGAATGGGTACCATGAAATATGACTTCAAAGGGTCTTCATTTGCTCACCGAACCTCTCCAATCCTATCACTGCTGTGTTTATGCCCCTGTACACATGCTTGATTCTCTTTCGGAGACATAGCAATCCATAGGTTTTACGATACTTACTAGTCAGGTACATTCTTAGGCGTTTAATATGCGATGTTGAGTCCATTTCGTTGAGCAAGGAGTAGCTCTTGTCTATTCCATATTTGGCTTAAGGAACTTTATCTGTGCTCATTTCAATCTCTGGTTTTATGCAGCACCCCAACTCACCTTTACCCTTAAGCAAGCATAAGTTGGTTTTCTAAATTTGAGACCCTGTTCTGTTCTGTAATTCAGTTCCTGTGTAGCCAAGTTTACATTCCGTGTATTACTGATATCTTATGATGTTTCTTTTTCTGTGTGACTTATTTCAGTTAGAATCATCATACCTGAATCCCCTCATTGTGCTGCTAAGGGCCTGATGACATAGATTTCATTGCTGAGTGATATTGCTTTGTAAGTAAATACCACAACTTCTTTATCCATTTTTCACTTTCTGCGATGTTGAACTTGTACTGTAAACGAGGTTCTTGTAAACAGAGGCGTCCCAAACTTTGGGGTGGCTGTGTCTTTGATTTTAATTTCCCTAAGCTATAGGACCATAAGTGGCAGTGCCCTAGGCTCTGTTGCTTTGTTTTTTAGATGTTTCAGGAAACACCATACACTTCTCCTGAGTGTCTGTTGGCAATTTACATCCCGCCCATCAGCATAACAAGGCTCCCAGTTCTCCATGGCCTGTCCTGCCTTTCTGGATTTTACACATTTTTCAGATGTCCCTTTTGACCGGGGGGAAGTGAGACTTCATTGTAGTGCAGATTTCCTTTGCAAGCTTGCTTGGTTGGCCAAAAAGGGCGTATGCGTTTTTTCCTGAATATATTCAGGAAAAAACGCATACGCCCTTTTTGGCCAAGTGCATCATTGTGGACGTTCTGCCTCTTTTCCTATGCTTTCAATGCAATTCCAGTGTACCTCCTGAAATCGGTTTCCTGCAATTCTGCCCCGCTTTCAAGTCCTCTTGGCAGCCTTACTTCAGTCTATTTTTGGACGATAGCTGTCATTTATAACTCTGCAGGTTTGTGAATTACAGTGCCCCTGAGCTCCTTTCTTCAACTTGCTTTCTTTTGAGCTGGCCGCAACATCGCAGGATGGCTTCAGGCCCTAATCTGGTTCCGGCCCGGCACGCTGAGCCTTTGGTTATTTCCTCTTCCTGGTGGGATATGAGAGTTAAATTTGCCCGTCCAGACACCTCCAGCTAGTCTCTCATTGGTTCTCGCTATTCCTGTTCATCTTCCGCAGAAATTGCAAACTGGGCCAAACAGGAGGTTAAAGGCGCTGACTCTCCAAGTGGGGAGAGTGTTAGTAAAGCATCTGGAATGTTGCACCCGAGTACCAGGGGAGGAAAACTGAGCCATATTTGAACACGTCTCCCGTTCACATGGTTGATCATACTTGGGTTCCACATGCATGTTTTAGCTGAAGGAAGAATACCTTAAACCTGGAGAGTTAAGACCCGTGTAATGGGTACCATGCAATATGACTTCAAAGGGTCTTCATTTGCTCACCGAACCTCTCCAATCCTATCACTGCTGCGTTTATGCCCCTGTACACATGCTTGATTCTCTTTTGGAGACATAGCAATCCATAGGTTTTACGATACTTACTAGTCAGGTACATTCTTAGGCCTTTAATATGCGGTGTTGAGTCCATTTCGTTGAGCAAGGAGTAGCTCTTGTCTATTCCATATTTGGCTTAAGGAACTTTATCTGTGCTCATTTCAATCTCTGGTTTTATGCAGCACCCCAACTCACCTTTCCCCTTAAGCAAGCATAAGTTGCTTTTCTAAATTTGAGACCCTGTTCTGTTTTGGAATGCAGTTCCTGTGTAGCCAAGTTTACATTCCGTGTATTACTGATATCTTATGATGTTTCTTTTTCTGTGTGACTTATTTCAGTTAGATTCATCATACCTGAATCCACTCATTGTGCTGCTAAGGGCCTGATGACACAGATTTCATTGCTGAGTGATATTGCTTTGTAAGTAAATACCACAACTTCTTTATCCATTTTTCACTTTCTGCGATGTTGAACTTGTACTGTAAACGAGGTTCTTGTAAACAGAGCCGTTCCAAACTTTTGGGTGGCTGTGTCTTTTTGATTTTAATTTCCCTAAGCTATAGGACCATAAGTGGAAGTGCCCTAGGTTCTGTTGCTTTGTTTTTTAGATGTTTCAGGAAACACCATACACTTCTCCCAAGTGGTTGTTGGCAATTGACATCCCGCCCATCAGCATAACAAGGCTCCCAGTTCTCCATGGCCTGTCCTGCCTTCCTGGATTTTACACTTTTTTCAGATGGTCCTTTTGACTGGGGGGAAGTGAGACTTCATTGTAGTGCAGATTTCCTTTGCAAGCTTGCTTGGTTGGCCAAAAAGGGCGTATGCGTTTTTTCCTGAATATATTCAGGAAAAAACGCATACGCCCTTTTTGGCCAAGTGCATCATTGTGGACGTTCTGCCTCTTTTCCTATGCTTTCAATGCGATTCCAGTCTACCTCCTGAAATCGGTTTCCTGCAATTCTGCCCCGCTTTCAAGTCCTCTTGGCAGCCTTACTTCAGTCTATTTTTGGACGATAGCTGTCATTTATAACTCTGCAGGTTTGTGAATTACAGTGCCCCTGAGCTCCTTTCTTCAACTCGCTTTCTTTTGAGCTGGCCGCAACATCGCAGGATGGCTTCAGGCCCTAATCTGGTTCCGGCCCGGTACGCTGAGCCTTTGGTTATTTCCTCTTCCTGGTGGGAAATGAGAGTTAAATTTGCCCGTCCAGACACCTCCAGCTAGCCTCTCATTGGTTCTCGCTATTCCTGTTCATCTTCCGCAGAAATTGCAAACTGGGCCAAACAGGAGGTTAAAGGCGCTGACTCTCCAAGTGGGGAGAGTGTTAGTAAAGCGTCTGGAATGTTGCACCCGAGTACCAGGGGAGGAAAACTGAGACATATTTGAACACGTCTCCCGTTCACATGGTTGATCATACTTGGGTTCCACATGCATGTTTTAGCTGAAGGAAGAATACCTTAAACCTGGAGAGTTAAGACCCGTGTAATGGGTACCATGCAATATGACTTCAAAGGGTCTTCATTTGCTCACCGAACCTCTCCAATCCTATCACTGCTGCGTTTATGCCCCTGTACACATGCTTGATTCTCTTTCGGAGACATAGCAATCCATAGGTTTTAAGATACTTACTAGTCAGGTACATTCTTAGGCGTTTAATATGCGATGTTGAGTCCATTTCGTTGAGCAAGGAGTAGCTCTTGTCTATTCCATATTTGACTTAAGGAACTTTATCTGTGCTCATTTCAATCTCTGGTTTTATGAAGCACCCCAACTCACCTTTCCCCTTAAGCAAGCATAAGTTGGTTTTCTAAATTTGAGACCCTGTTCTGTTCTGTAATTCAGTTCCTGTGTAGCCAAGTTTACATTCCGTGTATTACTGATATCTTATGATGTTTCTTTTTCTGTGTGACTTATTTCAGTTAGAATCATCATACCTGAATCCACTCATTGTGATGCTAAGGGCCTGATGACATAGGTTTCATTGCTGAGTGATATTGCTTTGTAAGTAAATACCACAACTTCCTTATCCATTTTTCACTTTCTGCGATGTTGAACTTGTACTGTAAACGAGGTTCTTGTAAACAGAGGCGTCCCAAACTTTGGGGTGGCTGTGTCTTTTTTATTTTAATTTCCCTAAGCTATAGGACCATAAGTGGCAGTGCCCTAGGCTCTGTTGCTTTGTTTTTTAGATGTTTCAGGAAACACCATACACTTCTCCGGAGCGTCTGTTGGCAATTTACATCCCGCCCATCAGCATAACAAGGCTCCCAGTTCTCCATGGCCTGTCCTGCCTTTCTGGATTTTACACTTTTTTCAGATGGCCCTTTTGACCGGGGGGGAAGTGAGACTTCATTGTAGTGCAGATTTCCTTTGCAAGCTTGCTTGGTTGGCCAAAAAGGGCGTATGCGTTTTTTCCTGAATATATTCAGGAAAAAACGCATACGCCCTTTTTGGCCAAGTGCATCATTGTGGACGTTCTGCCTCTTTTCCTATGCTTTCAATGCAATTCCAGTCTACCTCCTGAAATCGGTTTCCTGCAATTCTGCCCTGCTTTCAAGTCCTCTTGGCAGCCTTACTTCAGTCTATTTTAGGACGATAGCTGTCATTTATAACTCTGCAGGTTTGTGAATTACAGTGCCCCTGAGCTCCTTTCTTCAACTCGCTTTCTTGTGACCTGGTCGCAACACCGCAGGATGGCTTCAGGCCCTAATCTGGTTCCGGCACGGCACGCTGAGCCTTTGGTTATTTCCTCTTCCTGGTGGGAAATGAGAGTTAAATTTGCCCGTCCAGACACCTCCAGCTAGCCTCTCATTGGTTCTCGCTATTCCTGTTCATCTTCCGCAGAAATTGCAAACTGGGCCAAACAGGAGATTAAAGGCGCTGACTCTCCAAGTGGGGAGAGTGTTAGTAAAGCGTCTGGAATGTTGCACCCGAGTACCAGGGGAGGAAAACTGAGACATATTTGAACACGTCTCCCGTTCACATGGTTGATCATACTTGGGTTCCACATGCATGTTTTAGCTGAAAGAAGAATACCTTAAACCTGGAGAGTTGAGACCCGTGTAATGGGTACCATGCAATATGACTTCAAAGGGTTTTCATTTGCTCACCGAACCTCTCCAATCCTATCACTGCTGCGTTTATGCCCCTGTACACATGCTTGATTCTCTTTCGGAGACATAGCAATCCATAGGTTTTACGATACTTACTAGTCAGGTACATTCTTAGGCGTTTAATATGCGGTGTTGAGTCCATTTCATTGAGCAAGGAGTAGCTCTTGTCTATTCCATATTTGACTTAAGGAACTTTATCTGTGCTCATTTCAATCTCTGGTTTTATGCAGCACCCCAACTCACCTTTCCCCTTAAGCAAGCATAAGTTGGTTTTCTAAATTTGAGACCCTGTTCTGTTCTGTAATTCAGTTCCTGTGTAGCCAAGTTTACATTCCGTGTATTACTGATATCTTATGATGTTTCTTTTTCTGTGTGACTTACTTCAGTTAGAATCATCATACCTGAATCCACTCATTGTGCTGCTAAGGGCCTGATGACACAGATTTCATTGCTGAGTGATATTGCTTTGTAAGTAAATACCACAACTTCTTTATCCATTTTTCACTTTCTGCGATTTTGAACTTGTACTGTAAACGAGGTTCTTGTAAACAGAGCTGTTCCAAACTTTCGGGTGGCTGTGTCTTTTTGATTTTAATTTCCCTAAGCTATAGGACCATAAGTGGAAGTGCCCTAGGTTCTGTTGCTTTGTTTTTTAGATGTTTCAGGAAACACCATACACTTCTCCCGAGTGGTTGTTGGCAATTTACATCCCGCCCATCAGCATAACAAGGCTCCCAGTTCTCCATGGCCTGTCCTGCCTTTCTGGATTTTACACTTTTTTCAGATGGCCCTTTTGACCGGGGGGAAGTGAGACTTCATTGTAGTGCAGATTTCCTTTGCAAGCTTGCTTGGTTGGCCAAAAAGGGCGTATGCGTTTTTTCCTGAATATATTCAGGAAAAAACGCATACGCCCTTTTTGGCCAAGTGCATCATTGTGGACGTTCTGCCTCTTTTCCTATGCTTTCAATGCAATTCCAGTCTACCTCCTGAAATCGGTTTCCTGCAATTCTGCCCCGCTTTCAAGTCCTCTTGGCAGCCTTACTTCAGTCTATTTTTGGACGATAGCTGTCATTTATAACTCTGCAGGTTTGTGAATTACAGTGCCCCTGAGCTCCTTTCTTCAACCCGCTTTCTTTTGAGCTGGCCGCAACACCGCAGGATGGCTTCAGGCCCTAATCTGTTTGCGGCACGGCACGCTGAGCCTTTGGTTATTTCCTCTTCCTGGTGGGAAATGAGAGTTAAATTTGCCCGTCCAGACACCTCCAGCTAGCCTCTCATTGGTTCTCGCTATTCCTGTTCATCTTCCGCAGAAATTGCAAACTGGGCCAAACAGGAGGTTAAAGGCGCTGACTTTCCAAGTGGGGAGAGTGTTAGTAAAGCGTCTGGAATGTTGCACCCGAGTACCAGGGGAGGAAAACTGAGACATATTTGAACACGTCTCCCGTTCACATGGTTGATCATACTTGGGTTCCACATGCATGTTTTAGCTGAAGGAAGAATACCTTAAACCTGGGTAGTTGAATCCGTGGAATGGGTACCATGAAATATGACTTCAAAGGGTCTTCATTTGCTCACCGAACCTCTCCAATCCTATCACTGCTGTGTTTATGCCCCTGTACACATGCTTGATTCTCTTTCGGAGACATAGCAATCCATAGGTTTTACGATACTTACTAGTCAGGTACATTCTTAGGCGTTTAATATGCGATGTTGAGTCCATTTCGTTGAGCAAGGAGTAGCTCTTGTCTATTCCATATTTGGCTTAAGGAACTTTATCTGTGCTCATTTCAATCTCTGGTTTTATGCAGCACCCCAACTCACCTTTACCCTTAAGCAAGCATAAGTTGGTTTTCTAAATTTGAGACCCTGTTCTGTTCTGTAATTCAGTTCCTGTGTAGCCAAGTTTACATTCCGTGTATTACTGATATCTTATGATGTTTCTTTTTCTGTGTGACTTATTTCAGTTAGAATCATCATACCTGAATCCCCTCATTGTGCTGCTAAGGGCCTGATGACATAGATTTCATTGCTGAGTGATATTGCTTTGTAAGTAAATACCACAACTTCTTTATCCATTTTTCACTTTCTGCGATGTTGAACTTGTACTGTAAACGAGGTTCTTGTAAACAGAGGCGTCCCAAACTTTGGGGTGGCTGTGTCTTTGATTTTAATTTCCCTAAGCTATAGGACCATAAGTGGCAGTGCCCTAGGCTCTGTTGCTTTGTTTTTTAGATGTTTCAGGAAACACCATACACTTCTCCTGAGTGTCTGTTGGCAATTTACATCCCGCCCATCAGCATAACAAGGCTCCCAGTTCTCCATGGCCTGTCCTGCCTTTCTGGATTTTACACATTTTTCAGATGTCCCTTTTGACCGGGGGGAAGTGAGACTTCATTGTAGTGCAGATTTCCTTTGCAAGCTTGCTTGGTTGGCCAAAAAGGGCGTATGCGTTTTTTCCTGAATATATTCAGGAAAAAACGCATACGCCCTTTTTGGCCAAGTGCATCATTGTGGACGTTCTGCCTCTTTTCCTATGCTTTCAATGCAATTCCAGTGTACCTCCTGAAATCGGTTTCCTGCAATTCTGCCCCGCTTTCAAGTCCTCTTGGCAGCCTTACTTCAGTCTATTTTTGGACGATAGCTGTCATTTATAACTCTGCAGGTTTGTGAATTACAGTGCCCCTGAGCTCCTTTCTTCAACTTGCTTTCTTTTGAGCTGGCCGCAACATCGCAGGATGGCTTCAGGCCCTAATCTGGTTCCGGCCCGGCACGCTGAGCCTTTGGTTATTTCCTCTTCCTGGTGGGATATGAGAGTTAAATTTGCCCGTCCAGACACCTCCAGCTAGTCTCTCATTGGTTCTCGCTATTCCTGTTCATCTTCCGCAGAAATTGCAAACTGGGCCAAACAGGAGGTTAAAGGCGCTGACTCTCCAAGTGGGGAGAGTGTTAGTAAAGCATCTGGAATGTTGCACCCGAGTACCAGGGGAGGAAAACTGAGCCATATTTGAACACGTCTCCCGTTCACATGGTTGATCATACTTGGGTTCCACATGCATGTTTTAGCTGAAGGAAGAATACCTTAAACCTGGAGAGTTAAGACCCGTGTAATGGGTACCATGCAATATGACTTCAAAGGGTCTTCATTTGCTCACCGAACCTCTCCAATCCTATCACTGCTGCGTTTATGCCCCTGTACACATGCTTGATTCTCTTTTGGAGACATAGCAATCCATAGGTTTTACGATACTTACTAGTCAGGTACATTCTTAGGCCTTTAATATGCGGTGTTGAGTCCATTTCGTTGAGCAAGGAGTAGCTCTTGTCTATTCCATATTTGGCTTAAGGAACTTTATCTGTGCTCATTTCAATCTCTGGTTTTATGCAGCACCCCAACTCACCTTTCCCCTTAAGCAAGCATAAGTTGCTTTTCTAAATTTGAGACCCTGTTCTGTTTTGGAATGCAGTTCCTGTGTAGCCAAGTTTACATTCCGTGTATTACTGATATCTTATGATGTTTCTTTTTCTGTGTGACTTATTTCAGTTAGATTCATCATACCTGAATCCACTCATTGTGCTGCTAAGGGCCTGATGACACAGATTTCATTGCTGAGTGATATTGCTTTGTAAGTAAATACCACAACTTCTTTATCCATTTTTCACTTTCTGCGATGTTGAACTTGTACTGTAAACGAGGTTCTTGTAAACAGAGCCGTTCCAAACTTTTGGGTGGCTGTGTCTTTTTGATTTTAATTTCCCTAAGCTATAGGACCATAAGTGGAAGTGCCCTAGGTTCTGTTGCTTTGTTTTTTAGATGTTTCAGGAAACACCATACACTTCTCCCAAGTGGTTGTTGGCAATTGACATCCCGCCCATCAGCATAACAAGGCTCCCAGTTCTCCATGGCCTGTCCTGCCTTCCTGGATTTTACACTTTTTTCAGATGGTCCTTTTGACTGGGGGGAAGTGAGACTTCATTGTAGTGCAGATTTCCTTTGCAAGCTTGCTTGGTTGGCCAAAAAGGGCGTATGCGTTTTTTCCTGAATATATTCAGGAAAAAACGCATACGCCCTTTTTGGCCAAGTGCATCATTGTGGACGTTCTGCCTCTTTTCCTATGCTTTCAATGCGATTCCAGTCTACCTCCTGAAATCGGTTTCCTGCAATTCTGCCCCGCTTTCAAGTCCTCTTGGCAGCCTTACTTCAGTCTATTTTTGGACGATAGCTGTCATTTATAACTCTGCAGGTTTGTGAATTACAGTGCCCCTGAGCTCCTTTCTTCAACTCGCTTTCTTTTGAGCTGGCCGCAACATCGCAGGATGGCTTCAGGCCCTAATCTGGTTCCGGCCCGGTACGCTGAGCCTTTGGTTATTTCCTCTTCCTGGTGGGAAATGAGAGTTAAATTTGCCCGTCCAGACACCTCCAGCTAGCCTCTCATTGGTTCTCGCTATTCCTGTTCATCTTCCGCAGAAATTGCAAACTGGGCCAAACAGGAGGTTAAAGGCGCTGACTCTCCAAGTGGGGAGAGTGTTAGTAAAGCGTCTGGAATGTTGCACCCGAGTACCAGGGGAGGAAAACTGAGACATATTTGAACACGTCTCCCGTTCACATGGTTGATCATACTTGGGTTCCACATGCATGTTTTAGCTGAAGGAAGAATACCTTAAACCTGGAGAGTTAAGACCCGTGTAATGGGTACCATGCAATATGACTTCAAAGGGTCTTCATTTGCTCACCGAACCTCTCCAATCCTATCACTGCTGCGTTTATGCCCCTGTACACATGCTTGATTCTCTTTCGGAGACATAGCAATCCATAGGTTTTAAGATACTTACTAGTCAGGTACATTCTTAGGCGTTTAATATGCGATGTTGAGTCCATTTCGTTGAGCAAGGAGTAGCTCTTGTCTATTCCATATTTGACTTAAGGAACTTTATCTGTGCTCATTTCAATCTCTGGTTTTATGAAGCACCCCAACTCACCTTTCCCCTTAAGCAAGCATAAGTTGGTTTTCTAAATTTGAGACCCTGTTCTGTTCTGTAATTCAGTTCCTGTGTAGCCAAGTTTACATTCCGTGTATTACTGATATCTTATGATGTTTCTTTTTCTGTGTGACTTATTTCAGTTAGAATCATCATACCTGAATCCACTCATTGTGATGCTAAGGGCCTGATGACATAGGTTTCATTGCTGAGTGATATTGCTTTGTAAGTAAATACCACAACTTCCTTATCCATTTTTCACTTTCTGCGATGTTGAACTTGTACTGTAAACGAGGTTCTTGTAAACAGAGGCGTCCCAAACTTTGGGGTGGCTGTGTCTTTTTGATTTTAATTTCCCTAAGCTATAGGACCATAAGTGGCAGTGCCCTAGGCTCTGTTGCTTTGTTTTTTAGATGTTTCAGGAAACACCATACACTTCTCCGGAGCGTCTGTTGGCAATTTACATCCCGCCCATCAGCATAACAAGGCTCCCAGTTCTCCATGGCCTGTCCTGCCTTTCTGGATTTTACACTTTTTTCAGATGGCCCTTTTGACCGGGGGGGAAGTGAGACTTCATTGTAGTGCAGATTTCCTTTGCAAGCTTGCTTGGTTGGCCAAAAAGGGCGTATGCGTTTTTTCCTGAATATATTCAGGAAAAAACGCATACGCCCTTTTTGGCCAAGTGCATCATTGTGGACGTTCTGCCTCTTTTCCTATGCTTTCAATGCAATTCCAGTCTACCTCCTGAAATCGGTTTCCTGCAATTCTGCCCTGCTTTCAAGTCCTCTTGGCAGCCTTACTTCAGTCTATTTTAGGACGATAGCTGTCATTTATAACTCTGCAGGTTTGTGAATTACAGTGCCCCTGAGCTCCTTTCTTCAACTCGCTTTCTTGTGACCTGGTCGCAACACCGCAGGATGGCTTCAGGCCCTAATCTGGTTCCGGCACGGCACGCTGAGCCTTTGGTTATTTCCTCTTCCTGGTGGGAAATGAGAGTTAAATTTGCCCGTCCAGACACCTCCAGCTAGCCTCTCATTGGTTCTCGCTATTCCTGTTCATCTTCCGCAGAAATTGCAAACTGGGCCAAACAGGAGATTAAAGGCGCTGACTCTCCAAGTGGGGAGAGTGTTAGTAAAGCGTCTGGAATGTTGCACCCGAGTACCAGGGGAGGAAAACTGAGACATATTTGAACACGTCTCCCGTTCACATGGTTGATCATACTTGGGTTCCACATGCATGTTTTAGCTGAAAGAAGAATACCTTAAACCTGGAGAGTTGAGACCCGTGTAATGGGTACCATGCAATATGACTTCAAAGGGTTTTCATTTGCTCACCGAACCTCTCCAATCCTATCACTGCTGCGTTTATGCCCCTGTACACATGCTTGATTCTCTTTCGGAGACATAGCAATCCATAGGTTTTACGATACTTACTAGTCAGGTACATTCTTAGGCGTTTAATATGCGGTGTTGAGTCCATTTCATTGAGCAAGGAGTAGCTCTTGTCTATTCCATATTTGACTTAAGGAACTTTATCTGTGCTCATTTCAATCTCTGGTTTTATGCAGCACCCCAACTCACCTTTACCCTTAAGCAAGCATAAGTTGGTTTTCTAAATTTGAGACCCTGTTCTGTTCTGTAATTCAGTTCCTGTGTAGCCAAGTTTACATTCCGTGTATTACTGATATCTTATGATGTTTCTTTTTCTGTGTGACTTACTTCAGTTAGAATCATCATACCTGAATCCACTCATTGTGCTGCTAAGGGCCTGATGACACAGATTTCATTGCTGAGTGATATTGCTTTGTAAGTAAATACCACAACTTCTTTATCCATTTTTCACTTTCTGCGATTTTGAACTTGTACTGTAAACGAGGTTCTTGTAAACAGAGCCGTTCCAAACTTTGGGGTGGCTGTGTCTTTTTGATTTTAATTTCCCTAAGCTATAGGACCATAAGTGGAAGTGCCCTAGGTTCTGTTGCTTTGTTTTTTAGATGTTTCAGGAAACACCATACACTTCTCCCGAGTGGTTGTTGGCAATTTACATCCCGCCCATCAGCATAACAAGGCTCCCAGTTCTCCATGGCCTGTCCTGCCTTTCTGGATTTTACACTTTTTTCAGATGGCCCTTTTGACCGGGGGGAAGTGAGACTTCATTGTAGTGCAGATTTCCTTTGCAAGCTTGCTTCGTTGGCCAAAAAGGGCGTATGCGTTTTTTCCTGAATATATTCAGGAAAAAACGCATACGCCCTTTGTGGCCAAGTGCATCATTGTGGACGTTCTGCCTCTTTTCCTATGCTTTCAATGCGATTCCAGTCTACCTCCTGAAATCGGTTTCCTGCAATTCTGCCCCGCTTTCAAGTCCTCTTGGCAGCCTTACTTCAGTCTATTTTTGGACGATAGCTGTCATTTATAACTCTGCAGGTTTGTGAATTACAGTGCCCCTGAGCTCCTTTCTTCAACTCGCTTTCTTTTGAGCTGGCCGCAACACCGCAGGATGGCTTCAGGCCCTAATCTGGTTCCGGCACGGCACGCTGAGCCTTTGGTTATTTCCTCTTCCTGGTGGGAAATGAGAGTTAAATTTGCCCGTCCAGACACCTCCAGCTAGCCTCTCATTGGTTCTCGCTATTCCTGTTCATCTTCCGCAGAAATTGCAAACTGGGCCAAACAGGAGGTTAAAGGCGCTGACTCTCCAAGTGGGGAGAGTGTTAGTAAAGCGTCTGGAATGTTGCACCCGAGTACCAGGGGAGGAAAACTGAGACATATTTGAACACGTCTCCCGTTCACGTGGTTGATCATACTTGGGTTCCACATGCATGTTTTAGCTGAAGGAAGAATACCTTAAACCTGGAGAGTTAAGACCCGTGTAATGGGTACCATGCAATATGACTTCAAAGGGTCTTCATTTGCTCACCGAACCTCTCCAATCCTATCACTGCTGCGTTTATGCCCCTGTACACATGCTTGATTCTCTTTCGGAGACATAGCAATCCATAGGTTTTAAGATACTTACTAGTCAGGTACATTCTTAGGCGTTTAATATGCGATGTTGAGTCCATTTCGTTGAGCAAGGAGTAGCTCTTGTCTATTCCATATTTTACTTAAGGAACTTTATCTGTGCTCATTTCAATCTCTGGTTTTATGCAGCACCCCAACTCACCTTTCCCCTTAAGCAAGCATAAGTTGGTTTTCTAAATTTGAGACCCTGTTCTGTTCTGTAATTCAGTTCCTGTGTAGCCAAGTTTACATTCTGTGTATTACTGATATCTTATGATGTTTCTTTTTCTGTGTGACTTATTTCAGTTAGAATCATCATACCTGAATCCACTCATTGTGATGCTAAGGGCCTGATGACATAGATTTCATTGCTGAGTGATATTGCTTTGTAAGTAAATACCACAACTTCTTTCTCCATTTTTCACTTTCTGCGATGTTGAACTTGTACTGTAAACGAGGTTCTTGTAAACAGAGCCGTTCCAAACTTTGGTGTGGCTGTGTCTTTTTGATTTTAATTTCCCTAAGCTATAGGACCATAAGTGGCAGTGCCCTAGGCTCTGTTGCTTTGTTTTTTAGATGTTTCAGGAAACACCATACACTTCTCCCAAGTGGTTGTTGGCAATTTACATCCCGTCCATCAGCATAACAAGGCTCCCTGTTCTCCATGGCCTGTCCTGCCTTTCTGGATTTTACACTTTTTTCAGATGGCCCTTTTGACTGGGGGGAAGTGAGACTTCATTGTAGTGCAGATTTCCTTTGCAAGCTTGCTTGGTTGGCCAAAAAGGGCGTATGCGTTTTTTCCTGAATATATTCAGGAAAAAACGCATACGCCCTTTTTGGCCAAGTGCATCATTGTGGACGTTCTGCCTCTTTTCCTATGCTTTCAATGCAATTCCAGTCTACCTCCTGAAATCGGTTTCCTGCAATTCTGCCCCGCTTTCAAGTCCTCTTGGCAGCCTTACTTCAGTCTATTTTTGGACGATAGCTGTCATTTATAACTCTGCAGGTTTGTGAATTACAGTGCCCCTGAGCTCCTTTCTTCAACTCGCTTTCTTGTGACCTGGCCGCAACATCGCAGGATGGCTTCAGGCCCTAATCTGGTTCCGGTACGGCACGCTGAGCCTTTGGTTATTTCCTCTTCCTGTTGGGAAATGAGAGTGAAATTTGCCCGTCCAGACACCTCCAGCTAGCCTCTCATTGGTTCTCGCTATTCCTGTTCATCTTCCGCAGAAATTGCAAACTGGGCCAAACAGGAGGTTAAAGGCGCTGACTCTCCAAGTGGGGAGAGTGTTAGTAAAGCGTCTGGAATGTTGCATCCGAGTACCAGGGTACGAAAACTGAGACATATTTGAACACGTCTCCCGATCACATGGTTGATCATACTCTGGGTTCCACATGCATGTTTTAGCTGAAGGAAGAATACCTTAAACCTGGAGAGTTAAGACCTGTGTAATGGGTACCATGCAATATGACTTCAAAGGGTCTTCATTTGCTCACCGAACCTCTCCAATCCTATCACTGCTGCGTTTATGCCCCTGTACACATGCTTGATTCTCTTTCGGAGACATAGCAATCCATAGGTTTTAAGATACTTACTAGTCAGGTACATTCTTAGGCGTTTAATATGCGGTGTTGAGTCCATTTCGTTGAGCAAGGAGTAGCTCTTGTCTATTCCATATTAGACTTAAGGAACTTTATCTGTGCTCATTTCAATCTCTGGTTTTATGCAGCACCCCAACTCACCTTTCCCCTTAAGCAAGCATAAGTTGGTTTTCTAAATTTGAGAACCTGTTCTGTTTTGGAATTCAGTTCCTGTGTAGCCAAGTTTACATTCCGTGTATTAGTGATATCTTATGATGTTTCTTTTTCTGTGTGACTTATTTCAGTTAGAATCATCGTACCTGAATCTACTCATTATGCTGCTACGGGCCTGATGACACAGATTTCATTGCTGAGTGATACTGCATTGTACGTAAGTACCACAAGTTCTTTATCCATTTTTCACTTTCTGCGATTTTGAACTTGTACTGTAAACGAGGTTCTTGTAAACAGAGCCGTTCCAAACTTTGGTGTGGCTGTGTCTTTTTGATTTTAATTTCCCTAAGCTATAGGAGCATAAGTGGCAGTGCCCTAGGCTCTGTTGCTTTGTTTTTTAGATGTTTCAGGAAACACCATACACTTCTCCCAAGTGGTTGTTGGCAATTTACATCCCGCCCATCAGCATAACAAGGCTCCCTGTTCTCCATGGCCTGTCCTGCCTTTCTGGATTTTACACTTTTTTCAGATGGCCCTTTTGACTGGGGGGAAGTGAGACTTCATTGTAGTGCAGATTTCCTTTGCAAGCTTGCTTGGTTGGCCAAAAAGGGCGTATGCGTTTTTTCCTGAATATATTCAGGAAAAAACGCATACGCCCTTTTTGGCCAAGTGCATCATTGTGGACGTTCTGCCTCTTTTCCTATGCTTTCAATGCAATTCCAGTCTACCTCCTGAAATCGGTTTCCTGCAATTCTGCCCCGCTTTCAAGTCCTCTTGGCAGCCTTACTTCAGTCTATTTTTGGACGATAGCTGTCATTTATAACTCTGCAGGTTTGTGAATTACAGTGCCCCTGAGCTCCTTTCTTCAACTCGCTTTCTCTTGAGCTGTCCGCAACACCGCAGGATGGCTTCAGGCCCTAATCTGTTTCCGGCCCGGCATGCTGAACCTTTGGTTAATTCCTCTTCCTGGTGGGAAATGAGAGTTAAATTTGCCCGTCCAGACACCTCCAGCTAGTCTCTCATTGGTTCTCGCTATTCCTGTTCATCTTCCGCAGAAATTGCAAACTGGGCCAAACAGGAGGTTAAAGGGACTGACTCTCCAAGTGGGGAGAGTGTTAGTAAAGCGTCTGGAATGTTGCACCCGAGTACCAGGGGAGGAAAACTGAGACATATTTGAACAGCTCTCCCGTTCACATGGTTGATCATACTCTGGGTTCCACATGCATGTTTTAGCTGAAGGAAGAATACCTTAAACCTGGAGAGTTGAGACCCGTGGAATGGGTACCATGCAATATGACTTCAAAGGGTCTTCATTTGTTCACCGAACCTCTCCAATCCTATCACTGCTGCGTTTATGCCCCTGAACACATGCTTGATTCTCTTTCGGAGACATAGCAATCCATAGGTTTTAAGATACTTACTAGTCAGGTACATTCTTAGGCGTTTAATATGGGGTGTTGAGTCCATTTCGTTGAGCAAGGAGTAGCTCTTGTCTATTCCATATTTGGCTTAAGGAACTTTATCTGTGCTCATTTCAATCTCTGGTTTTATGCAGCACCCCAACTCACCTTTCCCCTTAAGCAAGCATAAGTTGGTTTTCTAAATTTGAGACCCTGTTCTGTTTTGGAATGCAGTTCCTGTGTAGCCAAGTTTACATTTAGTGTATTACTGATATCTTATGATGTTTCTTTTTCTGTGTGACTTATTTCAGTTAGATTCATCATACCTGAATCCACTCATTGTGCTGCTAAGGGCCTGATGACACAGATTTCATTGCTGAGTGATATTGCTTTGTAAGTAAATACCACAACTTCTTTCTCCATTTTTCACTTTCTGCGATGTTGAACTTGTACTGTAAACGAGGTTCTTGTAAACAGAGGCGTCCCAAACTTTGGGATGGCTGTGTCTTTTTGATTTTAAATTCCCTAAGCTATAGGACCATAAGTGGAAGTGCCCTAGGCTCTGTTGCTTTGTTTTTTAGATGTTTCAGGAAACACCATACACTTCTCCCGAGTGTCTGTTGGCAATTTACATCCCGCCCATCAGCATAACAAGGCTCCCAGTTCTCCATGGCCTGTCCTGCCTTTCTGGATTTTACACTTTTTTCAGATGGCCCTTTTGACCGGGGGGAAGTGAGACTTCATTGTAGTGCAGATTTCCTTTGCAAGCTTGCTTGGTTGGCCAAAAAGGGCGTATGCGTTTTTTCCTGAATATATTCAGGAAAAAACGCATACGCCCTTTTTGGCCAAGTGCATCATTGTGGACGTTCTGCCTCTTTTCCTATGCTTTCAATGCAATTCCAGTCTACCTCCTGAAATCGGTTTCCTGCAATTCTGCCCTGCTTTCAAGTCCTCTTGGCAGCCTTACTTCAGTCTATTTTAGGACGATAGCTGTCATTTATAACTCTGCAGGTTTGTGAATTACAGTGCCCCGAGCTCCTTTCTTCAACTCGCTTTCTTGTGTCCTGGTCGCAACACCGCAGGATGGTTTCAGGCCCTAATCTGGTTCCGGCACGGCACGCTGAGCCTTTGGTTATTTCCTCTTCCTGGTGGGAAATGAGAGTTAAATTTGCCCGTCCAGACACCTCCAGCTAGCCTCTCATTGGTTCTCGCTATTCCTGTTCATCTTCCGCAGAAATTGCAAACTGGGCCAAACAGGAGGTTAAAGGCGCTGACTCTCCAAGTGGGGAGAGTGTTAGTAAAGCGTCTGGAATGTTGCACCCGAGTACCAGGGGAGGAAAACTGAGACATATTTGAACACGTCTCCCGTTCACATGGTTGATCATACTTGGGTTTCACATGCATGTTTTAGCTGAAGGAAGAATACCTTAAACCTGGAGAGTTAAGACCCGTGTAATGGGTACCATGCAATATGACTTCAAAGGGTCTTCATTTGCTCACCGAACCTCTCCAATCCTATCACTGCTGCGTTTATGCCCCTGTACACATGCTTGATTCTCTTTCGGAGACATAGCAATCCATAGGTTTTAAGATACTTACTAGTCAGGTACATTCTTAGGCGTTTAATATGGGGTGTTGAGTCCATTTCGTTGAGCAAGGAGTAGCTCTTGTCTATTCCATATTTGGCTTAAGGAACTTTATCTGTGCTCATTTCAATCTCTGGTTTTATGCAGCACCCCAACTCACCTTTACCCTTAAGCAAGCATAAGTTGGTTTTCTAAATTAGAGACCCTCTTCTGTTCTGTAATTCAGTTCCTGTGTAGCCAAGTTTACATTCCGTGTATTACTGATATCTTATGATGTTTCTTTTTCTGTGTGACTTATTTCAGTTCGAATCATCATACCTGAATCCACTCATTGTGCTGCTAAGGGCCTGATGACACAGATTTCATTGCTGAGTGATATTGCTTTGTAAGTAAATACCACAACTTCTTTATCCATTTTTCACTTTCTGCGATGTTGAACTTGTACTGTAAACGAGGTTCTTGTAAACAGAGCCTTTCCAAACTTTGCGGTGGCTGTGTCTTTTTGATTTTAATTTCCCTAAGCTATAGGACCATAAGTGGAAGTGCCCTAGGTTCTATTGCTTTGTTTTTTAGATGTTTCAGGAAACACCATACACTTCACCCGAGTGGTTGTTGGCAATTTACATCCCGCCCATCAGCATAACAAGGCTCCCAATTCTCCATGGCCTGTCCTGCCTTTCTGGATTTTACACTTTTTTCAGATGGCCCTTTTGACCGGGGGGAAGTGAGACTTCATTGTAGTGCAGATTTCCTTTGCAAGCTTGCTTGGTTGGCCAAAAAGGGCGTATGCGTTTTTTCCTGAATATATTCAGGAAAAAACGCATACGCCCTTTTTGGCCAAGTGCATCATTGTGGACGTTCTGCCTCTTTTCCTATGCTTTCAATGCAATTCCAGTCTACCTCCTGAAATCGGTTTCCTGCAATTCTGCCCCGCTTTCAAGTCCTCTTGGCAGCCTTACTTCAGTCTATTTTTGGACGATAGCTGTCATTTATAACTCTGCAGGTTTGTGAATTACAGTGCCCCTGAGCTCCTTTCTTCAACTCGCTTTCTTTTGAGCTCGCCGCAACACCGCAGGATGGCTTCAGGCCCTAATCTGGTTCTGGCATGGCACGCTGAGCCTTTGGTTAATTCCTCTTCCTGGTAGGAAATGAGAGTTAAATTTGCCCGTCCAGACACCTCCAGCTAGTCTCCATTGGTTCTCGCTATTCCTGTTCATCTTCCGCAGAAATTGCAAACTGGGCCAAACAGGAGGTTAAAGGGACTGACTCTCCAAGTCGGGAGAGTGTTAGTAAAGCATCTGGAATGTTGCACCCGAGTACCAGGGTACGAAAACTGAGACATATTTGAACACGTCTCCCGATCACATGGTTGATCATACTCTAGGTTCCACATGCATGTTTTAGCTGAAGGAAGAATACCTTAAACCTGGGTAGTTGAAATTCGTGGAATGGGTACCATGCAATATGACTTCAAAGGGTCTTCATTTGCTCACCGAACCTCTCCAATCCTATCACTGCTGTGTTTATGCCCCTGTACACATGCTTGATTCTCTTTTGGAGACATAGCAATCCATAGGTTTTAAGATACTTACAAGTCAGGTACATTCTTAGGCGTTTAATATGCGGTGTTGAGTCCATTTCGTTGAGCAAGGAGTAGCTCTTGTCTATTCCATATTTGATTTAAGGAACTTTATCTGTGCTCATTTCAATCTCTGGTTTTATGCAGCACCCCAACTCACCTTTACCCTTAAGCAAGCATAAGTTGTTTTTCTAAATGTGAGTCCCTGTTCTGTTCTGTAATTCAGTTCCTGTGTAGCCAAGTTTACATTCCGTGTATTACTGATATCTTATGATGTTTCTTTTTCTGTGTGACTTACTTCAGTTAGAATCATCATACCTGAATCCACTCATTGTGCTGCTAAGGGCCTGATGACACAGATTTCATTGCTGAGTGATATTGCTTTGTAAGTAAATACCACAACTTCTTTATCCATTTTTCACTTTCTGTGATATTGAACTTGTATGGTAAACGAGGTTCATGTAAACGGAGGCGTCCCAAACTTTGGGGTGGCTGTGTCTTTTTGATTTTAATTTCCCTAAGCTATAGGACCATAAGTGGAAGTGCCCTAGGTTCTGTTGCTTTGTTTTTTAGATGTTTCAGGAAACACCATACACTTCTCCCGAGTGGTTGTTGGCAATTTACATCCTGCCCATCAGCATAACAAGGCTCCCAGTTCTCCATGGCCTGTCCTGCCTTTCTGGATTTTACACTTTTTTCAGATGGCCCTTTTGACCGGGGGGAAGTGAGACTTCATTGTAGTGCAGATTTCCTTTGCAAGCTTGCTTGGTTGGCCAAAAAGGGTGTATGCGTTTTTTCCTGAATATATTCAGGAAAAAACGCATACGCCCTTTTTGGCCAAGTGCATCATTGTGGACGTTCTGCCTCTTTTCCTATGCTTTCAATGCAATTCCAGTCTACCTCCTGAAATCGGTTTCCTGCAATTCTGCCCCGCTTTCAAGTCCTCTTGGCAGCCTTACTTCAGTCTATTTTTGGACGATAGCTGTCATTTATAACTCTGCAGGTTTGTGAATTACAGTGCCCCTGAGCTCCTTTCTTCAACTCGCTTTCTTGTGACCTGGCCGCAACACCGCAGGATGGCTTCAGGCCCTAATCTGGTTCCGGCACGGCATGCTGCGCCTTTGGTTAATTCCTCTTCCTGGTGGGAAATGAGAGTTAAATTTGCCCGTCCAGACACCTCCAGCTAGCCTCTCATTGGTTCTCACTATTCCTGTTCATCTTCCGCAGAAATTGCAAACTGGGCCAAACAGGAGGTTAAAGGGACTGACTCTCCAAGTGGGGATAGTGTTAGTAAAGCATCTGGAATGTTGCACCCGAGTACCAGGGGAGGAAAACTGAGACATATTTGAACACGTCTCCCGATCACATGGTTGATCATACTCTGGGTTCCACATGCATGTTTTAGCTGAAGGAAGAATACCTTAAACCTGGGTAGTTGAAACCCGTGGAATGGGTACCATGCAATATGACTTCAAAGGGTCTTCATTTGCTCACCGAACCTCTCCAATCCTATCACTGCTGCGTTTATGCCCCTGAACACATGCTTGATTCTCTTTCGGAGACATAGCAATCCATAGGTTTTAAGATACTTACTAGTCAGGTACATTCTTAGGCGTTTAATATGGGGTGTTGAGTCCATTTCGTTGAGCAAGGAGTAGCTCTTGTCTATTCCATATTTGGCTTAAGGAACTTTATCTGTGCTCATTTCAATCTCTGGTTTTATGCAGCACCCCAACTCACCTTTACCCTTAAGCAAGCATAAGTTGGTTTTCTAAATTTGAGACCCTGTTCTGTTCTGTAATTCAGTTCCTGTGTAGCCAAGTTTACATTCCGTGTATTACTGATATCTTATGATGTTTCTTTTTCTGTGTGACTTATTTCAGTTAGAATCATCATACCTGAATCCACTCATTATGCTGCTAAGGGCCTGATGACACAGATTTCATTGCTGAGTGATATTGCTTTGTAAGTAAATACCACAACTTCTTTATCCATTTTTCACTTTCTGCGATGTTGAACTTGTACTGTAAACGAGGTTGTTGTAAACAGAGCCGTTCCAAACTTTGCAGTGGCTGTGTCTTTTTGATTTTAATTTCCCTAAGCTATAGGACCATAAGTGGAAGTGCCCTAGGTTCTATTGCTTTGTTTTTTAGATGTTTCAGGAAACACCATACACTTCTCCCGAGTGGTTGTTGGCAATTTACATCCTGCCCATCAGCATAACAAGGATCCCAGTTCTCCATGGCCTGTCCTGCCTTTCTGGATTTTACATTTTTTTCAGATGTCCCTTTTGACCGGGGGGAAGTGAGACTTCATTGTAGTGCAGATTTCCTTTGCAAGCTTGCTTGGTTGGCCAAAAAGGGCGTATGCGTTTTTTCCTGAATATATTCAGGAAAAAACGCATACGCCCTTTTTGGCCAAGTGCATCAATGTGGACGTTTTGCCTCTTTTCCTATGCTTTCAATGCAATTCCAGTCTACATCCTGAAATCGGTTTCCTGCAATTCTGCCCCGCTTTCAAGTCCTCTTGGCAGCCTTACTTCAGTCTATTTTTGGACGATAGCTGTCATTTATAACTCTGCAGGTTTGTGAATTACAGTGCCCCTGAGCTCCTTTCTTCAACTCGCTTTCTTTTGAGCTGGCCGCAACACCGCAGGATGGCTTCAGGCCCTAATCTAGTTCCGGTACGGCATGCTGAGCCTTTGGTTATTTCCTCTTCCTGGTGGGAAATGAGAGTTAAATTTGCCCGTCCAGACACCTCCAGCTAGCCTCTCATTGGTTCTCGCTATTCCTGTTCATCTTCCACAGAAATTGCAAACTGGGCCAAACAGGAGGTTAAAGGCGCTGACTCTCCAAGTGGGGAGAGTGTTAGTAAAGCGTCTGGAATGTTGCACCCGAGTACCAGGGGAGGAAAACTGAGACATATTTGAACACGTCTCCCGTTCACATGGTTGATCATACTTGGGTTCCACATGCATGTTTTAGCTGAAGGAAGAATACCTTAAACCTGGAGAGTTGAGACCCGTGTAATGGGTACCATGCAATATGACTTCAAAGGGTCTTCATTTGCTCACCGAACCTCTCCAATCCTATCACTGCTGCGTTTATGCCCCTGTACACATGCTTGATTCTCTTTTGGAGACATAGCAATCCATAGGTTTTACGATACTTACTAGTCAGGTACATTCTTATGCGTTTTACTATGCGGTGTTGAGTCCATTTCGTTGAGCAAGGAGTAGCTCTTGTCTATTCCATATTTGACTTAAGGAACTTTATCTGTGCTCATTTCAATCTCTGGTTTTATGCAGCACCCCAACTCACCTTTACCCTTAAGCAAGCATAAGTTGGTTTTCTAAATTTGAGACCCTGTTCTGTTCTGTAATTCAGTTCCTGTGTAGCCAAGTTTACATTCCGTGTACTACTGATATCTTATGATGTTTCTTTTTCTGTGTGACTTATTTCAGTTAGAATCATCGTACCTGAATCTACTCATTATGCTGCTACGGGCCTGATGACACAGATTTCATTGCTGAGTGATACTGCATTGTACGTAAGTACCACAAGTTCTTTATCCATTTTTCACTTTCTGCGATTTCGAACTTGTACTGTAAACGAGGTTCTTGTAAACAGAGCCATTCCAAACTTTGGTGTGGCTGTGTCTTTTTGATTTTAATTTCCCTAAGCTATAGGACCATAAGTGGCAGTGCCCTAGGTTCTGTTGCTTTGTTTTTTAGATGTTTCAGGAAACACCATACACTTCTCCCAAGTGGTTGTTGGCAATTTACATCCCGCCCATCAGCATAACAAGGCTCCCAGTTCTCCATGGCCTGTCCTGCCTTTCTGGATTTTACACTTTTTTCAGATGTCCCTTTTGACCGGGGGGGAGTGAGACTTCATTGTAGTGCAGATTTCCTTTGCAAGCTTGCTTGGTTGGCCAGAAAGGGCGTATGCGTTTTTTCCTGAATATATTCAGGAAAAAACGCATACGCCCTTTTTGGCCAAGTGCATCATTGTGGACGTTCTGCCTCTTTTCCTATGCTTTCAATGCAATTCCAGTCTACCTCCTGAAATCGGTTTCCTGCAATTCTGCCCCGCTTTCAAGTCCTCTTGGCAGCCTTACTTCAGTCTATTTTTGGACGATAGCTGTCATTTATAACTCTGCAGGTTTGTGAATTACAGTGCCCCTGAGCTCCTTTCTTCAACTCGCTTTCTTTTGAGCTGGCCGCAACACCGCAGGATGGCTTCAGGCCCTAATCTGGTTCCAGCCCGGCATGCTGAGCCTTTGGTTAATTCCTCTTCCTGGTGGGAAATGAGAGTTAAATTTGCCCGTCCAGACACCTCCAGCTAGTCTCTCATTGGTTCTCGCTATTCCTGTTCATCTTCCGCAGAAATTGCAAACTGGGCCAAACAGGAGGTTAAAGGGACTGACTCTCCAAGTGGGGAGAGTGTTAGTAAAGCGTCTGGAATGTGGCACCCGAGTTCCAGGGGAGGAAAACTGAGACATATTTGAACACGTCTCCCTTTCACATGGTTGATCATACTCTGGGTTCCACAGGCATGTTTTAGCTGAAGGAAGAATACCTTAAACCTGGAGAGTTGAGACCCGTGGAATGGGTACCATGCAATATGACTTCAAAGGGTCTTCATTTGCTCACCGAACCTCTCCAATCCTATCACTGCTGCGTTTATGCCCCTGTACACACGCTTGATTCTCTTTTGGAGACATAGCAATCCATAGGTTTTAAGATACTTACTAGTCAGGTACATTCTTAGGCGTTTAATATTGGGTGTTGAGTCCATTTCATTGAGCAAGGAGTAGCTCTTGTCTATTCCATATTTGGCTTAAGGAACTTTATCTGTGCTCATTTCAATCTCTGGTTTTATGCAGCACCCCAACTCACCTTTCCCCTTAAGCAAGCATAAGTTGGTTTTCTAAATTTGAGACCCTGTTCTGTTTTGGAATGCAGTTCCTGTGTAGCCAAGTTTACATTCCGTGTATTAGTGATATCGTATGATGTTTCTTTTTCTGTGTGACTTATTTCAGTTAGAATCATCATACCTGAATCCACTCATTGTGCTGCTAAGGGCCTGATGACACAGATTTCATTGCTGAGTGATATTGCTTTGTAAGTAAATACCACAATTTCTTTATCCATTTTTCACTTTCTGCGATGTTGAACTTGTACTGTAAACGAGGTTCTTGTAAACAGAGCCGTTCCAAACTTTGGGGTGGCTGTGTCTTTTTGATTTTAATTTCCCTAAGCTATAAGACCATAAGTGGAAGTGCCCTAGGTTCTGTTGCTTTGTTTTTTAGATGTTTCAGGAAACACCATACACTTCTCCCGAGTGGTTGTTGGCAATTTACATCCCGCCCATCAGCATAACAAGGCTCCCAGTTCTCCATGGCCTGTCCTGCCTTTCTGGATTTTACACTTTTTTCAGATGTCCCTTTTGACCGGGGGGAAGTGAGACTTCATTGTAGTGCAGATTTCCTTTGCAAGCTTGCTTGGTTGGCCAAAAAGGGCGTATGCGTTTTTTCCTGAATATATTCAGGAAAAAACGCATACGCCCTTTTTGGCCAAGTGCATCATTGTGGACGTTCTGCCTCTTTTCCTATGCTTTCAATGCAATTCCAGTCTACCTCCTGAAATCGGTTTCCTGCAATTCTGCCCCGCTTTCAAGTCCTCTTGGCAGCCTTACTTCAGTCTATTTTTGGACGATAGCTGTCATTTATAACTCTGCAGGTTTGTGAATTACAGTGCCCCTGAGCTCCTTTCTTCAACTCGCTTTCTTTTGAGCTGGCCGCAACACCGCAGGATGGCTTCAGGCCCTAATCTGGTTCCAGCCCGGCATGCTGAGCCTTTGGTTAATTCCTCTTCCTGGTGGGAAATGAGAGTTAAATTTGCCCGTCCAGACACCTCCAGCTAGTCTCTCATTGGTTCTCGCTATTCCTGTTCATCTTCCGCAGAAATTGCAAACTGGGCCAAACAGGAGGTTAAAGGGACTGACTCTCCAAGTGGGGAGAGTGTTAGTAAAGCGTCTGGAATGTTGCACCCGAGTTCCAGGGGAGGAAAACTGAGACATATTTGAACACGTCTCCCTTTCACATGGTTGATCATACTCTGGGTTCCACAGGCATGTTTTAGCTGAAGGAAGAATACCTTAAACCTGGAGAGTTGAGACCCGTGGAATGGGTACCATGCAATATGACTTCAAAGGGTCTTCATTTGCTCACCGAACCTCTCCAATCCTATCACTGCTGCGTTTATGCCCCTGTACACACGCTTGATTCTCTTTTGGAGACATAGCAATCCATAGGTTTTAAGATACTTACTAGTCAGGTACATTCTTAGGCGTTTAATATTGGGTGTTGAGTCCATTTCATTGAGCAAGGAGTAGCTCTTGTCTATTCCATATTTGGCTTAAGGAACTTTATCTGTGCTCATTTCAATCTCTGGTTTTATGCAGCACCCCAACTCACCTTTCCCCTTAAGCAAGCATAAGTTGGTTTTCTAAATTTGAGACCCTGTTCTGTTTTGGAATGCAGTTCCTGTGTAGCCAAGTTTACATTCCGTGTATTAGTGATATCGTATGATGTTTCTTTTTCTGTGTGACTTATTTCAGTTAGAATCATCATACCTGAATCCACTCATTGTGCTGCTAAGGGCCTGATGACACAGATTTCATTGCTGAGTGATATTGCTTTGTAAGTAAATACCACAATTTCTTTATCCATTTTTCACTTTCTGCGATGTTGAACTTGTACTGTAAACGAGGTTCTTGTAAACAGAGCCGTTCCAAACTTTGGGGTGGCTGTGTCTTTTTGATTTTAATTTCCCTAAGCTATAAGACCATAAGTGGAAGTGCCCTAGGTTCTGTTGCTTTGTTTTTTAGATGTTTCAGGAAACACCATACACTTCTCCCGAGTGGTTGTTGGCAATTTACATCCCGCCCATCAGCATAACAAGGCTCCCAGTTCTCCATGGCCTGTCCTGCCTTTCTGGATTTTACACTTTTTTCAGATGTCCCTTTTGACCGGGGGGAAGTGAGACTTCATTGTAGTGCAGATTTCCTTTGCAAGCTTGCTTGGTTGGCCAAAAAGGGCGTATGCGTTTTTTCCTGAATATATTCAGGAAAAAACGCATACGCCCTTTTTGGCCAAGTGCATCATTGTGGACGTTCTGCCTCTTTTCCTATGCTTTCAATGCAATTCCAGTCTACCTCCTGAAATCGGTTTCCTGCAATTCTGCCCCGCTTTCAAGTCCTCTTGGCAGCCTTACTTCAGTCTATTTTTGGACGATAGCTGTCATTTATAACTCTGCAGGTTTGTGAATTACAGTGCCCCTGAGCTCCTTTCTTCAACTCGCTTTCATTTGAGCTCGCCGCAACACCGCAGGATGGCTTCAGGCCCTAATCTGGTTCTGGCATGGCACGCTGAGCCTTTGGTTAATTCCTCTTCCTGGTAGGAAATGAGAGTTAAATTTGCCCGTCCAGACACGTCCAGCTAGTCTCCATTGGTTCTCGCTATTCCTGTTCATCTTCCGCAGAAATTGCAAACTGGGCCAAACAGGAGGTTAAAGGGACTGACTCTCCAAGTCGGGAGAGTGTTAGTAAAGCATCTGGAATGTTGCACCCGAGTACCAGGGTACGAAAACTGAGACATATTTGAACACGTCTCCCGATCACATGGTTGATCATACTCTAGGTTCCACATGCATGTTTTAGCTGAAGGAAGAATACCTTAAACCTGGGTAGTTGAAATTCTTGGAATGGGTACCATGCAATATGACTTCAAAGGGTCTTCATTTGCTCACCGAACCTCTCCAATCCTATCACTGCTGTGTTTATGCCCCTGTACACATGCTTGATTCTCTTTTGGAGACATAGCAATCCATAGGTTTTAAGATACTTACTAGTCAGGTACATTCTTAGGCGTTTAATATGCGGTGTTGAGTCCATTTCGTTGAGCAAGGAGTAGCTCTTGTCTATTCCATATTTGACTTAAGGAACTTTATCTGTGCTCATTTCAATCTCTGGTTTTATGCAGCACCCCAACTCACCTTTTCCCTTAAGCAAGCATAAGTTGTTTTTCTAAATTTGAGTCCCTGTTCTGTTCTGTAATTCAGTTCCTGTGTAGCCAAGTTTACATTCCGTGTATTACTGATATCTTATGATGTTTCTTTTTCTGTGTGACTTACTTCAGTTAGAATCATCATACCTGAATCCACTCATTGTGCTGCTAAGGGCCTGATGACACAGATTTCATTGCTGAGTGATATTGCTTTGTAAGTAAATACCACAACTTCTTTATCCATTTTTCACTTTCTGCGATGTTGAACTTGTACTGTAAACGAGGTTCTTGTAAACAGAGGCGTCCCAAACTGTGGGGTGGCTGTGTCTTTTTGATTTTAATTTCCCTAAGCTATAGGACCATAAGTGGAAGTGCCCTAGGTTCTGTTGCTTTGTTATTTAGATGTTTCAGGAAACACCATACACTTCTCCCGAGTGTCTGTTGGCAATTTACATCCCGCCCATCATCATAACAAGGCTCCCAGTTCTCCATGGCCTGTCCTGCCTTTCTGGATTTTACATTTTTTTCAGATGTCCCTTTTGACCGGGGGGAAGTGAGACTTCATTGTAGTGCAGATTTCCTTTGCAAGCTTGCTTGGTTGGCCAAAAAGGGCGTATGCGTTTTTTCCTGAATATATTCAGGAAAAAACGCATACGCCCTTTTTGGCCAAGTGCATCATTGTGGACGTTCTGCCTCTTTTCCTATGCTTTCAATGCAATTCCAGTCTACCTCCTGAAATCGGTTTCCTGCAATTCTGCCCCGCTTTCAAGTCCTCTTGGCAGCCTTACTTCAGTCTATTTTTGGACGATAGCTGTCATTTATAACTCTGCAGGTTTGTGAATTACAGTGCCCCTGAGCTCCTTTCTTCAACTCGCTTTCTTTTGAGCTGGCCGCAACACCGCAGGATGGCTTCAGGCCCTAATCTGGTTCCGGTACGGCACGCTGAGCCTTTGGTTAATTCCTCTTCCTGTTGGGAAATGAGAGTTAAATTTGCCCGTCCAGACACCTCCAGCTAGCCTCTCATTGGTTCTCGCTATTCCTGTTCATCTTCCGCAGAAATTGCAAACTGGGCCAAACAGGAGGTTAAAGGCGCTGACTCTCCAAGTGGGGAGAGTGTTAGTAAAGCATCTGGAATGTTGCACCCGAGTACCAGGGGAGGAAAACTGAGACATGTTTGAACACGTCTCCCGATCACATGGTTGATCATACTCTGGGTTCCACATGCATGTTTTAGCTGAAGGAAGAATACCTAAAACCTGGGTAGTTGAAACCCGTGGAATGGGTACCATGCAATATGACTTCAAAGGGTCTTCATTTGCTCACCGAACCTCTCCAATCCTATCACTGCTGCGTTTATGCCCCTGTACACATGCTTGATTCTCTTTCGGAGACATAGCAATCCATAGGTTTTAAGATACTTACTAGTCAGGTACATTCTTAGGCGTTTAATATGCGGTGTTGAGTCCATTTCGTTGAGCAAGGAGTAGCTCTTGTCTATTCCATATTTGGCTTAAGGAACTTTATCTGTGCTCATTTCAATCTCTGGTTTTATGCAGCACCCCAAATCACCTTTCCCCTTAAGCAAGCATAAGTTGGTTTTCTAAATTTGAGAACCTGTTCTGTTTTGGAATTCAGTTCCTGTGTAGCCAAGTTTACATTCCGTGTATTAGTGATATCTTATGATGTTTCTTTTTCTGTGTGACTTATTTCAGTTAGAATCATCGTACCTGAATCTACTCATTGTGCTGCTACGGGCCTGATGACGTAGATTTCATTGCTGAGTGATACTGCATTGTACGTAAGTACCACAACTTCTTTATCCATTTTTCACTTTCTGCGATGTTGAACTTGTACTGTAAACGAGGTTCTTGTAAACAGAGCCGTTCCAAACTTTGGGGTGGCTGTGTCTTTTTGATTTTAATTTCCCTAATCTATAGGACCATAAGTTGAAGTGCCCTAGGCTCTGTTGCTTTGTTTTTTAGATGTTTCAGGAAACACCATACACTTCTCCTGAGTGTCTGTTGGCAATTTACATCCCGCCCATCAGCATAACAAGGCTCCCAGTTCTCAATGGCCTGTTGCCTTTCTGGATTTTACACTTTTTTCAGATGGCCCTTTTGACCGGGGGGAAGTGAGACTTCATTGTAGTGCAGATTTCCTTTGCAAGCTTGCTTGGTTGGCCAAAAAGGGCGTATGCGTTTTTTCCTGAATATATTCAGGAAAAAACGCATACGCCCTTTTTGGCCAAGTGCATCATTGTGGACGTTCTGCCTCTTTTCCTATGCTTTCAATGCAATTCCAGTCTACATCCTGAAATCGGTTTCCTGCAATTCTGCCCCACTTTCAAGTCCTCTTGGCAGCCTTACTTCAGTCTATTTTTGGACGATAGCTGTCATTTATAACTCTGCAGGTTTGTGAATTACAGTGCCCCTGAGCTCCTTTCTTCAACTCGCTTCCTTTTGAGCTGGCCGCAACACCGCAGGATGGCTTCAGGCCCTAATCTGGTTCTGGCATGGCACGCTGAGCCTTTGGTTAATTCCTCTTCCTGGTAGGAAATGAGAGTTAAATTTGCCCGTCCAGACACCTCCAGCTAGTCTCCATTGGTTCTCGCTATTCCTGTTCATCTTCCGCAGAAATTGCAAACTGGGCCAAACAGGAGGTTAAAGGGACTGACTCTCCAAGTGGGGAGAGTGTTAGTAAAGCGTCTGGAATGTTGCACCCGAGTACCAGGGGAGGAAAACTGAGACATATTTGAACACGTCTCCCGATCACATGGTTGATCATACTCTGGGTTCCACATGCATATTTTAGCTGAAGGAAGAATACCTAAAACCTGGGTAGTTGAAACCCGTGGAATGGGTACCATGCAATATGACTTCAAAGGGTCTTCATTTGCTCACCGAACCTCTCCAATCCTATCACTGCTGCATTTATGCCCCTGTACACACGCTTGATTCTCTTTCGGGGACATAGCAATCCATAGGTTTTAAGATACTTACTAGTCAGGTACATTCTTAGGCGTTTAATATGGGGTGTTGAGTCCATTTCGTTGAGCAAGGAGTAGCTCTTGTCTATTCCATATTTGACTTAAGGAACTTTATCTGTGCTCATTTCAATCTCTGGTTTTATGCAGCACCCCAACTCACCTTTCCCCTTAAGCAAGCATAAGTTGGTTTTCTAAATTTGAGACCCTGTTCTGTTCTGTAATTCAGTTCCTGTGTAGCCAAGTTTACATTCCGTGTATTACTGATATCTTATGATGTTTCTTTTTCTGTGTGACTTATTTTAGTTAGAATCATCATACCTGAATCCACTCATTATGCTGCTACGGGCCTGATGACATAGATTTCATTGCTGAGTGATACTGCATTGTACGTAAGTACCACAAGTTCTTTATCCATTTTTCACTTTCTGTGATATTGAACTTGTATGGTAAACGAGGTTCATGTAAACGGAGGCGTCCCAAACTTTGGGGTGGCTGTGTCTTTTTGATTTTAATTTCCCTAAGCTATAGGACCATAAGTGGAAGTGCCCTAGGCTCTGTTGCTTTGTTTTTTAGATGTTTCAGGAAACACCATACACTTCTCCCGAGTGGTTGTTGGCAATTTACATCCCGCCCATCAGCATAACAAGGCTCCCAGTTCTCCATGGCCTGTCCTGCCTTTCTGGATTTTACACTTTTTTCAGATGGCCCTTTTGACCGGGGGGAAGTGAGACTTCATTGTAGTGCAGATTTCCTTTGCAAGCTTGCTTGGTTGGCCAAAAAGGGCGTATGCGTTTTTTCCTGAATATATTCAGGAAAAAACGCATACGCCCTTTTTGGCCAAGTGCATCATTGTGGACGTTCTGCCTCTTTTCCTATGCTTTCAATGCAATTCCAGTCTACCTCCTGAAATCGGTTTCCTGCAATTCTGCCCTGCTTTCAAGTCCTCTTGGCAGCCTTACTTCAGTCTATTTTTGGACGATAGCTGTCATTTATAACTCTGCAGGTTTGTGAATTACAGTGCCCCTGAGCTCCTTTCTTCAACTCGCTTTCTTGTGACCTGGCCGCAACACAGCAGGATGGCTTCAGGCCCTAATCTGGTTCCGGCCCGGCATGCTGAGCCTTTGGTTAATTCCTCTTCCTGGTGGGAAATGAGAGTTAAATTTGCCCGTCCAGACACCTCCAGCTAGCCTCTCATTGGTTCTCGCTATTCCTGTTCATCATCCGCAGAAATTGCAAACTGGGCCAAACAGGAGGTTAAAGGCGCTGACTCTCCAAGTGGGGAGAGTGTTAGTAAAGCGTCTGGAATGTTGCACCCGAGTACCAGGGGAGGAAAACTGAGACATATTTGAACACGTCTCCCGATCACATGGTTGATCATACTCTGGGTTCCACATGCATGTTTTAGCTGAAGGAAGAATACCTAAAACCTGGGTAGTTGAAACCCGTGGAATGGGTACCATGCAATATGACTTCAAAGGGTCTTCATTTGCTCACCGAACCTCTCCAATCCTATCACTGCTGCGTTTATGCCCCTGTACACATGCTTGATTCTCTTTCGGAGACATAGCAATCCATAGGTTTTAAGATACTTACTAGTCAGGTACATTCTTAGGCGTTTAATATGCGGTGTTGAGTCCATTTCGTTGAGCAAGGAGTAGCTCTTGTCTATTCCATATTTGGCTTAAGGAACTTTATCTGTGCTCATTTCAATCTCTGGTTTTATGCAGCACCCCAAATCACCTTTCCCCTTAAGCAAGCATAAGTTGGTTTTCTAAATTTGAGAACCTGTTCTGTTTTGGAATTCAGTTCCTGTGTAGCCAAGTTTACATTCCGTGTATTAGTGATATCTTATGATGTTTCTTTTTCTGTGTGACTTATTTCAGTTAGAATCATCGTACCTGAATCTACTCATTGTGCTGCTACGGGCCTGATGACGTAGATTTCATTGCTGAGTGATACTGCATTGTACGTAAGTACCACAACTTCTTTATCCATTTTTCACTTTCTGCGATGTTGAACTTGTACTGTAAACGAGGTTCTTGTAAACAGAGCCGTTCCAAACTTTGGGGTGGCTGTGTCTTTTTGATTTTAATTTCCCTAATCTATAGGACCATAAGTTGAAGTGCCCTAGGCTCTGTTGCTTTGTTTTTTAGATGTTTCAGGAAACACCATACACTTCTCCTGAGTGTCTGTTGGCAATTTACATCCCGCCCATCAGCATAACAAGGCTCCCAGTTCTCAATGGCCTGTTGCCTTTCTGGATTTTACACTTTTTTCAGATGGCCCTTTTGACCGGGGGGAAGTGAGACTTCATTGTAGTGCAGATTTCCTTTGCAAGCTTGCTTGGTTGGCCAAAAAGGGCGTATGCGTTTTTTCCTGAATATATTCAGGAAAAAACGCATACGCCCTTTTTGGCCAAGTGCATCATTGTGGACGTTCTGCCTCTTTTCCTATGCTTTCAATGCAATTCCAGTCTACATCCTGAAATCGGTTTCCTGCAATTCTGCCCCACTTTCAAGTCCTCTTGGCAGCCTTACTTCAGTCTATTTTTGGACGATAGCTGTCATTTATAACTCTGCAGGTTTGTGAATTACAGTGCCCCTGAGCTCCTTTCTTCAACTCGCTTCCTTTTGAGCTGGCCGCAACACCGCAGGATGGCTTCAGGCCCTAATCTGGTTCTGGCATGGCACGCTGAGCCTTTGGTTAATTCCTCTTCCTGGTAGGAAATGAGAGTTAAATTTGCCCGTCCAGACACCTCCAGCTAGTCTCCATTGGTTCTCGCTATTCCTGTTCATCTTCCGCAGAAATTGCAAACTGGGCCAAACAGGAGGTTAAAGGGACTGACTCTCCAAGTCGGGAGAGTGTTAGTAAAGCGTCTGGAATGTTGCACCCGAGTACCAGGGGAGGAAAACTGAGACATATTTGAACACGTCTCCCGATCACATGGTTGATCATACTCTGGGTTCCACATGCATATTTTAGCTGAAGGAAGAATACCTAAAACCTGGGTAGTTGAAACCCGTGGAATGGGTACCATGCAATATGACTTCAAAGGGTCTTCATTTGCTCACCGAACCTCTCCAATCCTATCACTGCTGCATTTATGCCCCTGTACACACGCTTGATTCCCTTTCGGGGACATAGCAATCCATAGGTTTTAAGATACTTACTAGTCAGGTACATTCTTAGGCGTTTAATATGGGGTGTTGAGTCCATTTCGTTGAGCAAGGAGTAGCTCTTGTCTATTCCATATTTGGCTTAAGGAACTTTATCTGTGCTCATTTCAATCTCTGGTTTTATGCAGCACCCCAACTCACCTTTCCCCTTAAGCAAGCATAAGTTGGTTTTCTAAATTTGAGACCCTGTTCTGTTCTGTAATTCAGTTCCTGTGTAGCCAAGTTTACATTCCGTGTATTACTGATATCTTATGATGTTTCTTTTTCTGTGTGACTTACTTCAGTTAGAATCATCATACCTGAATCCACTCATTGTGCTGCTAAGGGCCTGATGACACAGATTTCATTGCTGAGTGATATTGCTTTGTAAGTAAATACCACAACTTCTTTATCCATTTTTCACTTTCTGCGATGTTGAACTTGTACTGTAAACGAGGTTCTTGTAAACAGAGCCGTTCCAAACTTTGCGGTGGCTGTGTCTTTTTGATTTTAATTTCCCTAAGCTATAGGACCATAAGTGGAAGTGCCCTAGGTTCTATTGCTTTGTTTTTTAGATGTTTCAGGAAACACCATACACTTCTCCCGAGTGGTTGTTGGCAATTTACATCCCGCCCATCAGCATAACAAGGCTCCCAGTTCTCCATGGCCTGTCCTGCCTTTCTGGATTTTACACTTTTTTCAGATGTCCCTTTTGACCGGGGGGAAGTGAGACTTCATTGTAGTGCAGATTTCCTTTGCAAGCTTGCTTGGTTGGCCAAAAAGCGCGTATGCGTTTTTTCCTGAATATATTCAGGAAAAAACGCATACGCCCTTTTTGGCCAAGTGCATCATTGTGGACGTTCTGCCTCTTTTCCTATGCTTTCAATGCAATTCCAGTCTACATCCTGAAATCGGTTTCCTGCAATTCTGCCCCGCTTTCAAGTCCTCTTGGCAGCCTTACTTCAGTCTATTTTTGGACGATAGCTGTCATTTATAACTCTGCAGGTTTGTGAATTACAGTGCCCCTGAGCTCCTTTCTTCAACTCGCTTTCTTGTGACCTGGCCGCAACACCGCAGGATGGCTTCAGGCCCTAATCTGGTTCCGGTACGGCACGCTGAGCCTTTGGTTATTTCCTCTTCCTGGTGGGAAATGAGAGTTAAATTTGCCCGCCCAGACACCTCCAGCTAGCCTCTCATTGGTTCTCGCTATTCCTGTTCATCTTCCGCAGAAATTGCAAACTGGGCCAAACAGGAGGTTAAAGGGACTGACTCTCCAAGTGGGGAGAGTGTTAGTAAAGCGTCTGGAATGTTGCACCTGAGTACCAGGGGAAGAAAACTGAGACATATTTGAACACGTCTCCCGATCACATGGTTGATCATACTCTGGGTTCCACATGCATGTTTTAGCTGAAGGAAGAATACCTTAAACCTGGGTAGTTGAAACCCGTGGAATGGGTACCATGCAATATGACTTCAAAGGGTCTTCATTTGCTCACCGAACCTCTCCAATCCTATCACTGCTGCGTTTATGCCCCTGTACACATGCTTGATTCTCTTTCGGAGACATAGCAATCCATAGGTTTTAAGAGACTTACTAGTCAGGTACATTCTTAGGCGTTTAATATGCGGTGTTGAGTCCATTTCGTTGAGCAAGGAGTAGCTCTTGTCTATTCCATATTTGGCTTAAGGAACTTTATCTGTGCTCATTTCAATCTCTGGTTTTATGCAGGACCCCAACTCACCTTTACCCTTAAGCAAGCATAAGTTGGTTTTCTAAATTTGAGACCCTGTTCTGTTCTGTAATTCAGTTCCTGTGTAGCCAAGTTTACATTCCGTGTATTACTGATAACTTATGATGTTTCTTTTTCTGTGTGACTTACTTCAGTTAGAATCATCATACTTGAATCCACTCATTGTGCTGTTAAGGGCCTGATGACACAGATTTCATTGCTGAGTGATATTGCTTTGTAAGTAAATACCACAACTTCTTTATCCATTTTTCACTTTCTGCGATGTTGAACTTGTACTGTAAACGAGGTTCTTGTAAACAGAGCCGTTCCAAACTTTGGGGTGGCTGTGTCTTTTTGATTTTAATTTCCCTAAGCTATAGGACCATAAGTGGAAGTGCCCTAGGCTCTGTTGCTTTGTTTTTTAGATGTTTCAGGAAACACCATACACTTCTCCCGAGTGTCTGTTGGCAATTTACATCCCGCCCATCAGCATAACAAGGCTCCCAGTTCTCCATGGCCTGTCCTGCCTTTCTGGATTTTACACTTTTTTCAGATGGCCCTTTTGACCGGGGGGAAGTGAGACTTCATTGTAGTGCAGATTTCCTTTGCAAGCTTGCTTGGTTGGCCAAAAAGGGCGTATGCGTTTTCTCCTGAATATATTCAGGAAAAAACGCATACGCCCCTTTTTGGCCAAGTGCATCATTGTGGACGTTCTGCCTCTTTTCCTATGCTTTCAATGCAATTCCAGTCTACCTCCTGAAATCGGTTTCCTGCAATTCTGCCCCGCTTTCAAGTCCTCTTGGCAGCCTTACTTCAGTCTATTTTTGGACGATAGCTGTCATTTATAACTCTGCAGGTTTGTGAATTACAGTGCCCCTGAGCTCCTTTCTTCAACTCGCTTTCTTGTGACCTGGCCGCAACACCGCAGGATGGCTTCAGGCCCTAATCTGGTTCCGGCACGGCACGCTGAGCCTTTGGTTATTTCCTCTTCCTGGTGGGAAATGAGAGTTAAATTTGCCCGTCCAGACACCTCCAGCTAGTCTCTCATTGGTTCTCGCTATTCCTGTTCATCTTCCGCAGAAATTGCAAACTGGGCCAAACAGGAGGTTAAAGGCGCTGACTCTCCACGTGGGGAGAGTGTTAGTAAAGCGTCTGGAATGTTCCACCCGAGTACCAGGGGAGGAAAACTGAGACATATTTGAACACGTCTCCCGTTCACATGGTTGATCATACTTGGGTTCCACATGCATGTTTTAGCTGAAGGAAGAATACCTAAAACCTGGGTAGTTGAGACCCGTGTAATGGGTACCATGCAATATGACTTCAAAGGGTCTTCATTTGCTCACCGAACCTGTCCAATCCTATCACTGCTGCGTTTATGCCCCTGTACACATGCTTGATTCTCTTTCGGAGACATAGCAATCCATAGGTTTTACGATACTTACTAGTCAGGTACATTCTTAGGCGTTTAATATGCGGTGTTGAGTCCATTTCGTTGCGCAAGGAGTAGCTCTTGTCTATTCCATATTTGACTTAAGGAACTTTATCTGTGCTCATTTCAATCTCTGGTTTTATGCAGCACCCCAACTCACCTTTCCCCTTAAGCAAGCATAAGTTGGTTTTCTAAATTTGAGACCCTGTTCTGTTCTGTAATTCAGTTCCTGTGTAGCCAAGTTTACATTCCGTGTATTACTGATATCTTATGATGTTTCTTTTTCTGTGTGACTTACTTCAGTTAGAATCATCATACATGAATCCACTCATTGTGCTGCTAAGGGCCTGATGACACAGATTTCATTGCTGAGTGATATTGCTTTGTAAGTAAATACCACAACTTCTTTATCCATTTTTCACTTTCTGCGATGTTGAACTTGTACTGTAAATGAGGTTCTTGTAAACAGAGCCGTTCAAAACTTTGGGGTGGCTGTGTCTTTTTCATTTTAATTTCCCTAAGCTATAGGACCATAAGTGGAAGTGCCCTAGGCTCTGTTGCTTTGTTTTTTAGATGTTTCAGGAAACACCATACACTTCTCCCGAGTGGTTGTTGGCAATTTACATCCCGCCCATCAGCATAACAAGGCTCCCAGTTCTCCATGGCCTGTCCTGCCTTTCTGGATTTTACACTTTTTTCAGATGGCCCTTTTGACCAGGGGGAAGTGAGACTTCATTGTAGTGCAGATTTCCTTTGCAAGCTTGCTTGGTTGGCCAAAAAGGGCGTATGCGTTTTTTCCTGAATATATTCAGGAAAAAACGCATATGCCCTTTTTGGCCAAGTGCATCATTGTGGACGTTCTGCCTCTTTTCCTATGCTTTCAATGCAATTCCAGTCTACCTCCTGAAATCGGTTTCCTGCAATTCTGCCCCGCTTTCAAGTCCTCTTGGCAGCCTTACTTCAGTCTATTTTTGGACGATAGCTGTCATTTATAACTCTGCAGGTTTGTGAATTACAGTGCCCCTGAGCTCCTTTCTTCAACTTGCTTTCTTGTGACCTGGCCGCAACACCGCAGGATGGCTTCAGGCCCTAATCTGGTTCCGGCACGGCACGCTGAGCCTTGGGTTATTTCCTCTTCCTGGTGGGAAATGAGAGTTAAATTTGCCCGTCCAGACACCTCCAGCTAGCCTCTCATTGGTTCTCGCTATTCCTGTTCATCTTCCGCAGAAATTGCAAACTGGGCCAAACAGGAGGTTAAAGGCGCTGACTCTCCAAGTGGGGAGAGTGTTAGTAAAGCGTCTGGAATGTTGCACCTGAGTACCAGGGGAGGAAAACTGAGACATATTTGAACACGTCTCCCGTTCACATGGTTGATCATACTTGGGTTCCACATGCATGTTTTAGCTGAAGGAAGAATACCTTAAACCTGGAGAGTTGAGTCCCGTGTAATGGGTACCATGCAATATGACTTCAAAGGGTCTTCATTTGCTCACCGAACCTCTCCAATCCTATCACTGCTGCGTTTATGCCCCTGTACACATGCTTGATTCTCTTTTGGAGACATAGCAATCCATAGGTTTTACGATACTTACTAGTCAGGTACATTCTTAGGCGTTTAATATGGGGTGTTGAGTCCATTTCGTTGAGCAAGGAGTAGCTCTTGTCTATTCCATATTTGGCTTAAGCAACTTTATCTGTGCTCATTTCAATCTCTGGTTTTATGCAGCACCCTAACTCACCTTTACCCTTAAGCAAGCATAAGTTGGTTTTCTAAATTTGAGACCCTGTTCTGTTCTGTAATTCAGTTCCTGTGTAGCCAAGTTTCCATTCCGTGTATTACTGATATCTTATGATGTTTCTTTTTCTGTGTGACTTACTTCAGTTAGAATCATCATACCTGAATCCACTCATTGTGATGCTAAGGGCCTGATGACACAGAGTTCATTGCTGAGTGATATTGCTTTGTAAGTAAATACCACAACTTCTTTATCCATTTTTCACTTTCTGTGATGTTGAACTTGTACTGTAAACGAGGTTCTTGTAAACAGAGGCGTCCCAAACGTTGGGGTGGCTGTGTCTTTTTGATTTTAATTTCCCTAAGCTATAGGACCATAAGTGGCAGTGCCCTAGGCTCTGTTGCTTTGTTTTTTAGATGTTTCAGGAAACACCATACACTTCTCCAGAGTGTCTGTTGGCAATTTACATCCCACCCATCAGCATAACAAGGCTCCCAGTTCTCCATGGCCTGTCCTGCCTTTCTGGATTTTACACTTTTTTCAGATGGCCCTTTTGACCGGGGGGAAGTGAGACTTCATTGTAGTGCAGATTTCCTTTGCAAGCTTGCTTGGTTGGCCAAAAAGGGCGTATGCGTTTTTTCCTGAATATATTCAGGAAAAAACGCATACGCCCTTTTTGGCCAAGTGCATCATTGTGGACGTTCTGCCTCTTTTCCTATGCTTTCAATGCAATTCCAGTCTACCTCCTGAAATCGGTTTCCTGCAATTCTGCCCCGCTTTCAAGTCCTCTTGGCAGCCTTACTTCAGTCTATTTTTGGACGATAGCTGTCATTTATAACTCTGCAGGTTTGTGAATTACAGTGCCCCTGAGCTCCTTTCTTCAACTCGCTTTCTTGTGACCTGGCCGCAACACCGCAGGATGGCTTCAGGCCCTAATCTGGTTCCGGCACGGCACGCTGAGCCTTTGGTTATTTCCTCTTCCTGGTGGGAAATGAGAGTTAAATTTGCCCGTCCAGACACCTCCAGCTAGCCTCTCATTGGTTCTCGCTATTCCTGTTCATCTTCCGCAGAAATTGCAAACTGGGCCAAACAGGAGGTTAAAGGCGCTGACTCTCCAAGTGGGGAGAGTGTTAGTAAAGCGTCTGGAATGTTGCACCTGAGTACCAGGGGAGGAAAACTGAGACATATTTGAACACGTCTCCCGTTCACATGGTTGATCATACTTGGGTTCCACATGCATGTTTTAGCTGAAGGAAGAATACCTTAAACCTGGAGAGTTGAGTCCCGTGTAATGGGTACCATGCAATATGACTTCAAAGGGTCTTCATTTGCTCACCGAACCTCTCCAATCCTATCACTGCTGCGTTTATGCCCCTGTACACATGCTTGATTCTCTTCTGGAGACATAGCAATCCATAGGTTTTACGATACTTACTAGTCAGGTACATTCTTAGGCGTTTAATATGGGGTGTTGAGTCCATTTCGTTGAGCAAGGAGTAGCTCTTGTCTATTCCATATTTGGCTTAAGCAACTTTATCTGTGCTCATTTCAATCTCTGGTTTTATGCAGCACCCCAACTCACCTTTACCCTTAAGCAAGCATAAGTTGGTTTTCTAAATTTGAGACCCTGTTCTGTTCTGTAATTCAGTTCCTGTGTAGCCAAGTTTACATTCCGTGTATTACTGATATCTTATGATGTTTCTTTTTCTGTGTGACTTACTTCAGTTAGAATCATCATACCTGAATCCACTCATTGTGATGCTAAGGGCCTGATGACACAGAGTTCATTGCTGAGTGATATTGCTTTGTAAGTAAATACCACAACTTCTTTATCCATTTTTCACTTTCTGTGATGTTGAACTTGTACTGTAAACGAGGTTCTTGTAAACAGAGGCGTCCCAAACGTTGGGGTGGCTGTGTCTTTTTGATTTTAATTTCCCTAAGCTATAGGACCATAAGTGGCAGTGCCCTAGGCTCTGTTGCTTTGTTTTTTAGATGTTTCAGGAAACACCATACACTTCTCCAGAGTGTCTGTTGGCAATTTACATCCCACCCATCAGCATAACAAGGCTCCCAGTTCTCCATGGCCTGTCCTGCCTTTCTGGATTTTACACTTTTTTCAGATGGCCCTTTTGACCGGGGGGAAGTGAGACTTCATTGTAGTGCAGATTTCCTTTGCAAGCTTGCTTGGTTGGCCAAAAAGGGCGTATGCGTTTTTTCCTGAATATATTCAGGAAAAAACGCATACGCCCTTTTTGGCCAAGTGCATCATTGTGGACGTTCTGCCTCTTTTCCTATGCTTTCAATGCAATTCCAGTCTACCTCCTGAAATCGGTTTCCTGCAATTCTGCCCCGCTTTCAAGTCCTCTTGGCAGCCTTACTTCAGTCTATTTTTGGACGATAGCTGTCATTTATAACTCTGCAGGTTTGTGAATTACAGTGCCCCTGAGCTCCTTTCTTCAACTTGCTTTCTTGTGACCTGGCCGCAACACCGCAGGATGGCTTCAGGCCCTAATCTGGTTCCGGCACGGCACGCTGAGCCTTTGGTTATTTCCTCTTCCTGGTGGGAAATGAGAGTTAAATTTGCCCGTCCAGACACCTCCAGCTAGCCTCTCATTGGTTCTCGCTATTCCTGTTCATCTTCCGCAGAAATTGCAAACTGGGCCAAACAGGAGGTTAAAGGCGCTGACTCTCCAAGTGGGGAGAGTGTTAGTAAAGCGTCTGGAATGTTGCACCTGAGTACCAGGGGAGGAAAACTGAGACATATTTGAACACGTCTCCCGTTCACATGGTTGATCATACTTGGGTTCCACATGCATGTTTTAGCTGAAGGAAGAATACCTTAAACCTGGAGAGTTGAGTCCCGTGTAATGGGTACCATGCAATATGACTTCAAAGGGTCTTCATTTGCTCACCGAACCTCTCCAATCCTATCACTGCTGCGTTTATGCCCCTGTACACATGCTTGATTCTCTTCTGGAGACATAGCAATCCATAGGTTTTACGATACTTACTAGTCAGGTACATTCTTAGGCGTTTAATATGGGGTGTTGAGTCCATTTCGTTGAGCAAGGAGTAGCTCTTGTCTATTCCATATTTGGCTTAAGCAACTTTATCTGTGCTCATTTCAATCTCTGGTTTTATGCAGCACCCCAACTCACCTTTACCCTTAAGCAAGCATAAGTTGGTTTTCTAAATTTGAGACCCTGTTCTGTTCTGTAATTCAGTTCCTGTGTAGCCAAGTTTACATTCCGTGTATTACTGATATCTTATGATGTTTCTTTTTCTGTGTGACTTACTTCAGTTAGAATCATCATACCTGAATCCACTCATTGTGATGCTAAGGGCCTGATGACACAGAGTTCATTGCTGAGTGATATTGCTTTGTAAGTAAATACCACAACTTCTTTATCCATTTTTCACTTTCTGTGATGTTGAACTTGTACTGTAAACGAGGTTCTTGTAAACAGAGGCGTCCCAAACGTTGGGGTGGCTGTGTCTTTTTGATTTTAATTTCCCTAAGCTATAGGACCATAAGTGGCAGTGCCCTAGGCTCTGTTGCTTTGTTTTTTAGATGTTTCAGGAAACACCATACACTTCTCCAGAGTGTCTGTTGGCAATTTACATCCCACCCATCAGCATAACAAGGCTCCCAGTTCTCCATGGCCTGTCCTGCCTTTCTGGATTTTACACTTTTTTCAGATGGCCCTTTTGACCGGGGGGAAGTGAGACTTCATTGTAGTGCAGATTTCCTTTGCAAGCTTGCTTGGTTGGCCAAAAAGGGCGTATGCGTTTTTTCCTGAATATATTCAGGAAAAAACGCATACGCCCTTTTTGGCCAAGTGCATCATTGTGGACGTTCTGCCTCTTTTCCTATGCTTTCAATGCAATTCCAGTCTACCTCCTGAAATCGGTTTCCTGCAATTCTGCCCCGCTTTCAAGTCCTCTTGGCAGCCTTACTTCAGTCTATTTTTGGACGATAGCTGTCATTTATAACTCTGCAGGTTTGTGAATTACAGTGCCCCTGAGCTCCTTTCTTCAACTTGCTTTCTTGTGACCTGGCCGCAACACCGCAGGATGGCTTCAGGCCCTAATCTGGTTCCGGCACGGCACGCTGAGCCTTGGGTTATTTCCTCTTCCTGGTGGGAAATGAGAGTTAAATTTGCCCGTCCAGACACCTCCAGCTAGCCTCTCATTGGTTCTCGCTATTCCTGTTCATCTTCCGCAGAAATTGCAAACTGGGCCAAACAGGAGGTTAAAGGCGCTGACTCTCCAAGTGGGGAGAGTGTTAGTAAAGCGTCTGGAATGTTGCACCTGAGTACCAGGGGAGGAAAACTGAGACATATTTGAACACGTCTCCCGTTCACATGGTTGATCATACTTGGGTTCCACATGCATGTTTTAGCTGAAGGAAGAATACCTTAAACCTGGAGAGTTGAGTCCCGTGTAATGGGTACCATGCAATATGACTTCAAAGGGTCTTCATTTGCTCACCGAACCTCTCCAATCCTATCACTGCTGCGTTTATGCCCCTGTACACATGCTTGATTCTCTTCTGGAGACATAGCAATCCATAGGTTTTACGATACTTACTAGTCAGGTACATTCTTAGGCGTTTAATATGGGGTGTTGAGTCCATTTCGTTGAGCAAGGAGTAGCTCTTGTCTATTCCATATTTGGCTTAAGCAACTTTATCTGTGCTCATTTCAATCTCTGGTTTTATGCAGCACCCCAACTCACCTTTACCCTTAAGCAAGCATAAGTTGGTTTTCTAAATTTGAGACCCTGTTCTGTTCTGTAATTCAGTTCCTGTGTAGCCAAGTTTACATTCCGTGTATTACTGATATCTTATGATGTTTCTTTTTCTGTGTGACTTACTTCAGTTAGAATCATCATACCTGAATCCACTCATTGTGATGCTAAGGGCCTGATGACACAGAGTTCATTGCTGAGTGATATTGCTTTGTAAGTAAATACCACAACTTCTTTATCCATTTTTCACTTTCTGTGATGTTGACCTTGTACTGTAAACGAGGTTCTTGTAAACAGAGGCGTCCCAAACTTTGGGGTGGCTGTGTCTTTTTTATTTTAATTTCCCTAAGCTATAGGACCATAAGTGGCAGTGCCCTAGGCTCTGTTGCTTTGTTTTTTAGATGTTTCAGGAAACACCATACACTTCTCCAGAGTGTCTGTTGGCAATTTACATCCCACCCATCAGCATAACAAGGCTCCCAGTTCTCCATGGCCTGTCCTGCCTTTCTGGATTTTACACTTTTTTCAGATGGCCCTTTTGACCGGGGGGAAGTGAGACTTCATTGTAGTGCAGATTTCCTTTGCAAGCTTGCTTGGTTGGCCAAAAAGGGCGTATGCGTTTTTTCCTGAATATATTCAGGAAAAAACGCATACGCCCTTTTTGGCCAAGTGCATCATTGTGGACGTTCTGCCTCTTTTCCTATGCTTTCAATGCAATTCCAGTCTACCTCCTGAAATCGGTTTCCTGCAATTCTGCCCCGCTTTCAAGTCCTCTTGGCAGCCTTACTTCAGTCTATTTTTGGACGATAGCTGTCATTTATAACTCTGCAGGTGTGTGAATTACAGTGCCCCTGAGCTCCTTTCTTCAACTCGCTTTCTTGTGAGCTGGCCGCAACACCGCAGGATGGCTTCAGGCCCTAATCTGGTTCCGGTACGGCACGCTGAGCCTTTGGTTATTTCCTCTTCCTGGTGGGAAATGAGAGTTAAATTTGCCCGTCCAGACACCTCCAGCTAGCCTCTCATTGGTTCTCGCTATTCCCGTTCATCTTCCGCAGAAATTGCAAACTGGGCCAAACAGGAGGTTAAAGTCGCTGACTCTCCAAGTGGGGAGAGTGTTAGTAAAGCGTCTGGAATGCTGCACCCGAATACCAGGGGAGGAAAACTGAGACATATTTCAACACGTCTCCCGATCACATGGTTGATCATACTCTAGGATCCACATGCATGTTTTAGCTGAAGGAAGAATACCTTAAACCTGGGTAGTTGAAACCCGTGGAATGGGTACCATGCAATATGACTTCAAAGGGTCTTCATTTGCTCACCGAACCTCTCCAATCCTATCACTGCTGCGTTTCTGCCCCTGTACACATGCTTGATTCTCTTTTGGAGACATAAGAATCCATAGGTTTTACGATACTTACTAGTCAGGTACATTCTTAGGCGTTTAATATGGGGTGTTGAGTCCATTTCGTTGAGCAAGGAGTAGCTCTTGTCTATTCCATATTTGGCTTAAGCAACTTTATCTGTGCTCATTTCAATCTCTGGTTTTATGCAGCACCCCAACTCACCTTTACCCTTAAGCAAGCATAAGTTGGTTTTCTAAATTTGAGACCCTGTTCTGTTCTGTAATTCAGTTCCTGTGTAGCCAAGTTTACATTCCGTGTATTACTGATATCTTATGATGTTTCTTTTTCTGTGTGACTTACTTCAGTTAGAATCATCATACCTGAATCCACTCATTGTGATGCTAAGGGCCTGATGACACAGAGTTCATTGCTGAGTGATATTGCTTTGTAAGTAAATACCACAACTTCTTTATCCATTTTTCACTTTCTGTGATGTTGAACTTGTACTGTAAACGAGGTTCTTGTAAACAGAGGCGTCCCAAACTTTGGGGTGGCTGTGTCTTTTTGATTTTAATTTCCCTAAGCTATAGGACCATAAGTGGCAGTGCCCTAGGCTCTGTTGCTTTGTTTTTTAGATGTTTCAGGAAACACCATACACTTCTCCAGAGTGTCTGTTGGCAATTTACATCCCACCCATCAGCATAACAAGGCTCCCAGTTCTCCATGGCCTGTCCTGCCTTTCTGGATTTTACACTTTTTTCAGATGGCCCTTTTGACCGGGGGGAAGTGAGACTTCATTGTAGTGCAGATTTCCTTTGCAAGCTTGCTTGGTTGGCCAAAAAGGGCGTATGCGTTTTTTCCTGAATATATTCAGGAAAAAACGCATACGCCCTTTTTGGCCAAGTGCATCATTGTGGACGTTCTGCCTCTTTTCCTATGCTTTCAATGCAATTCCAGTCTACCTCCTGAAATCGGTTTCCTGCAATTCTGCCCCGCTTTCAAGTCCTCTTGGCAGCCTTACTTCAGTCTATTTTTGGACGATAGCTGTCAATTATAACTCTGCAGGTGTGTGAATTACAGTGCCCCTGAGCTCCTTTCTTCAACTCGCTTTCTTGTGAGCTGGCCGCAACACCGCAGGATGGCTTCAGGCCCTAATCTGGTTCTGGTACGGCACGCTGAGCCTTTGGTTATTTCCTCTTCCTGGTGGGAAATGAGAGTTAAATTTGCCCTTCCAGACACCTCCAGCTAGCCTCTCATTGGTTCTCGCTATTCCCGTTCATCTTCCGCAGAAATTGCAAACTGGGCCAAACAGGAGGTTAAAGTCGCTGACTCTCCAAGTGGGGAGAGTGTTAGTAAAGCGTCTGGAATGCTGCACCCGAATACCAGGGGAGGAAAACTGAGACATATTTGAACACGTCTCCCGATCACATGGTTGATCATACTCTAGGATCCACATGCATGTTTTAGCTGAAGGAAGAATACCTTAAACCTGGAGAGTTGAGTCCCGTGTAATGGGTACCATGCAATATGACTTCAAAGGGTCTTCATTTGCTCACCGAACCTCTCCAATCCTATCACTGCTGCGTTTATGCCCCTGTACACATGCTTGATTCTCTTTCGGAGACATAGCAATCCATAGGTTTTACGATACTTACTAGTCAGGTACATTCTTAGGCGTTTAATATGCGGTGTTGAGTCCATTTCGTTGAGCAAGGAGTAGCTCTTGTCTATTCCATATTTGACTTAAGGAACTTTATCTGTGCTCATTTCAATCTCTGGTTTTATGCAGCACCCCAACTCACCTTTACCCTTAAGCAAGCATAAGTTGGTTTTCTAAATTTGAGACCCTGTTCTGTTCTGTAATTCAGTTCCTGTGTAGCCAAGTTTACATTCCGTGTATTACTGATATCTTATGATGTTTCTTTTTCTGTGTGACTTATTTCAGTTAGAATCATCATACCTGAATCCACTCATTGTGATGCTAAGGGCCTGATGACACAGATTTCATTGCTGAGTGATATTGCTTTGTAAGTAAATACCACAACTTCTTTATCCATTTTTCACTTTCTGCGATGTTGAACTTGTACTGTAAACGAGGTTCTTGTAAACAGAGGCGTCCCAAACTTTGGGGTGGCTGTGTCTTTTTGATTTTAATTTCCCTAAGCTATAGGACCATAAGTGGCAGTGCCCTAGGCTCTGTTGCTTTGTTTTTTAGATGTTTCAGGAAACACCATACACTTCTCCCGAGTGTCTGTTGGCAATTTACATCCCGCCCATCAGCATAACAAGGCTCCCAGTTCTCCATGGCCTGTCCTGCCTTTCTGGATTTTACACTTTTTTCAGATGGCCCTTTTGACCGGGGGGAAGTGAGACTTCATTGTAGTGCAGATTTCCTTTGCAAGCTTGCTTGGTTGGCCAAAAAGGGCGCATGCGTTTTTTCCTGAATATATTCAGGAAAAAACGCATGCGCCCTTTTTGGCCAAGTGCATCATTGTGGACGTTCTGCCTCTTTTCCTATGCTTTCAATGCAATTCCAGTCTACCTCCTGAAATCGGTTTCCTGCAATTCTGCCCCGCTTTCAAGTCCTCTTGGCAGCCTTACTTCAGTCTATTTTTGGACGATAGCTGTCATTTATAACTCTGCAGGTTTGTGAATTACAGTGCCCCTGAGCTCCTTTCTTCAACTCGCTTTCTTTTGAGCTGGCCGCAACACCGCAGGATGGCTTCAGGCCCTAATCTGGTTCCGGTACGGCACGCTGAGCCTTTGGTTATTTCCTCTTCCTGGTGGGAAATGAGAGTTAAATTTGCCCGTCCAGACACCTCCAGCTAGCCTCTCATTGGTTCTCGCTATTCCTGTTCATCTTCCGCAGAAATTGCAAACTGGGCCAAACAGGAGGTTAAAGGGACTGACTCTCCAAGTGGCGAGAGTGTTAGTAAAGCGTCTGGAATGTTGCACCCGAGTACCAGGGGAGGAAAACTGAGACATATTTGAACACGTCTCCCAATCACATGGTTGATCATACTCTGGGTTCCACATGCATGTTTTAGCTGAAGGAAGAATACCTAAAACCTGGGTAGTTGAAACCCGTGGAATGGGTACCATGCAATATGACTTCAAAGGGTCTTCATTTGCTCACCGAACCTCTCCAATCCTATCACTGCTGCGTTTATGCCCCTGTACTCATGCTTGATTCTCTTTCGGAGACATAGCAATTCCTAGGTTTTAAGATACTTACTAGTCAGGTACATTCTTACGCGTTTAATATGCGGTGTTGAGTCCATTTCGTTGAGCAAGGAGTAGCTCTTGTCTATTCCATATTTGGCTTAAGGAACTTTATCTGTGCTCATTTCAATCTCTGGTTTTATGCAGCACCCCAACTCACCTTTACCCTTAAGCAAGCATAAGTTGGTTTTCTAAATTTGAGACCCTGTTCTGTTCTGTAATTCAGTTCCTGTGTAGCCAAGTTTACATTCCGTGTATTACTGATATCTTATGATGTTTCCTTTTCTGTGTGCCTTATTTCAGTTAGAATCATCATACCTGAATCCACTCATTGTGCTGCTAAGGGCCTGATGACACAGTTTTCATTGCTGAGTGATATTGCTTTGTAAGTAAATACCACAACTTCTTTATCCATTTTTCACTTTCTGCGATGTTGAACTTGTACTGTAAACGAGGTTCTTGTAAACAGTGCCGTTCGAAACTTTGGGGTGGCTTTGTCTTTTTGATTTTAATTTCCCTAAGCTATAGGACCATAAGTGGAAGTGCCCTAGGTTCTGTTGCTTTGTTTTTTAGATGTTTCAGGAAACACCATACACTTCTCCCGAGTGTCTGTTGGCAATTTACATGCCGCCCGTCAGCATAACAAGGCTCCCAGTTCTCCATGGCCTGTCCTGCCTTTCTGGATTTTACACTTTTTTCAGATGGCCCTTTTGACCGGGGGGAAGTGAGACTTCATTGTTGTGCAGATTTCCTTTGCAAGCTTGCTTGGTTGGCCAAAAAGGGCGTATGCGTTTTTTCCTGAATATATTCAGGAAAAAACGCATACGCCCTTTTTGGCCAAGTGCATCATTGTGGACGTTCTGCCTCTTTTCCTATGCTTTCAATGCAATTCCAGTCTCCCTCCTGAAATCGGTTTCCTGCAATTCTGCCCCGCTTTCAAGTCGTCTTGGCAGCCTTACTTCAGTCTATTTTTGGACGATAGCTGTCATTTATAACTCTGCAGTTTTGTGAATTACAGTGCCCCTGAGCTCCTTTCTTCAACTCGCTTTCTTGTGAGCTGGCCGCAACACCGCAGGATGTCTTCAGGCCCTAATCTGGTTCCGGCACGGCACGCTGAGCCTTTGGTTAATTCCTCTTCCTGGTGGGAAATGAGAGTTAAATTTGCCCGTCCAGACACCTCCAGCTAGTCTCTCATTGGTTCTCGCTATTCCTGTTCATCTTCCGCAGAAATTGCAAACTGGGCCACACAGGAGGTTAAAGGGTCTGACTCTCCAAGTCGGGAGAGTGTTAGTAAAGCGTCTGGAATGTTGCACCCGAATACCAGGGTACGAAAACTGAGACATATTTGAACACGTCTCCCGATCACATGGTTGATCATACTCTAGGTTCCACATGCGTGTTTTAGCTGAAGGAAAATACCTAAAACCTGGGTAGTTGAAACCCGTGGAATGGGTACCATGCAATATGACTTCAAAGGGTCTTCATTTGCTCACCGAACCTCTCCAATCCTATCACTGCTGCGTTTATGCCCCTGTACACATGCTTGATTCTCTTTCGGAGACATAGCAATCCATAGGTTTTAAGATACTTACTAGTTAGGTACATTCTTAGGCGTTTAATATGCGGTGTTGTGTCCATTTCGTTTAGCAAGGAGTAGCTCTTGTCTATTCCATATTTGGCTTAAGGAAGTTTATCTGTGCTCATTTCAATCTCTGGTTTTATGCAGCACCCCAACTCACCTTTCCCCTTAAGCAAGCATAAGTTGGTTTTCTAAATTTGAGACCCTGTTCTGTTCTGTAATTCAGTTCCTGTGTAGCCAAGTATACATTCCGTGTATTACTGATATCTTATGATGTTTCTTTTTCTGTGTGACTTATTTCAGTTAGAATCATCGTACCTGAATCCACTCATTGTGCTGCTAAGGGCCTGATGACACAGATTTCATTGCTGAGTAATATTGCTTTGTAAGTAAATACCACAACTTCTTTCTCCATTTTTCACTTTCTGCGATGTTGAACTTGTACTGTAAACGAGGTTCTTGTAAACAGAGTCGTTCCAAACTTTGGGGTGGCTGTGTCTTTTTGATTTTAATTTCCCTAAGCTATAGGACCATAAGTGGAAGTGCCCTAGGTTCTGTTGCTTTGTTTTTTAGATGTTTCAGGAAACACCATACACTTCTCCTCAGTGGTTGTTGGCAATTTACATCCCGCCCATCAGCATAACAAGGCTCCCAGTTCTCCATGGCCTGTCCTGCCTTTCTGGATTTTACACTTTTTTCAGATGGCCCTTTTGACCGGGGGGAAGTGAGACTTCATTGTAGTGCAGATTTCCTTTTCAAGCTTGCTTGGTTGGCCAAAAAGGGCGTATGCGTTTTTTCCTGAATATATTCAGGAAATAACGCATACGCCCTTTTTGGCCAAGTGCATCATTGTGGACGTTCTGCCTCTTTTCCTATGCTTTCAATGCAATTCCAGTCTACCTCCTGAAATCGGTTTCCTGCAATTCTGCCCCGCTTTCAAGTCCTCTTGGCAGCCTTACTTCAGTCTATTTTTGGATGATAGCTGTCATTTATAACTCTGCAGGTTTGTGAATTACAGTGCCCCTGAGCTCCTTTCTTCAACTCGCTTTCTTTTGAGCTGGCCGCAACACCGCAGGATGGCTTCAGGCCCTAATCTGGTTCCGGTACGGCACGCTGAGCCTTTGGTTATTTCCTCTTCCTGGTGGGAAATGAGAGTTAAATTTGCCCGTCCAGACACCTCCAGCTAGTCTCTCATTGGTTCTCGCTATTCCTGTTCATCTTCCGCAGAAATTGCAAACTGGGCCAAACAGGAGGTTAAAGGCGCTGTCTCTCCAAGTGGGGAGAATGTTAGTAAAGCGTCTGGAATGTTGCACCCGAGTACCAGGGGAGGAAAACTGAGACATATTTGAACACGTCTCCCGTTCACATGGTTGATCATACTTGGATTCCACATGCATGTTTTAGCTGAAGGAAGAATACCTTAAACCTGGAGAGTTGAGACCCGTGTAATGGGTACCATGCAATATGACTTCAAAGGGTCTTCATTTGCTCACCGAACCTCTCCAATCCTATCACTGCTGTGTTTATGCCCCTGTACACATGCTTGATTCTCTTTCGGAGACATAGCAATCCATAGGTTTTACGATACTTACAAGTCAGGTACATTCTTAGGCGTTTAATATGCGGTGTTGAGTCCATTTCGTTGAGCAAGGAGTAGCTCTTGTCTATTCCATATTTGACTTGAGGAACTTTATCTGTGCTCATTTCAATCTCTGGTTTTATGCAGCACCCCAACTCACCTTTACCCTTAAGCAAGCATAAGTTGGTTTTCTAAATTTGAGACCCTGTTCTGTTCTGTAATTCAGTTCCTGTGTAGCCAAGTTTACATTCCGTGTATTACTGATATCTTATGATGTTTCTTTTTCTGTGTGACTTATTTCAGTTAGAATCATCATACCTGAACCCACTCATTGTGATGCTAAGGGCCTGATGACACAGAGTTCATTGCTGAGTGATATTGCTTTGTAAGTAAATACCACAACTTCTTTGTCCATTTTTCACTTTCTGCGATGTTGAACTTGTACTGTAAACGAGGTTCTTGTAAACAGAGGCGTCCCAAACTTTGGGATGGCTGTGTCTTTTTGATTTTAAATTCCCTAAGCTATAGGACCATAAGTGGAAGTGCCCTAGGCTCTGTTGCTTTGTTTTTTCGATGTTTCATGAAACACCATACACTTCTCCCGAGTGGTTGTTGGCAATTTACATCCCGCCCATCAGCATAACAAGGCTCCCAGTTCTCCATGGCCTGTCCTGCCTTTCTGGATTTTACACATTTTTCAGATGGCCCTTTTGACCAGGGGGAAGTGAGACTTCATTGTAGTGCAGATTTCCTTTGCAAGCTTGCTTGGTTGGCCAAAAAGGGCGTATGCGTTTTTTCCTGAATATATTCAGGAAAAAACGCATACGCCCTTTTTGGCCAAGTGCATCATTGTGGACGTTCTGCCTCTTTTCCTATGCTTTCAATGCAATTCCAGTCTACCTCCTGAAATCGGTTTCCTGCAATTCTCCCCCGCTTTCAAGTCCTCTTGGCAGCCTTACTTCAGTCTATTTTTGGACGATAGCTGTCATTTATAACTCTGCAGGTTTGTGAATTACAGTGCCCCTGAGCTCCTTTCTTCAACTCGCTTTCTTTTGAGCTGGCCGCAACACCGCAGGATGGTTCAGGCCCTAATATGGTTCCGGCACGACACACTGAGCCTTTGGTTATTTCCTCTTCCTGGTGGGAAATGAGAGTTAAATTTGCCCGTCCAGACACCTCCAGCTAGCCTCTCATTGGTTCTCGCTATTCCTGTTCATCTTCCGCAGAAATTGCAAACTGGGCCAAACAGGAGGTTAAAGGGACTGACTCTCCAAGTCGGGAGAGTGTTAGTAAAGCGTCTGGAATGTTGCACCTGAGTACCAGGGTACGAAAACTGAGACATATTTGAACACGTCTCCCGATCACATGGTTGATCATACTCTAGGTTCCACATGCATGTTTTAGCTGAAGGAAGAATACCTTAAACCTGGGTAGTTGAAACCCGTGGAATGGGTACCATGCAATATGACTTCAAAGGGTCTTCATTTGCTCACCGAACCTCTCCAATCCTATCACTGCTGCGTTTATGCCCCTGTACACATGCTTGATTCTCTTTCGGAGGCATAGCAATCCATAGGTTTTAAGATACTTACTAGTCAGGTACATTCTTAGGCGTTTAATATGCGGTGTTGAGTCCATTTCGTTGAACAAGGAGTAGCTCTTGTCTATTCCATATTTGGCTTAAGGAACTTTATCTGTGCTCATTTCAATCTCTGGTTTTATGCAGCACCCCAACTCACCTTTACCCTTAAGCAAGCATAAGTTGGTTTTCTAAATTTGAGACCCTGTTCTGTTCTGTAATTCAGTTCCTGTGTAGCCAAGTTTCCATTCCGTGTATTACTGATATCTTATGATGTTTCTTTTTCTGTGTGACTTATTTCAGTTAGAATCATCATACCTGAATCCACTCATTGTGCTGCTAAGGGCCTGATGACACAGATTTCATTGCTGAGTGATATTGCTTTGTAAGTAAATACCACAACTTTTTTATCCATTTTTCACTTTCTGTGATGTAGAACTTGTACTGTAAACGAGGTTCTTGTAAACAGAGCCGTTCCAAACTTTGAGGTGGCTGTGTCTTTTTGATTTTAAATTCCCTAAGCTATAGGACCATAAGTGGAAGTGCCCTAGGCTCTGTTGCTTTGCTTTTTAGATGTTTCAGGAAACACCATACACTTCTCCCAAGTGTCTGTTGGCAATTTACATCCCGCCCATCAGCATAACAAGGCTCCCAGTTCTCAATGGCCTGTTGCCTTTCTGGATTTTACACTTTTTTCAGATGGCCCTTTTGACCGGGGGGAAGTGAGACTTCATTGTAGTGCAGATTTCCTTTGCAAGCTTGCTTGGTTGGCCAAAAAGGTCGCATGCGTTTTTTCCTGAATATATTCAGGAAAAAACGCATGCGCCCTTTTTGGCCAAGTGCATCATTGTGGACGTTCTGCCTCTTTTCCTATGCTTTCAATGCAATTCCAGTCTACCTCCTGAAATCGGTTTCCTGCAATTCTGCCCCGCTTTCAAGTCCTCTTGGCAGCCTTACTTCAGTCTATTTTTGGACGATAGCTGTCATTTATAACTCTGCAGATTTGTGAATTACAGTGCCCCTGAGCTCCTTTCTTCAACTCGCTTTCTTGTGAGCTGGCCGCAACACCGCAGGATGGCTTCAGGCCCTAATCTGGTTCCGGTACGGCACGCTGAGCCTTTGGTTATTTCCTCTTCCTGGTGGGAAATGAGAGTTAAATTTGCCCGTCCAGACACCTCCAGCTAGCCTCTCATTGGTTCTCGCTATTCCTGTTCATCTTCCGCAGAAATTGCAAACTGGGCCAAACAGGAGGTTAAAGGGACTGACTCTCCAAGTGGGGAGAGTGTTAGTAAAGCGTCTGGAATGTTGCACCCGAGTACCAGGGGAGGAAAACTGAGACATATTTGAACACGTCTCCCAATCACATGGTTGATCATACTTGGGTTCCACATGCATGTTTTAGCTGAAGGAAGAATACCTAAAACCTGGGTAGTTGAAACCCGTGGAATGGGTACCATGCAATATGACTTCAAAGGGTCTTCATTTGCTCACCGAACCTCTCCAATCCTATCACTGCTGCGTTTATGCCCCTGTACACATGCTTGATTCTCTTTCGGAGACATAGCAATTCCTAGGTTTTAAGATACTTACTAGTCAGGTACATTCTTACGCGTTTAATATGCGGTGTTGAGTCCATTTCGTTGAGCAAGGAGTAGCTCTTGTCTATTCCATATTTGGCTTAAGGAACTTTATCTGTGCTCATTTCAATCTCTGGTTTTATGCAGCACCCCAACTCACCTTTCCCCTTAAGCAAGCATAAGTTGGTTTTCTAAATTTGAGACCCTGTTCTGTTCTGTAATTCAGTTCCTGTGTAGCCAAGTTTCCATTCCGTGTATTACTGATATCTTATGATGTTTCCTTTTCTGTGTGCCTTATTTCAGTTAGAATCATCATACCTGAATCCACTCATTGTGCTGCTAAGGGCCTGATGACACAGTTTTCATTGCTGAGTGATATTGCTTTGTAAGTAAATACCACAACTTCTTTATCCATTTTTCACTTTCTGCGATGTTGAACTTGTACTGTAAACGAGGTTCTTGTAAACAGAGCCGTTCGAAACTTTGGGGTGGCTTTGTCTTTTTGATTTTAATTTCCCTAAGCTATAGGACCATAAGTGGAAGTGCCCTAGGTTCTGTTGCTTTGTTTTTTAGATGTGTCAGGAAACACCATACACTTCTCCCGAGTGGTTGTTGGCAATTTACATCCCGCCCATCAGCATAACAAGGCTCCCAGTTCTCCATGGCCTGTCCTGCCTTTCTGGATTTTACACTTTTTTCAGATGGCCCTTTTGACCGGGGGGAAGTAAGACTTCATTGTAGTGCAGATTTCCTTTGCAAGCTTGCTTGGTTGGCCAAAAAGGGCGTATGCGTTTTTTCCTGAATATATTCAGGAAAAAACGCATGCGCCCTTTTTGGCCAAGTAGATCATTGTGGACGTTCTGCCTCTTTTCCTATGCTTTCAATGCAATTCCAGTCTACCTCCTGAAATCGGTTTCCTGCAATTCTGCCCCGCTTTCAAGTCCTCTTGGCAGCCTTACTTCAGTCTATTTTTGGACGATAGCTGTCATTTATAACTCTGCAGGTTTGTGAATTACAGTGCCCCTGAGCTCCTTTCTTCAACTCGCTTTCTTGTGAGCTGGCCGCAACACCGCAGGATGGCTTCAGGCCCTAATCTGGTTCCGGCACGGCACGCTGAGCCTTTGGTTAATTCCTCTTCCTGGTGGGAAATGAGAGTTAAATTTGCCCGTCCAGACACCTCCAGCTAGTCTCTCATTGGTTCTCGCTATTCCTGTTCATCTTCCGCAGAAATTGCAAACTGGGCCAAACAGGAGGTTAAAGGGACTGACTCTCCAAGTCGGGAGAGTGTTAGTAAAGCGTCTGGAATGTTGCACCCGAGTACCAGGGGAGGAAAACTGAGACATATTTGAACACCTCTCCCGATCACATGGTTGATCATACTCTGGGTTCCACATGCATGTTTTAGCTGAAGGAAGAATACCTAAAACCTGGGTAGTTGAAACCCGTGGAATGGGTACCATGCAATATGACTTCAAAGGGTCTTCATTTGCTCACCGAACCTCTCCAATCCTATCACTGCTGCATTTATGCCCCTGTACACATGCTTGATTCTCTTTCGGAGACATAGCAATCCATAGGTTTTAAGATACTTACAAGTCAGGTACATTCTTAGGCGTTTAATATGCGGTGTTGAGTCCATTTCGTTGAGCAAGGAGTAGCTCTTGTCTATTCCATATTTGGCTTAAGGAACTTTATCTGTGCTCATTTCAATCTCTGGTTTTATGCAGCACCCCAACTCACCTTTCCCCTTAAGCAAGCATAAGTTGGTTTTCTAAATTTGAGACCCTGTTCTGTTCTGTAATTCAGTTCCTGTGTAGCCAAGTTTACATTCCATGTATTACTGATATCTTATGATGTTTCTTTTTCTGTGTGACTTATTTCAGTTAGAATCATCATACCTGAATCCACTCATTGTGCTGCTAAGGGCCTGATGACACAGATTTCATTGCTGAGTGATATTGCTTTGTAAGTAAATACCACAACTTCTTTCTCCATTTTTCACTTTCTGCGATGTTGAACTTGTACTGTAAACGAGGTTCTTGTAAACAGAGCCGTTCCAAACTTTGGGGTGGCTGTGTCTTTTTGATTTTAAATTCCCTAAGCTATAGGACCATAAGTGGAAGTGCCCTAGGCTCTGTTGCTTTGTTTTTTAGATGTTTCAGGAAACACCATACACTTCTCCCGAGTGGTTGTTGGCAATTTACATCCCGCCTTTCAGCATAACAAGGCTCCCAGTTCTCCATGGCCTGTCCTGCCTTTCTGGATTTTACACTTTTTTCAGATGGCCCTTTTGACCGGGGGGAAGTGAGACTTCATTGTAGTGCAGATTTCCTTTGCAAGCTTGCTTGGTTGGCCAAAAAGGGCGTATGCGTTTTTTCCTGAATATATTCAGGAAAAAACGCATACGCCCTTTTTGGCCAAGTGCATCATTGTGGACGTTCTGCCTCTTTTCCTATGCTTTCAATGCAATTCCAGTCTACCTCCTGAAATCGGTTTCCTGCAATTCTGCCCCGCTTTCAAGTCCTCTTGGCAGCCTTACTTCAGTCTATTTTTGGACGATAGCTGTCATTTATAACTCTGCAGGTTTGTGAATTACAGTGCCCCTGAGCTCCTTTCTTCAACTCGCTTTCTTGTGAGCTGGCCGCAACACCGCAGGATGGCTTCAGGCCCTAATCTGGTTCCGGCCCGGCACGCTGAGCCTTTGGTTAATTCCTCTTCCTGGTGGGAAATGAGAGTTAAATTTGCCCGTCCAGACACCTGCAGCTAGTCTCTCATTGGTTCTCGCTATTCCTGTTCATCTTCCGCAGAAATTGCAAACTGGGCCAAACAGGAGGTTAAAGGGACTGACTCTCCAAGTTGGGAAAGTATTAGTAAAGCGTCTGGAATGTTGCACCCGAGTACCAGGGGAGGAAAACTGAGACATATTTGAACACGTCTCCCGATCACACGGTTGATCATACTCTAGGTTCCACATGCATGTTTTAGCTGAAGGAAGAATACCTTAAACCTGAGTAGTTGAAACCCGTGGAATGGGTACCATGCAATATGACTTCAAAGGGTCTTCATTTGCTCACCGAACCTCTCCAATCCTATCACTGCTGCATTTATGCCCCTGTACACATGCTTGATTCTCTTTCGGAGACATAGCAATCCATAGGTTTTAAGATACTTACTAGTCAGGTACATTCTTAGGCGTTTAATATGCGGTGTTGAGTCCATTTCGTTGAGCAAGGAGTAGCTCTTGTCTATTCCATATTTGGCTTAAGGAACTTTATCTGTGCTCATTTCAATCTCTGGTTTTATGCAGCACCCCAACTCACCTTTCCCCTTAAGCAAGCATAAGTTGGTTTTCTAAATTTGAGACCCTGTTCTGTTCTGTAATTCAGTTCCTGTGTAGCCAAGTTTCCATTCTGTGTATTACTGATATCTTATGATGTTTCTTTTTCTGTGTGACTTATTTCAGTTAGAATCATCATACCTGAATCCACTCATTGTGCTGCTAAGGGCCTGATGACACAGATTTCATTGTTGAGTGATATTGCTTTGTAAGTAAATACCCCAACATCTTTCTCCATTTTTTACTTTCTGCGATGTTGAACTTGTACTGTAAATGAGGTTCTTGTAAACAGAGCCGTTCCAAACTTTGGGGTGGCTGTGTCTTTTTGATTTAAATTCCCTAAGCTATAGGACCATAAGTGGAAGTGCCCTAGGCTCTGTTGCTTTGTTTTTTAGATGTTTCAGGAAACACCATACACTTCTCCCGAGTGGTTGTTGGCAGTTTACATCCCGCCCTTCAGCATAACAAGGCTCCCAGTTCTCCATGGCCTGTCCTGCTTTTCTGGATTTTACACTTTTTTCAGATGGCCCTTTTGACCGGGGGGAAGTGAGACTTCATTGTAGTGCAGATTTCCTTTGCAAGCTTGCTTGGTTGGCCAAAAAGTGCGTATGCGTTTTTTCCTGAATATATTCAGGAAAAAACGCATACGCCCTTTTTGGCCAAGTGCATCATTGTGGACGTTCTGCCTCTTTTCCTATGCTTTCAATGCAATTCCAGTCTACCTCCTGAAATCGGTTTCCTGCAATTCTGCCCCGCTTTCAAGTCCTCTTGGCAGCCTTACTTCAGTCTATTTTTGGACGATAGCTGTCATTTATAACTCTGCAGGTTTGTGAATTACAGTGCCCCTGAGCTCCTTTCTTCAACTCGCTTTCTTTTGAGCTGGCCGCAACACCGCAGGATGGCTTCAGGCCCTAATCTGGTTCACACACGGCACACTGAGCCTTTGGTTATTTCCTCTTCCTGGTGGGAAACGAGAGTTAAATTTGCCCGTCCAGACACCTCCAGCTAGCCTCTCATTGGTTCTCGCTATTCCTGTTCATCTTCCGCAGAAATTGCAAACTGAGCCAAACAGGAGGTTAAAGGCGCTGACTCTCCAAGTGGGGAGAGTGTTAGTAAAGCATCTGAAATGTTGCACCCGAGTACCAGGGTGGGAAAACTGAGACATATTTAAACACGTCTCCCGTTCACATGGTTGATCATACTCTGGGTTCCACCTGCATGTTTTAGCTGAAGGAAGAATACCTTAAACCTGGAGAGTTGAGACCCGTGTAATGGGTACCATGCAATATGACTTCAAAGAGTCTTCATTTGCTCACGAACCTCTCCAATCCTATCACTGCTGCGTTTATGCCCCTGTACACATGCTTGATTCTCTTTCGGAGACATAGAAATCCATAGGTTTTAAGATACTTACTAGTCAGGTATATTCTTCGGCGTTCAATATGGGGTGTTGAGTCCATTTCGTTGAGCAAGGAGTAGCTCTTGTCTATTCCATATTTGGCTTAAGGAACTTTATCTGTGCTCATTTCAATCTCTGGTTTTATGCAGCACCCCAACTCACCTTTCCCCTTAAGCAAGCATAAGTTGGTTTTCTAAATTTGAGACCCTGTTCTGTTCTGTAATTCTGTTCCTGTGTAGCCAAGTTTACATTCCGTGTATTACTGATATCTTATGATGTTTCTTTTTCTGTGTGACTTATTTCAGTTAGAATCATCATACCTGAATCCACTCATTGTGCTGCTAAGGGCCTGATGACACAGATTTCATTGCTGAGTGATATTGCTTTGTAAGTAAATACCACAACTTCTTTCTCCATTTTTCACTTTCTGCGATGTTGAACTTGTACTGTAAACGAGGTTCTTGTAAACAGAGCCGTTCCAAACTTTCGGGTGGCTGTGTCTTTTTGATTTTAATTTCCCTAAGCTATAGGACCGTAAGTGGAAGTGCCCTAGGTTCTGTTGCTTTGTTTTTTAGATGTTTCAGGAAACACCATACACTTCTCCCGAGTGGTTGTTGGCAATTTACATCCCGCCCATCAGCATAACAAGGCTCCCAGTTCTCCATGGCCTGTCCTGCCTTTCTGGATTTTACACTTTTTTCAGATGGCCCTTTTGACCGGGGGGAAGTGAGACTTCATTGTAGTGCAGATTTCCTTTGCAAGCTTGCTTGGTTGGCCAAAAAGGGCGTATGCGTTTTTTCCTGAATATATTCAGGAAAAAACGCATACGCCCTTTTTGGCCAAGTGCATCATTGTGGACGTTCTGCCTCTTTTCCTATGCTTTCAATGCAATTCCAGTCTCCCTCCTGAAATCGGTTTCCTGCAATTCTGCCCCGCTTTCAAGTCCTCTTGGCAGCCTTACTTCAGTCTATTTTTGGACGATAGCTGTCATTTATAACTCTGCAGGTTTGTGAATTACAGTGCCCCTGAGCTCCTTTCTTCAACTCGCTTTCTTTTGAGCTGGCCACAACACCACAGGATGGCTTCAGGCCCTAATCTGGTTCCGGCCCGGCATGCTGAGCCTTTGGTTAATTCCTCTTCCTGGTGGGAAATTAGAGTTAAATTTGCCCGTCCAGACACTTCCAGCTAGGCTCTCATTGGTTCTCCCTATTCCTGTACATCTTCCGCAGATATTGCAAACTGGGCCAAACAGGAGGTTAAAGGCGCTGACTCTCCAAGTGGGGAGAGTGTTAGTAAAGCGTCTGGAATGTTGCACCCGAGTACCAGGGGAGGAAAACTGAGACATATTTGAACACGTCTCCCGTTCACATGGTTGATCATACTTGGGTTCCACATGCATGTTTTAGCTGAAGGAAGAATACCTTAAACCTGGAGAGTTAAGACCCGTGGAAAGGGTACCATGCAATATGACTTCAAAGGGTCTTCATTTGCTCACCGAACCTCTCCAATCCTATCACTGCTGCGTTTATGCCCCTGTACACATGCTTGATTCTCTTTCGGAGACATAGCAATCCATAGGTTTTAAGATACTTACTAGTCAGGTACATTCTTAGGCGTTTAATATGCGGTGTTGAGTCCATTTCGTTGAGCAAGGAGTAGCTCTTGTCTATTCCATATTTGGCTTAAGGAACTTTATCTGTGCTCATTTCAATCTCTGGTTTTATGCAGCACCCCAACTCACCTTTACCCTTAAGCAAGCATAAGTTGGTTTTCTAAATTTGAGACCCTGTTCTGTTTTGTAATTCCGTTCCTGTGTAGCCAAGTTTCCATTCCGTGTATTACTGATATCTTATGATGTTTCTATTTCTTTGTGACTTATTTCAGTTAGAATCATCATACCTGAATCCACTCATTGTGCTGTTAAGGGCCTGATGACACAGATTTCATTGCTGAGTGATATTGCTTTGTAAGTAAATACCACAACTTCTTTATCCATTTTTTACTTTCTGCGATGTTGAACTTGTACTGTAAACGAGGTTCTTGTAAACAGAGCCGTTCGAAACTTTGGGGTGGCTGTGTCTTTTTGATTTTAAATTCCCTAAGCTATAGGACCATAAGTGGAAGTGCCCTAGGCTCTGTTGCTTTGTTTTTTAGATGTTTCAGGAAACACCATACACTTCTCCGGAGTGGTTGTTGGCAATTTACATCCCGCCCTTCAGCATAACAAGGCTCCCAGTTCTCCATGGCCTGTCCTGCCTTTCTGGATTTTACACTTTTTTCAGATGGCCCTTTTGACCGGGGGGAAGTGAGACTTCATTGTAGTGCAGATTTCCTTTGCAAGCTTGCTTGGTTGGCCAAAAAGGGCGTATGCGTTTTTTCCTGAATATAATCAGGAAAAAACGCATACGCCCTTTTTGGCCAAGTGCATCATTGTGGACGTTCTGCCTCTTTTCCTATGCTTTCATGCAATTCCAGTCTACCTCCTGAAATCGGTTTCCTGCAATTCTGCCCCGCTTTCAAGTCCTCTTGGCAGCGTTACTTCAGTCGATTTTGGACGATAGCTGTCATTTATAACTCTGCAGGTTTGTGAATTACAGTGCCCCTGAGCTCCTTTCTTCAACTTGTTTCTTGTGACCTGGCCGCAACACGGCAGGATGGCTTCAGGCCCTAATCTGTTTCCGGCACGGCACGGTGAGCCTTTGGTTATTTCCTCTTCCTGGTGGGAAATGAGAGTTAAATTTGCCCGTCCAGACACCTCCAGCTAGTCTCCATTGGTTCTCGCTATTCCTGTTCATCTTCCGCAGAAACTGCAAACTGGGCCAAACAGGAGGTTAAAGGGACTGACTCTCCAAGTCGGGAGAGGGTTAGTAAAGCGTCTGGAATGTTGCACCCGAGTACCAGGGTAGGAAAACTGAGACATATTTGAACACGTCTCCCGATCACATGGTTGATCATACTTTAGGTTCCACATGCATGTTTTAGCTGAAGGAAGACTACCTTAAACCTGGGTAGTTGAAACCCGTGGAATGGGTACCATGCAATATGACTTCAAAGGGTCTTCATTTGCTCACGAACCTCTCCAATCCTATCACTGCTGCGTTTATGCCCCTGTACACATGCTTGATTCTCTTTCGGAGACATAGCAATCCATAGGTTTTAAGATACTTACTAGTCATGTACATTCTTAGACGTTTAATATGGGGTGTTGAGTCCATTTCGTTGAGCAAGGAGTAGCTCTTGTCTATTCCATATTTGGCTTAAGGAACTTTATCTGTGCTCATTTCAATCTCTGGTTTTATGCAGCACCCCAACTCACCTTTCCCCTTAAGCAAGCATAAGTTGGTTTTCTAAACTTGAGACACTGTTCTGTTTTGTAATTCAGTTCATGTGTAGCCAAGTTCACATTCTGTGTATTAGTGATACCTCATGATGTTTCTTTTCTGTGTGACTTATTTCAGTTCGAATCATCATACCTGAATCCACTCATTATGCTGCTACGGGCCTGATTACATAGATTTCATTGCTGAGTGATATTGCATTGTACGTAAGTGCCACAAGTTCTTTATCCATTTTTCACTTTCTGCGATATTGAACTTGTACCGTAAACGAGGTTCTTGTAAACAGAGCCGTCCCAAACTTTGGGGTGGCTGTGTCTTTTTGATTTTAATTTCCCTAAGCTATAGGACCATAAGTGGAAGTGCCCTAGGCTCTGTTGCTTTGTTTTTTAGATGTTTCAGGAAACACCATACACTTCTCCCGAGTGTCTGTTGGCAATTTACATCCCGCCCATCAGCATAACAAGGCTCCCAGTTCTCCATGGCCTGTCGTGCCTTTATGGATTTTACACTTTTTTCAGATGGCCCTTTTGACCAGGTGGAAGTGAGACTTCATTGTAGTGCAGATTTCCTTTGCAAGCTTGCTTGGTTGGCCAAAAAGGGCGTATGCGTTTTTTCCTGAATATATTCAGGAAAAAACGCATACGCCCTTTTTGGCCAAGTGCATCATTGTCGAGTTTCTGACTCTCTTCATATGCTTTCAATGCAATTCCAGTCTACCTCCTGAAATCGGTTTCCTGCAATTCTGCCTAGCTTTCAATGCCTCTTCATAGCCTTACCTCAATATATTTTTAAAAATAGTTGGCCTTTATAACTCTGCAGGTTTTTGAATTGCAGTGGCCCTTAGCTTCATTTTTTAGCTCTTATTTTTGTGGTCTTGCCCCGTAACCACAGGATTCCTCGAAGCCCTGTTTTTCTTCTGGGGCACCTTGCTCTGCCTTTGGTTAATTCTTCTTACTGATGTGATATTAGAGTGACATGTGCCCATTGAAACCGCTACAGCTAGTTTCTCACTGGTTCCCCCTATTCCCATTCATCCTCTGCACTAACTGCAGACTGTGCGATACCAGAACTTAAAGGCATTGACTCCATGTGGGGATGTTGTTAGTAAAGCGGCTGGAATGTCGATCAGGAGCCCCAGGAGAGGAAAAATGAGGTGCGTTTTAGAAACCTTTCCCGATCATATGGTATACCAGTCGCTGGGTTTCCCAAGCATGGTTTAGCTGTAGGAAGATTCCCTTCAACCTGGAGTGTTGGGACCCTTGGAATGAGTAGCATGAAGTATTGCATTAAACTTTCGGCAGTTGCTCACCAAAGCTCACCAATCCTCTCAGCCCCAAGTGTCCAGCCTTATGTCTTATCCAGCTGTGGGTTTATATGTGGTCAATCCAGGTTGCATCACAGCCCCTGAGCGAATTTTGTAAGAATTTTTCTCTCTTTCATTGTTTCAGCGTTTTGTTTTTAAAATTTATTTCTATAATGGGGTTTAGCTCCTTTTCACTGCTGTGTTTGTGCCGCTCTGCACACACTTGATTCCCTTATGGAGATATATCAATACATGGGTTTTAAGATTCTTATTCCTCAGATATATTTCTCTGCGGTGTATAGGGTGTGTTGAGGCCTGTTCATTGAGCAAGGTGTAGATCTTGTCTAATACCTATTTGGTTTATTGAACGGTATCTGTGCTAATTTCAAACTCTGGTTTTATGCATCACCCCACCTCTCCTTTCCCCTTAAGCTGACATAAGTGTGTTTTCTAAATGTGAGACACTGTTCTGTTCTGTAATTCATTTCTTGTGCAGCCATATTTAACCTCCCTCTATAAGTGATATCTTATGATATGTTTCTTTTTCTGTTTGACTTATTTCAAGTAGTATTATCGGACCTAAATCCACTCTTTATCCTTCTACTAGCCTTATTACATTGATTTCATGGTGAAGAGATATTCCATTGTACATAAATACCACATCTTCTTTATCCATTGTTCTCTTGCCTGGGATATTTAAGGTGTACTGAAGTTGAGGTTCTTGTAAACAGAGTAGCCCTAAACTGTGGTGTGCTTGTGTCTTGTTGATTTTTAGACTTCCCTAGATATACTCCCATGATTGGAAGTGTCCTATGCTCTGTAGCTCTGTTTTTTAGATGATTTAGGAACCACCATACACTTCTCCAGAGTGGCTCTCGGCAGTTCACACACTGCCCATCAGCGTATAAAGGCTCCCTGTTCTCCATGGCCTGTCCTGCATTTCTGGTTTTTACAATTTTTTAGGATGACCCTTTTGACCGGTGGGAAGTGAGACTTCTTTGTTGTGCACATTTGCATTGCTTGCTTGCTTCGTTGCCCATAAAGTGCGTATGCGTTTTTTCCTGGATATAATCAGGAAAAAACGCATACGCCCTTTTGGGCCAACTGCATCATTGTCGAAATTCTGCCGCTTTTCATGTGCGTTAAAGACGAGTCCAATCTATCTCTTGAAATCTGTTTCTTGCAATTCTGTCTTGCATTCAGATCCTCTTCTTTGCCTTACCTCAACATATTTTTGGACGTTAGTTTTCATTTATAACTCTGCAGGTTTGTGAATTGCAGTGACCCTGAGCTCCATTTTTTAAGTTGCTCTTTTGTGAGCTGGCCTCAAACCCGCAGGATTGCTTCAGGCCCTATTTTGGCTCCGGCGAGGCAGGCTGAGCCTTTCTTTAATTCTTATTCTTAATGGGAAATTAGAGTGATATGTGCCCGTCCAAACCCCTACAACTCTTCTCTCATTGGTTCCCCCTCTTCCCGTTCATCCTCCTCACAATTTGCAAAATGTGTGAAACAGAAGTTTAAATGTGCTGATTCTCCAAGTGGGGAGATTCTAAGTAGCGTGGCTGGAATGGTGAACAGGAGCACCAGGAGAGGATAAATGAGGTGCATTTTAGACACATCTCCCGATCACATGGTGTACAGTCCTCTGGGTTTTCCATGCATGTTTTAGCTGTAGGAAGATCCCTTGAACCTGCAGATTTGGGACCCATTGAATGGGTACCAGGTAGTATTACTTTAAAGGGTGTGCATCTCCTCACCCAACCTCACATTTCTCTTAGCGCAAACAGTTTCCAGCCTTATGTCTCATCCTGCTGTGGGTCTAGATGTGTTCAATCCATGTTGCATCACCGTCCCTGAGGAAAAGTTGTAAGAGGTTTTCTCTGTCTCTCTGTCATTTATTTTTTTCAATTTATTACTATATTGGTTACAGCTGATTTTCAAAGCTCTGTTTCTTGCTGCTGTACATCCACTTGATTCACGTACAGAGAGACATCAATAAATTCTTTTTCAGATTCTTACCAGTCGTATATATTCTTTTCCGGTGACTTGAGTGTGCTGAGTGCAGTTCTTTTAGCTACCGTGTAGGCCTTGTTGATTATCAGTTTGGTATTTGGAATGGTATCTTTGCTAATTTCAACCTCCTGGATGATGTCTCACCCCTCCCCACCTTTCCCGTTTAGCAGCCTTATGCGTGTTTTCTACATATTTGACTATGTTTTTGTTTTGTAATTTATTTCATGTGTAGCCATTTTGGATTCCACCTTTAAGTGATATCTTATGATATGTGTCTTTTTCTTTTTGAATTCTGTCACTTAGAATGATCATACGTAACTCCTCCGGAGTTGTTACAACTGGCCATATTTCATTGATTTCCAGGCTGAATAATATTCCACTCTACCTAAGTACCACATCTCTATCCATTTTTTCCCTCCAGAGACATTTAAGTTATATCCTAGTCGAGGATCTTTTAAACAGAGAGGGGGTAAACATTGGGGTGCCTGTGTCCTCTCGATTTTTGTTTTTCCCAAGATATACGCCCATGAGTGCAAGTGCCCTATGCTCTGTAGCTCATTTTTTAGATGCTTTAGTAAACACAATACACTTCTCCAGAATGGCCGTTGGCAATATACATTTCCACTATAAGTCTCACAGGGCTCCCTCTTCTCGTTGCCCTGTCCTGCATTTCTGTTGTTTACGCTTTATGAGGATGGCTCTTCTGACTGATGCGAAGTGATATCTTTTGTAGTATTGACTTCCAGTGCCCACCTGTTTGGTTGGCTAAAAAAGTGTATGCCCTTTTCTTGAATATATACAGAAAAGAACGCATACACCCTTTTTGGCCAACTGCAATGTTGGCAATGTTCAGCTCCTTTTCTTGTGCTTAATGGCGAGTCCTTTCTACCTCCTCAAATCCCTTTCCTGCCATTCTCCCTTGCTTACAAGTCCTTTTCTCTGACTTTCCTCAAGACATTTTTCAGTGATGGATATTTTCAACTCTGCAGTTTTGTGAATTTTACTGCCCCTGAGTTCCATTGTTCAACTTGTGTTTATGGGAACTGGCCACAAAGCAGCGGGATTTCCTCAAGCCCTATACTGTTTCCATGGGCAACCCTAGCCTTTGGTCAATTCGTCTTCCTGATTGGAAATTAGAGTGACATGTGCCTGTCTGAACACCTAGGACTTGTCTCTCATTGTTCCTCATCCTTCCGCTTCATCCTCTGGACAAATTCCAAACTGTACGCAACAGGATGTTGACAGTGCTGACATCTCCAAGTGGGGAGACTGTTAGTAAAGACGCTGGAGGGGTGAACCCGAGCACCAGGAGATGAGGAGATGAGATGCCTTTTCCAAACTCTTCCCGATCAGACGGTATACCATCCTCTGGGTGTGACAGACATGTTTTAGCAGTAGGAAGAGTCCCATTCATGTAAGGAGAACACCAGGGCTTTTTCAAAATCAGTGTCTCCCCGAAACCCAAACTGGGGAAGTTTTTAAGCTACGGCTACACATATGTTCATTAAGGGCCTTGGGAAGTAGGCAGAGTCCAAACTTTAGATGATTGACGTCTTCAGGGTCAGAAGCACTCACCACCAGCTTCCCTTAGGCTACACTTTAACTGTCATTGATAGATGATGTCAATAAAAATATCTATTCTTTTTCAGATTATTTCCCCTTATAGGTTATTGCAAAATGTTGAGTGTAGTTCCCTGTGCTATACAGTAGTTCCTTGTTGATGATCTATTTTATACATAGCAGTGTGTATGTGTTCATTCCAAACTGTTAATTTATCCCTCCTCCCACCTTTCCCCTTTGGTAATAATAAATTATAAGATTTTATACTTCTCAGAAATGGGGGAGCTGAAAGAGAGGTATCATTTTCAATGGAAAAGCATTTAAAACAAGATTGAAGGTTTAACCAAGATTATTAGATGTATATCCTTGGAAAGAAATCACTTCGTTTCTCTAATATTGACCTGACAAATAAGACAAACCTTTTCACTGAACTTGCTTATAAAAAGTGATGGAAATATCAAATGGAAGTGTTAAAAACATCTTATTTTACCCGAGCCTTATACACTGTTCTATGTTAACTACAGTTTGGCTCACACATCTGTTCATTGAGGTTACAATAGTCTCAATTTCTGTTACTGATCCTCCAGAGTGGACCCCAACAAGTGTCCCCCTGCCCAGTGTCATTGGGGCCAACAGATCGAGACTGAGTTTGGTTCACAAGCAAAGGAAACTTTATATTTTGATCAGAGAATGGAGAGGTGAGAGCATGCACTACCCCGTGGGCTGTGGGCTGGGCTGCTGTGTAGAGATCCTGTCAGAGTCAGTGGGAGGGAGGGAGGCGGCGGAGCTCTCGAGGGCCGGGTTGGCTGTAGCTCAGGCTCTATATCGTGGAGTCTGCACTGGGCCCCAGGAGCTGAGGTGTCGACCCAGCCATTCTGCACTAGGAAATCTGGTCTGAAGTGCCGGGTGTGGAACCTCTGCATGCGGGACCCTAGGAGCACGTGAAATTAGACAAAGCACAAAGGATAAAAATGGTTAGACTTGACTTTATTGCCCAGATTCTATTTTTATCTCCCAGGGATTTTTAATGGGCTTTGCTGGGGACAAACCCCTCCTCTGCCTTTTGTCCCGTTCCTCATTCTTGGAGTGCTGAGGGTGCAGACCCTTCTTCTGTAACTGCTGAGTGCTGAGTTGGGAGCCCTCATACCCTGGGGCGAGGGTCAGAGCTTCTCCCCAGCAGCCTCCCGGTGACGTTGATTGTCCCCAGGACCCCTGCCTCCCTGCTCGTCCACCTGAGCACCAGCATTGGAAGTGTTATAGATTCTAATGACCTTTAGGGGTCCAGGAAAGAGATGTGCAGAGACGCTGTGGGGGCCGGTTTCACCCCGCCCCACATTTGTTCGGCCACCTTAGGCTGACCGTCTCTGCCAGCCTAGATGCTCTGACCAGTAGTCTGCGCTTTCTTCAGTTAGGCCCCTGAATTAACGTACAAACAGCACCAGGTGTCAGAGCCCTGCCCGCTCAACTCCCAGACAGTCCAGGGTCAGTGGTGATCAAGGACCATGATGGCTACTGAGTCAACAGCCTTTTGAAGTAAACAGGAGTCCAGCCGGTCTTATTGGCCACCATCATCACGGTGTCTGTAGGCTTTTCTATGGTGACAGTGTGGTATACTGTTCCCCCGCCAAGATTATTAGCTCCCCTCTGGGTGCAGTAAGTCCTGCAAGCAGTAGTCTACTCTTTTGGGACACACTCTTGTTGTTTTATGAGAGAAACTCCAGGTCAAGTGATGTTCACACGAGTCATCATGGTGCCCTGTTGCCCCCGGTTATCTCTCTGGATGTTGGAGTTGGAGGGCCTCCTCACTCGAGGTCGGTGTGCCCACGGAGCGAACCCTGCAACTTCAGGGCATGGTTGGTGGTTAGGATCACCACGTGGGGTCCTTTTCCCTTAGGAGGGAGGTGGCCTTTTGGGCTGCTGATTTCCAGGTTTTTAGATACCGCCAGTATCTTGGCCAGATGTGGCAGTGGGCCAAGCCCCTTAGTGACCATAGTTTATCCTACCTGGATGGCATTCTTGCATTGTTCCATTTCAAGTGGTCCCAGTTTTTGCACTAATTCTCCAATGGCGATTCACCTTTCACCGGGAATGTAAAGGTCAAAGGGTTTAGCTAAATTAGGGAGTTCCAGGGCAAGGGTCTGAATTGACTGCTCTTTCCATTCTTGAAAGGCCACTTCTGGATTCTATTCAAAAGGATCATCATCTTTTCCTTTCAGTGTTTCATATAGAGGCCCAGCTAGTAGACTGTAGTTAGGGATCCAGAAGCAGCAAACCCTGGCCTCCCCAGGAACCCCTAAGCTGTCTTCTAGTTTTAGAAAGGGGTAAGGCTGAAAATGGTTTCTTCCCTTTCCTGGGATGGGCTTCTCTGACCTTCTGTGAGAATGAAGCCCAGGCAGGTCACCGCAGTCTGTGATATTTGAGCTTTTTCTTGGACAACTTCTATCCTTTATTGGCTTGGTAGTTCAGAGGCCTCCTTAGTAGGGCTGGTGATCAGAATGTCGTCTGCATATTGAAGGAGGGTTTCCTTTTCCAGAGGTAGAACTTTTAGGTCTTTAGCTAAGCTTTCCCCAAAGATGGTGTGGGAATTTTTGCACCCTTGGGGCCAGACGGCCCGGAAGTATTGTTTTAGTTGTATGTTGAGTCCTGCCACTCACAAGCCAAAATTTCTTGTGACTCTGGGACTAATGGAATACAAAAGAAGGCATCATTGAAGACTAATACAGAATACCATGTCCTGGTGGTTGGTAGAATGACCAGCAGGGTGTAGGAATTAGGAGCAACTGGAGGTATATCCTCGGTGGCTTCACTGACTGTCCTGACATCCTTTACCAGGTCCCCAGCAGCCCATGGGGCTCTCGTGGTCAGACCAATCCCAGAATATGGAGCTCACCTGGGCAGGTACCCCACCCCCACCCCAGCCCACGGGGCTCTCGTGGTCAGGCCCCTCCCAGGATACAGAGCTACCCTTGCAGGTACCGTGGCAGGGCTGGGCACACAGGAACCGTGCACATAGCCCTCATTGCAGAGCACCCCCAGCTCACCTGTCGCTCAGAGCTGACACAGAGCACCTCAGAGCAGGACTTGAACTAACAAACAGCAGCTGCGACAGGTCTGTGACCCTGGGCATCACTCCGTGAGGCCTCCCTCCACCTGGTCTTCCAGAGACTTCCACTGCACCCGGGGCACCAGGCCTCTGTCTCCAACCACCACCCACCCCTCCTCTCCCTGACTCCTGGGTTCCTCTCATTAGGAGAGGGTTTTCTTGAAGTTGTCTCCCACTCATGGGCCAGATAAAATGATTAGAAAACAAGCCAAAGCTGCAGCCCCTTGTCTATCCTGACTCTCAGGAGCCCACACCTGTTCCTTGGACCTGGCCGGTTCAGCAAGTTCCATTTTCTGCAACTGTGAGCCCCTGAGGGGTGATGATTGGCTGACCTGGGCAGCCTTACCGTGCCGGCCAGCCCTCCCCAGGTGTGCCTGGGTTGAGATCAATATAAATACCACTCCAGGCAGCAAGAGCCCCTGCAGCCGTGCCTGACGCCATTTTCTCTGCCCTGTCAGCAGTCTCGGGGCTGGGCTGGTGGGAGGGAGTGAGAGGCCACGGCTTTGTGGGTGGCCCAGTGTGAGTGGGGCTCTGCTGGACTTTCTGCAGCAGTTGCCAGGCTGCCACCTGCTAAAGAAGAGGGTGTGTCACCCATACCTGCTGCTGGAATTTCTCCCTGGGCAGAGGTGAGGAAGGAAAAAAGCAGTGGGGGCAGGGACAGGACGGGTATCTCAGGCAGGGAAATGGAAATCTTCCAGAAGAGCACCCAGGGCCAGGACCATCCTGGCTGGCCTGCAGGCACCAAGTCGGCCGGCATGCTGTCACTCGTGTGGCTCTATGGCCCTTCCTCTAGGCTTTCAAGTCCTTGTATATATTCAGGTGTTTTACCTGGGACGGGTGGGAATAGTTCAGCAGCAACTGGCCTGGGGCTCAGCTCACGTTTACTCACAGATGCCTCGGCACGGTGCCCCAGCTTTGCAATGAGGACGCTTGTTGCGTGGGGGCTGCTGGCTGAATGGGAGACGATTCCCCACCACTGACCAACTTCAGAATTGTTTACAACTGGAGCAAGTGCCCTGATACGGTTTTCCTCTGTGTAACTGGTGGGTTCTGTGTTTTTTTTCTCTTTTTCGTTTTTGGTTCAAGGTAGATTTTATTCCTCTTTTTTGTATTTACAGATATAAGCATGGAAATAATTTATTCATATAAATACATGTATGTGCAGGGAATAATTGTTTTTTCTGTTTTATTTTTTAAATTTTATTTCTTTTTAATTTTGAATTTTATTTTATATTTTTATACAGCAGGTTCTTATTGGTTATCTATTTTATACATATAAATGTATACATGCCAATCCCAGTCTCTCAACTCCTCCCACCACCACCCCCCCAACAGCTTTCCTCCCTTGTTGTCCATACGTTTGTTGTCTACATCTGTTGCTCTATTTATGCCTTGCAAAATGGTTAATCTGTACAGTTTTTCTAGGTTCCACATATATGCATGAATATACAAGATTTGTTTTTCTCTTTCTGACTTACTTCACTCTGTATGACAGTCTCTAGATCCATCGACGTCTCTACAAATGACCCAATTTCATTCCTTTTCATGGCTTAGTAATATTCCATTTTATATATGTACCACAGCTTTATGCATTCGTCTGTCTGTGGGCATTTAGGTTGCTTCCATTACCTCGATATTGTAAATAGTGATGCAATGAACATTGCGGTGAATGACTCTTTTTGATTTATGGTTTTGTCTGGGTATATGTCCAGTACTGGGATTGCTGTATCATATGGTAATTCTATTGTTAGTTGCTTAAGAAATTCCATATTGTTCTCCATAATGACTGTATCAATTTATATTCCCAACAACAGTGGAAGAGGGTTCCTTTTCTCCACACCCTTTCCAGCATTTTTTGTTTGTAGATTTTCAATGATGCCTATTCTACCAGGTGTGAGGTGATACCTCATTGTTGAATCCATTTCGTTGAGCAAGGGGTAGCTCTTGTCTATTACATATTTGGCTTATGGAAAGGTATCTGTGCTAATTTCAAACTCTGCTTTTATGCAGCACCCCAACTCACCTTCCCCCTTAAGCAGGCATAAGTTGGTTTTCTAAACTTGAGACCCTGTTCTGTTTTGTAATTCAGTTCATGTGTAGCCAAGTTCACATTCCGTGTATTAGTGATAACTTATGATGTTTCTTTTTCTGTGTGACTTATTTCACTTAGAATCCTCGTGCCTCAATCCACTCATTATGCTGGTACGGGCCTGGTGACATAGATTTCATTGCTGAGTGGTATTCTGTTGTACATAAGTACCGCAACTTCTTTATCCATTATTTGCTCTCTGGGATATTTAACTTGTGCCGTAGAAGAGATTTCTGTAAAAAGAGCCATCCCAAATTTTGGGGTTGCTGTGTCTTTTTGATATTAATTTCCCTAAGCTATAGGACCATAAGTGGAAGTGCCCTAGGCTCTGTTGCTTTGTTTTTTAGATGTTTCAGGAAACACCATACACTTCTCCCGAGTGTCTGTTGGCAATTTACATCCCGCCCATCAGCATAACAAGGCTCCCAGTTCTCCATGGCCTGTCCTGCCTTACTGGGTTTTACACTTTTTTCAGATGGCCCTTTTGACCTGGGGAAAGTGAGACTTCATTGTAGTGCAGATTTCCTTTGCAAGCTTGCTTGGTTGGCCAAAAAGGGCGTATGCGTTTTTTCCTGAATATATTCAGGAAAAAACGCATACGCCCTTTTTGGCCAAGTGCATCATTGTGGACGTTCTGCCTCTTTTCCTATGCTTTCAATGCAATTCCAGTCTACCTCCTGAAATCGGTATCCTGCAATTCTGCCCCGCTTTCAAGTCCTCTTGGCAGCCTTACTTCAGAATATTTTTGGACGATAGCTGTCATTTATAACTCTGCAGGTTTGTGAATTACAGAGCCCCTGAGCTCCTTTCTTCAACTCACTTTCTTGTGAGCTGGCCGCAACACCGCAGGATGGCTTCAGGCCCTAATCTGGTTCCGGCACGGCACGCTGAGCCTTTGGTTAATTCCTCTTCCTAGTGGGAAATGAGAGTTAAATTTGCCCGTTCAGACACCTCCAGCTAGTCTCTCATTGGTTCTCCCTATTCCTGTTCATCTTCCGCAGAAATTGCAAACTGGGCCAAACAGGAGGTTAAAGGCACTGACTGTCCAAGTCGGGAGAGTGTTAGTAAAGCGTCTGGAATGTTGCACCCGAGTACCAGGGTATGAAAACTGAGACATATTTGAACACGTCTCCCGATCACACGGTTGATCATACTCTGGGTTCCACATGCATGTTTTAGCTGAAGGAACAATACCTTAAACCTGGAGAGTTGAGACCCGTGTAATGGGTACCATGCAATATGACTTCAAAGGGTCTTCATTTGCTCACCGAACCTCTCCAATCCTATCACTGCTGCGTTTATGCCCCAGTACATACGCTTGATTATCTTTCGGAGACATAGCAATCCCTAGGTTTTAAGATACTTACTAGTCAGGTACATTCTTAGGCGTTTAATATGGGGTGTTGAGTCCATTTCGTTGAACAAGGAGTAGCTCTTGTCTATTCCATATTTGGCTTAAGGAACTTCATCTGTGCTCATTTCAATCTCAGGTTTTATGCAGCACCCCAACTCACCTTTCCCCTTAAGCAAGCATAAGTTGGTTTTCTAAATTTGAGACCCTGTTCTGTTTTGGAATTCAGTTCCTGTGTAGCCAAGTTTACATTCCGTGTATTAGTGATATCTTTTGATGTTTCTTTTTCTGTGTGACTTATTTCAGTTAGAATCATCGTACCTGAATCCACTCATTATGCTGCTACGGGCCTGATGACATAGATTTCATTGCTTAGTGATACTGCATTGTACGTAAGTACCACAAGTTCTTTATCCATTTTTCACTTTCTGTGATATTGAACTTGTACGGTAAATGAGGTTCTTGTAAACAGAGGCGTCCCAAACTTTGGGGTGGCTGTGTCTTTTTGATTTTAATTTCCCTAAGCTATAGGACCATAAGTGGAAGTGCCTTAGGCTCTGTTGCTTTGTTTTTTAGATGTTTGAGGAAACACCATACACTTCTCCGGAGTGTCTGTTGGCAATTTACATCCCGCCCATCAGCATAACAAGGCTCTCAGTTCTCCATGGCCTGTCCTGCCTTTCTGGATTTTACACTTTTTTCAGATGGCCCTTTTGACCGGGGGGAAGTGAGACTTCATTGTAGTGCAGATTTCCTTTGCAAGCTTGCTTGGTTGGCCAAAAAGGGCGTATGCGTTTTTTCCTGAATATATTCAGGAAAAAACGCATACGCCCTTTTTGGCCAAGTGCATCATTGTGGACGTTCTGCCTCTTTTCCTATGCTTTCAATGCAATTCCAGTCTACCTCCTGAAATGGGTTTCCTGCAATTCTGCCCCGCTTTCAAGTCCTCTTGGCAGCCTTACTTCAGTATATTTTTGGACGATAGCTGTCATTTGTAACTCTGCAGGTTTGTGAATTACAGTGCCCCTGAACTCCTTTCTTCAACTCGCTTTCTTGTGAGCTGGCTGCAACACCGCAGGATGGCTTCAGGCCCTAATCTGGTTCCCGCACGGCACGCTGAGCCTTTGGTTAATTCCTCTTCCTGGTGGGAAATGAGAGTTAAATTTACCCGTCCAGACACCTCCAGCTAGTCTCTCATTGGTTCTTGCTATTCCTGTTCATCTTCCGCAGAAATTGCAAACTGAGCAAAACAGGAGGTTAAAGGCGCTGACTCTCCAAGTGGGGAGAGTGTTAGTAAAGCGTCTGGAATGTTGCACCCGAGTACCAGGGGAGGAAAACTGAGGCATATTTGAACACGTCTCCCGTTCACACGGTTGATCATACTCTGGGTTCCACATGCATGTTTTAGCTGAAGGAATAATACCATAAACCTAGAGAGTTGAGACCCATGTAATGGGTACAATGCAATATGACTTCAAAGGGTCTTCATTTGCTCACCGAACCTCTCCAATCCTATCACTGCTGCGTTTATGCCCCTGTACACATGCTTGATTCTCTTTCAGAGACATAGCAATCCATAGGTTTTAAGATACTTACTAGTCAAGTACATTCTTAGGCGTTTAATATGCGGTGTTGAGTCCATTTCGTTGAGCAAGGAGTAGCTCTTGTCTATTCCATATTTGGCTTAAGGAACTTTATCTGAGCTCATTTCAATCTCTGGTTGTATGCAGCACCCCAACTCACCTTTCCCCTTAAGCAAGCATAAGTTGGTTTTCTAAATTTGAGACCCTGTTCTGTTTTGGAATTCAGTTCCTGTGTAGCCAAGTTTCCATTCCGTGTATTACTGATATCTTATGATGTTTCTTTTTCTGTGTGACTTATTTCAGTTAGAATCATCGTACCTGAATCCACTCATTATGCTGCTACGGGCCTGATGACATAGATTTCATTGCTGAGTGATGTTGCTTTGTAAGTAAATACCACAACTTCTTTATCCATTTTTCACTTTCTGCGATGTTGAACTTGTACTATAAACGAGGTTCTTGTAAACAGAGCCATTCCAAATTTTGGGGTGGCTGTGTCTTTTTGATTTTAATTTCCCTAAGCTATAGGACCATAATTGGAAGTGCCCAGGTTCTGTTGCTTTGTTTTTTAGATGTTTCAGGAAACACCATACACTTCTCCCGAGTGGTTGTTGGCAATTTACATCCCGCCCATCAGCATAACAAGGCTCCCAGTTCTCCATGGCCTGTCCTGCCTTTCTGGATTTTACACTTTTTTCAGATGGCCCTTTTGACCGGGGGGAACTGAGACTTCATTGTAGTGCAGATTTCCTTTGCAAGCTTGCTTGGTTGGCCAAAAAGGGCGTATGCATTTTTTCCTGAATATATTCAGGATAAAACGCATACGCACTTTTTGGCCAAGTGCATCATTGTGGACGTTCTGCCTCTTTTCCTATGCTTTCAATGCAATTCCAGTCTACCTCCTGAAATTGGATTCCTGCAATTCTGCCCCGCTTTCAAGTCCTCTTGGCAGCCTTACTTCAGTCTATTTTTGGATGATAGCTGTCATTTATAACTCTGCAGATTTGTGAATTACAGTGCCCCTGAGCTCCTTTCTTCAACTCGCTTTCTTGTGACCTGGCCGCAACACCGCAGGATGGCTTCAGGCCCTAATCTGGTTCCGGCACGGCACGCTGAGCCTTTGGTTAATTCCTCTTCCTGGTGGGAAATGAGAGTTAAATTTGCCCGTCCAGACACCTCCAGCTAGCCTCTCATTGGTTCTCGCTATTCCTGTTCATCTTCCGCAGAAATTGCAAACTGCGCCAAACAGGATGTTAAAGGCGCTGACTCTCCAAGTGGGGAGAGTGTTAGTAAAGCGTCTGGAATGTTGCACCCGAGTACCAGGGGAGGAAAACTGAGACATATTTGAACACGTCTCCCGATCACATGGTTGATCATACTCTGGGTTCCACATGCATGTTTTAGCTGAAGGAAGAATACCTAAACCCTGGGTAGTTGAAACCCGTGGAATGGGTACCATGCAATATGACTTCAAAGGGTCTTCATTTGCTCACTTAACATCTCCAATCCTATCACTGCTGCGTTTATGCCCCTGTACACATGCTTGATTCTCTTTCGGAGACATAGCAATCCATAGGTTTTAAGATACTTAGTAGTCAGGTACATTGTTAGGCGTTTAATATGCGGTGTTGAGTCCATTTCGTTGAGCAAGGAGTAGCTCTTGTCTATTCCATATTTGGCTTAAGGAACTTCATCTGTGCTCATTTCAATCTCTGGTTTTATGCAGCACCCCAACTCACCTTTACCCTTAAGCAAGCATAAGTTGGTTTTCTAAATTTGAGACCCTGTTCTGTTTTGGAATGCAGTTCCTGTGTAGCCAAGTTTACATTCCGTGTATTAGTGATATGATGTTTCTTTTTCTGTGTGACTTACTTCAGTTAGAATCATCGTACCTGAATCCACTCATTATGCTGCTACGGGCCTGATGACATAGATTTCATTGCTGAGTGATACTGCATTGTACGTAAGTACCACAGGTTCTTTATCCATTTTTCAATTTCTGTGATATTGAACTTTTACGGTAAACGAGGTTCTTGTAAGCAGAGGCGTCCCAAACTTTTGGGTGGCTGTGTCTTTTTGATTTTCATTTCCCTAATCTATAGGACCATAAGTGGAAGTGCCCTAGGCTCTGTTGCTTTGTTTTTTAGATGTTTCAGGAAACACCATACACTTCTCCTGAGTGTCTGTTGGCAATTTACATGCCGCCCATCAGCATAACAAGGCTCCCAGTTCTCCATGGCCTGTCCTGCCTTTCTGGATTTTATACTTTTTTCACATGGCCTTTTTGACCGGGGAGAAGTGAGACTTCATTGTAGTGCAGATTTCCTTTGCAAGCTTGCTTGGTTGGCCAAAAAGTGCGTATGCGTTTTTTCCTGAATATATTCAGGAAAAAACGCATACGCCCTTTTTGGCCAAGTGCATCATTGTGGACGTTCTGCCTCTTTTCCTATGCTTTCAATGCAATTCCAGTCTACCTCCTGAAATGGGTTTCCTGCAATTCTGCCCCGCTTTCAAGTCCTCTTGGCAGCCTTACTTCAGTCTATTTTTGGACGATAGCTGTCATTTATAACTCTGCAGGTTTGTGAATTACAGTGCCCCTGAGCTCCTTTCTTCAACTCGCTTTCTTGTGACCTGGCCGCAACACCGCAGGATGGCTTCAGGCCCTAATCTGGTTCCGGCACGGCACGCTGAGCCTTTGGTTAATTCCTCTTCCTGGTGGGATGTGAGTGTTAAATTTGCCCGTCCAGACACCTCCACCTAGCCTCTCATTGGTTCTCGCTATTCCTGTTCATCTTCCGCAGAAATTGCAAACTGGGCCAAACAGGAGGTTAAAGGGACTGACTCTCCAAGTCGGGAGAGTGTTAGTAAAGCGTCTGGAATGGTGCACCGAAGTACCAGGGGAGGAAAACTGAGACATATTTGAACACGTCTCCCGATCACATGGTTGATCATACTCTGGGTTCCACATGCATGTTTTAGCTGAAGAAAGAATACCGTAAAACTGGAGAGTTGAGACCCGTGGAATGGGTACCATGCAATATGACTTCGAAGGGTCTTCATTTGCTCACCGAATCTCTCCAATCCTATCACTGCTGTGTTTATGACCCTTGTACACACGCTTGATTCTCTTTTGGAGACATAGCAATCCATAGGTTTTAAGATACTTACTAGTCAGGTATATTCTTAGGCGTTTAATATGGGGTGTGGAGTCCATTTCGTTGAGCAAGGAGTAGCTCTTGTCTATTCCATATTTGGCTTAAGGAACTTTATCTGTGCTCATTTCAATCTCTGGTTTTATGCAGCACCCCAACTCACCTTTACCCTTAAGCAAGCATAAGTTGGTTTTCTAAATTTGAGACCCTGTTCTGTTTTGTAATTCAGTTCCTCTGTAGCCAAGTTTAAATTCCATGTATTAGTGATATTTTTTGATGTTTCTTTTTCTGTGTGACTTATTTCAGTTAGAATCACCATACCCGAATCCACTCATTATGCTGCTACTGGCCTGGTGACATAGATTTCATTGCTGAGTGATATTGCTTTGTACATGAGTACCACAACTTCTTTATCCATTTTTCACTTTCTGTGATATTGAACTTGTACGGTAAACGAGGTTCTTGTAAACAGAGGCGTCCCAAACTTTGGGGTGGCTGTGTCTTTTTGATTTTAATTTCCCTAATCTATAGGACCATAAGTGGAAGTGCACTAGGCTCTGTTGCTTTGTTTTTTAGATGTTTCAGGAAACACCATACACTTCTCCCGAGTGGTTGTTGGCAATTTACATCCCGCCCATCAGCATAACAAGGCTCCCAGTTCTCCATGGCCTGTCCTGCCTTTCTGGATTTTACACTTTTTTCAGATGGCCCTTTTGACCGTGGGGAAGTGAGACTTCATTGTAGTGCAGTTTTCCTTTGCAAGCTTGCTTGGTTGGCCAAAAAGGGCGTATGCGTTTTTTCCTGAATATATTCAGGAAAAAAAAGCATACGCACTTTTTAGCCAAGTGCATCACTGTGGACGTTCTGCCTCTTTTCCTATGCTTGAAATGCAATTCCTGTCTACCTCCTGAAATCGGTTTCCTGCAATTCTGCCCCGCTTTCAAGTCCTCTTGGCAGCCTTACTTCAGTCTATTTTTGGACGATAGCTGTCATTTATAACTCTGCAGGTTTGTGAATTACAGTGCCCCTGAGCTCCTTTCTTCAACTGGCTTTCTTGTGAGCTGGCCGCAACACCGCAGGATGGCTTCAGGCCCTAATGTGGTTCCGGCATGGCACGCTGAGCCTTTGGTTAATTCCCTTTCCTAGTGGGAAATGAGAGTTAAATTTGCCCGTTCAGACACCTCCAGGTAGTCTCTCATTGGTTCTCACTATTCCTGTTCATCTTCCGCAGAAATTGCAAGCTGGGCCAAACAGGAGGTTAAAGGCACTGGCTCTCCAAGTAGGGAGAGTGTTAGTAAAGCATCTGGAATGTTGCACCCGAGTACCAGGGGAGGAAAACTGAGACATATTTGAACACGTCTCCCGTTCACACGGTGGATCATACTCTGGGTCCACATGCATGTTTTAGATGAAGGAAGAATACCTTAAACCTGGGTAGTTAAAACCCGTGGAATGAGTACCATGCAATATGACTTCAAAGGGTCTTCATTTGCTCACCGAACCTCTCCAATCCTATCACTGCTGCGTTTATGCCCCTGTACACATGCTTGATTCTCTTTCGGAGACATAGCAATCCATAGGTTTTAAGATACTTACTAGTCAGGTACATTCTTAGGCGTTTAATATGCGGTGTTGAGTCCATTTCGTTGAGCAAGGAGTAGCTCTTGTCTATTCCATATTTGACTTAAGGAACTTTATCTGTGCTCATTTCAATCTCTGGTTTTATGCAGCACCCCAACTCACCTTTACCCTTAAGCAAGCATAAGTTGGTTTTCTAAATTTGAGACCCTGTTCTGTTCTGTAATTCAGTTCCTGTGTAGCCAAGTTTACATTCCATGTATTACTGATATCTTATGATGTTTCTTTTTCTGTGTGACTTATTTCAGTTAGAATCATCATACCTGAATCCACTCATTGTGCTGCTAAGGGCCTTTTGACACAGATTTCATTGCTGAGTGATATTGCTTTGTAAGTAAATACCACAACTTCTTTATCCATTTTTCACTTTCTGCGATGTTGAACTTGTACTGTAAACGAGGTTCTTGTAAACAGAGCCATTCGAAACATTGGGGTGGCTGTGTCTTTTTGATTTTAATTTCCCTAAGCTATAGGACCATAAGCGGAAGTGCCCTAGGTTCTGTTGCTTTGTTTTTTAGATGTTTCAGGAAACACCATACACTTCTCCCGAGTGGTTGTTGGCAATTTACATCCCGCCCATCAGCATAACAAGGCTCCCAGTTCTCCATGGCCTGTCCTGCCTTTCTGGATTTTACACTTTTTTCAGATGGCCCTTTTGACCGGGGGGAAGTGAGACTTCATTGTAGTCCAGATTTCCTTTGCAAGCTTGCTTGGTTGGCCAAAAAGGGCGTATGCGTTTTTTCCTGAATATATTCAGGAAAAAATGCATACACCCTTTTTGGCCAAGTGCATCATTGTGGACGTTCTGCCTCTTTTCCTATGCTTTCAATGCAATTCCAGTCTACCTCCTGAAATCGGTTTCCTGCAATTCTGCCCCGCTTTCAAGTCCTCTTGGCAGCCTTACTTCAGTCTATTTTTGGACGATAGCTGTCATTTATAACTCTGCAGGTTTGTGAATTACAGTGTCCCTGAGCTCCTTTATTCAACTCGCTTTCTTGTGACCTGGCCGCAACACCGCAGGATGGCTTCAGGCCCTAATCTCGTTCCGGCCCGGCATGCTGAGCCTTTGGTTAATTCCTCTTCCTGGTGGGAAATGAGAGTTAAATTTGCCCGTCCAGACACCTCCAGCTAGCCTCTCATTGGTTCTCGCTATTCCTGTTCATCTTCCGCAGAAATTGCAAACTGGGCCAAACAGGAGGTTAAAGGGACTGACTCTCCAAGTCGGGAGAGTGTTAGTAAAGCGTCTGGAATGTTGCACCCGAGTACCAGGGGAGGAAAACTGAGACATATTTGAACACGTCTCCCGTTCACATGGTTGATCATACTTGGGTTCCACATGCATCTTTTAGCTGAAGGAAGAATACCATAAACCTGGGTATTTGAAACCCGTGGAATGGGTACCATGCAATATGACTTCAAAGGGTCTTCATTTGCTCACCGAACATCTCCAATCCTATCACTGCTGCGTTTATTCCCCTGTACACATGCTTGATTCTCTTTCGAAGACATAGCAATCCATAGGTTTTAAGATACTTACTAGTCAGGTACATTCTTAGACGTTTAATATGCGGTGTTGAGTCCATTTCGTTGAGCAAGGAGTAGCTCTTGTCTATTCCATATTTGGCTTAAGGAACTTTATCTGTGCTCATTTCAATCTCTGGTTTTATGCAGCACCCCAACTCACCTTTCCCCTTAAGCAAGCATAAGTTGGTTTTCTAAATTTGAGACCCTGTTCTGTTCTGTAATTCAGTTCCTGTGTAGCCAAGTTGACATTCCGTGTATTACTGATATCTTATGATGTTTCTTTTTCTGTGTGACTTATTTCAGTTAGAATCATCATACCTGAATCCACTCATTGTGCTGCTAAGGGCCTGATGACACAGATTTCATTGCTGAGTGATATTGCTTTGTAAGTAAATACCACAACTTTTTTATCCATTTTTCACTTTCTGCGATGTTGAACTTGTACTGTAAACGAGGTTCTTGTAAACAGAGCCGTTCCAAACTTTGGGGTGGCTGTGTCTTTTTGATTTTAAATTCCCTAAGCTATAGGACCATAAGTGGAAGTACCCTAGGCTCTGTTGCTTTGTTTTTTAGATGTTTCAGGAAACACCATACACTTCTCCCGAGTGTTTGTTGGCAATTTACATCCCGCCCTTCAGCATAAGAAGGCTCCACGTTCTCCATGGCCTGTCCTGCGTTTCTGGATTTTACACTTTTTACAGATGGCCCTTTTGACCGGGGGGAAGTGAGACTTCATTGTAGTGCAGATTTCCTTTGCAAGCTTGCTTGGTTGGCCAAAAAGGGCGTATGCGTTTTTTCCTGAATATATTCAGGAAAAAACGCATACGCCCTTTTTAGCCAAGTGCATCATTGTGGATGTTCTGCCTCTTTTCCTATGCTTTCAATGCAATTCCAGTCTACCTCCTGAAATCGGATTCCTGCAATTCTGCCCCGCTTTCAAGTCCTCTTGGCAGCCTTACTTCAGTCTATTTTTGGACGATAGCTGTCATTTATAACTCTGCAGGTTTGTGAATTACAGTGCCCCTGAGCTCCTTTCTTCAACTCGCTTTCTTTTGAGCTGGCAGCAACACCGCAGGATGGCTTCAGGCCCTAATCTGGTTCCGGTACGGCACGCTGAGCCTTTGGTTATTTCCTCTTCCTGGTGGGAAATGAGAGTTAAATTTGCCCGTCCAGACACCTCCAGCTAGCCTCTCATTGGTTCTCGCTATTCCTGTTCATCTTCCGCAGAAATTGCAAACTGGGCCAAACAGGAGGTTAAAGGCACTGACTCTCCAAGTGGGGAGAGTGTTAGTAAAGCGTCTGGAATGTTGCACCCGAGTACCAGGGGAGGAAAACTGAGACATATTTGAACACGTCTCCCGATCACATGGTTGATCATACTCTGGGTTCCACATGCATGTTTTAGCTGAAGGAAGAATACCTAAAATCTGGGTAGTTGAAACCCGTGGAATGGGTACCATGCAATATGACTTCAAAGGGTTTTCATTTGCTCACTGAACCTCTCCAATCCTATCACTGCTGCGTTTATGCCCCTGTACACATGCTTGATTCTCTTTCGGAGACATAGCAATCTATAGGTTTTAAGATACTTACTAGTCAGGTACATTCTTAGGCGTTTAATATGCGGTGTTGAGTCCATTTCGTTGAGCAAGGAGTAGCTCTTGTCTATTCCATATTTGGCTTAAGGAACTTTGTGCTCATTTCAATCTCTGGTTTTATGCAGCACCCCAACTCACCTTTACCCTTAAGCAAGCATAAGTTGGTTTTCTAAATTTGAGACCCTGTTCTGTTCTGTAATTCAGTTCCTGTGTAGCCAAGTTTACATTCCGTGTATTACTGATATCTTATGATGTTTCTTTTTCTGTGTGACTTATTTCAGTTAGAATCATCATACCTGAATCCACTCATTGTGCTGCTAAGGGCCTGATGACACAGATTTCATTGCTGAGTGATATTGCTTTGTAAGTGCATACCACAACTTCTTTATGCATTTTTCACTTTCTGCGATGTTGAACTTGTACTGTAAACGAGGTTCTTGTAAACGGAGGCGTCCCAAACTTTGGGGTGGCTGTGTCTTTTTGATTTTAATTTCCCTAAACTATAGGACCATAAGTGGAAGTGCCCTAGGCTCTGTTGCTTTGTTTTTTAGATGTTTCAGGAAACACCATACACTTCTCCTGAGTGTCTGTTGGCAATTTACATCCCGCCCATCAGCATAACAAGGCTCCCAGTTCTCCATGGCCTGTCCTGCCTTTCTGGATTTTACACTTTTTTCAGATGGCCCTTTTGACCGGGGAGAAGTGAGACTTCAATGTAGTGCAGTTTCCCTCTGTAAGTTTGCTTGGTTGGCCAAAAAGGGCGTATGCGTTTTTTCCTGAATATATTCAGGAAAAAACGCATACGCCCTTTTTGGCCAAGTGCATCATTGTGGACGTTCTGCCTCTTTTCCTATGCTTTCAATGCAATTCCAATCTACCTCCTGAAATCGGTTTCCTGCAATTCTGCCCCGCTTTCAAGTCCTCTTGCAGCCTTACTTCAGTCTATTTTTGGACGATAGCTGTCATTTATAACTCTGCAGGTTTGTGAATTACAGTGCCCCTGAGCTCCTTTCTTCAACTCGCTTTCTTGTGACCTGGCCGCAACACCGCAGGATGGCTTCAGGCCCTAATCTGGTTCCGGCACGGCACGCTGAGCCTTTGGTTATTTCCTCTTCATGGTGGGAAATGAGAGTTAAATTTGCCCGTCCAGACACCTTCAGCTAGCCTCTCATTGGTTCTCGCTATTCCTGTTCATCTTCCGCAGAAATTGCAAACTGGGCCAAACAGGAGGTTAAAGGCGCTGACTCTCCAAGTGGGGAGAATGTTAGTAAAGCGTCTGGAATGTTGCACCCGAGTACCAGGGGAGGAAAACTGAGACATATTTGAACACGTCTCCCGTTCACATGGTTGATCATACTTGGGTTCCACATGCATCTTTTAGCTGAAGGAAGAATACCTTAAACCTGGGTATTTGAAACCCGTGGAATGGGTACCATGCAATATGACTTCAAAGGGTCTTCATTTGCTCACCGAACATCTCCAATCCTATCACTGCTGCGTTTATGCCCCTGTACACATGCTTGATTCTCTTTCGGAGACATAGCAATCCATAGGTTTTAAGATACTTACTAGTCAGGTACATTCTTAGGCGTTTAATATGCGGTGTTGAGTCCATTTCGTTGAGCAAGGAGTAGCTCTTGTCTATTCCATATTTGGCTTAAGGAACTTTATCTGTGCTCATTTCAATCTCTGGTTTTATGCAGCACCCCAACTCACCTTTACCCTTAAGCAAGCATAAGTTGGTTTTCTAAATTTGAGACCCTGTTCTGTTCTGTAATTCAGTTCCTGTGTAGCCAAGTTGACATTCCGTGTATTACTGATATCTTATGATGTTTCTTTTTCTGTGTGACTTATTTCAGTTAGAATCATCATACCTGAATCCACTCATTGTGCTGCTAAGGGCCTGATGACACAGATTTCATTGCTGAGTGATATTGCTTTGTAAGTAAATACCACAACTTTTTTATCCATTTTTCACTTTCTGCGATGTTGAACTTGTACTGTAAACGAGGTTCTTGTAAACAGAGCCGTTCCAAACTTTGGGGTGGCTGTGTCTTTTTGATTTTAAATTCCCTAAGCTATAGGACCATAAGTGGAAGTGCCCTAGGCTCTGTTGCTTTGTTTTTTAGATGTTTCAGGAAACACCATACACTTCTCCCGAGTGTTTGTTGGCAATTTACATCCCGCCCATCAGCATAACAAGGCTCCACGTTCTCCATGGCCTGTCCTGCCTTTCTGGATTTTACACTTTTTTCAGATGGCCCTTTTGACCGGGGGGAAGTGAGACTTCATTGTAGTGCAGATTTCCTTTGCAAGCTTGCTTGGTTGGCCAAAAAGGGCGTATGCGTTTTTTCCTGAATATATTCAGGAAAAAACGCATACGCCCTTTTTAGCCAAGTGCATCATTGTGGATGTTCTGCCTCTTTTCCTATGCTTTCAATGCAATTCCAGTCTACCTCCTGAAATCGGTTTCCTGCAATTCTGCCCCGCTTTCAAGTCCTCTTGGCAGCCTTACTTCAGTCTATTTTTGGACGATAGCTGTCATTTATAACTCTGCAGGTTTGTGAATTACAGTGCCCCTGAGCTCCTTTCTTCAACTCGCTTTCTTTTGAGCTGGCAGCAACACCGCAGGATGGCTTCAGGCCCTAATCTGGTTCCGGTACGGCACGCTGAGCCTTTGGTTATTTCCTCTTCCTGGTGGGAAATGAGAGTTAAATTTGCCCGTCCAGACACCTCCAGCTAGCCTCTCATTGGTTCTCGCTATTCCTGTTCATCTTCCGCAGAAATTGCAAACTGGGCCAAACAGGAGGTTAAAGGCACTGACTCTCCAAGTGGGGAGAGTGTTAGTAAAGCGTCTGGAATGTTGCACCCGAGTACCAGGGGAGGAAAACTGAGACATATTTGAACACGTCTCCCGATCACATGGTTGATCATACTCTGGGTTCCACATGCATGTTTTAGCTGAAGGAAGAATACCTAAAATCTGGGTAGTTGAAACCCGTGGAATGGGTACCATGCAATATGACTTCAAAGGGTTTTCATTTGCTCACTGAACCTCTCCAATCCTATCACTGCTGCGTTTATGCCCCTGTACACATGCTTGATTCTCTTTCGGAGACATAGCAATCTATAGGTTTTAAGATACTTAATAGTCAGGTACATTCTTAGGCGTTTAATATGCGGTGTTGAGTCCATTTCGTTGAGCAAGGAGTAGCTCTTGTCTATTCCATATTTGGCTTAAGGAACTTTGTGCTCATTTCAATCTCTGGTTTTATGCAGCACCCCAACTCACCTTTACCCTTAAGCAAGCATAAGTTGGTTTTCTAAATTTGAGACCCTGTTCTGTTCTGTAATTCAGTTCCTGTGTAGCCAAGTTTACATTCCGTGTATTACTGATATCTTATGATGTTTCTTTTTCTGTGTGACTTATTTCAGTTAGAATCATCATACCTGAATCCACTCATTGTGCTGCTAAGGGCCTGATGACACAGATTTCATTGCTGAGTGATATTGCTTTGTAAGTGCATACCACAACTTCTTTATCCATTTTTCACTTTCTGCGATGTTGAACTTGTACTGTAAACGAGGTTCTTGTAAACAGAGCCGTTCAAAACTTTGGGGTGGCTGTGTCTTTTTGATTTTAATTTCCCTAAGCTATAGGACCATAAGTGGAAGTCCCCTAGGTTCTGTTGCTTTGTTTTTTAGATGTTTCATGAAACACCATACACTTCTCCCGAGTGGTTGTTGGCAATTTACATCCCGCCCATCAGCATAACAAGGCTCCCAGTTCTCCATGGCCTGTCCTGCCTTTCTGGATTTTACACTTTTTTCAGATGGCCCTTTTGACCGGGGGGAAGTGAGACTTCATTGTAGTGCAGATTTCCTTTGCAAGCTTGCTTGGTTGGCTAAAAAGGGCGTATGCGTTTTTTCCTGAATATATTCAGGAAAAAACGCATACGCCCTTTGTGGCCAAGTGCATCATTGTGGACGTTCTGCCTCTTTTCCTATGCTTTCAATGCAATTCCAGTCTACCTCCTGAAATCGGTTTCCTGCAATTCTGCCCCGCTTTCAAGTCCTCTTGGCAGCCTTACTTCAGTCTATTTTTGGACGATAGCTGTCATTTATAACTCTGCAGGTTTGTGAATTACAGTGCCCCTGAGCTCCTTTCTTCAACTTGCTTTCTTGTGAGCTGGCCGCAACACCGCAGGATGGCTTCAGGCCCTAATCTGGTTCCGGCACGGCACGCTGAGCCTTTGGTTAATTCCTCTTCCTGGTGGGAAATGAGAGTTAAATTTGCCCGTCCAGACACCTCCAGCTAGTCTCTCATTGGTTCCCGCTATTCTTGTTCATCTTCCGCAGAAATTGCAAACTGGGCCAAACAGGAGGTTAAAGGGACTGACTCTCCAAGTCGGGAGAGTGTTAGTAAAGCGTCTGGAATGTTGCACCCGAGTACCAGGGTACGAAAACTGAGACATATTTGAACACACCTCCCGATCACATGGTTGATCATACTCTAGGTTCCACATGCATGTTTTAGCTGAAGGAAGAATACCTTAAACCTGGGTAGTTGAAACCCGTGGAATGGGTACCATGCAATATGACTTCAAAGGGTCTTCATTTGCTCACCGAACATCTCCAATCTTATCACTGCTGCGTTTATGCCCCTGTACACATGCTTGATTCTCTTTCGGAGACATAGCAATCCACAGGTTTTAAGATACTTACTAGTCAGGTACATTCTTAGGCGTTTAATATGCGGTGTTGAGTCCATTTCATTGAGCAAGGAGTAGCTCTTGTCTATTCCATATTTGGCTTAAGGAACTTTATCTGTGCTCATTTCAATCTCTGGTTTTATGCAGCACCCCAACTCACCTTTACCCTTAAGCAAGCATAAGTTGGTTTTCTAAATTTGAGACCCTGTTCTGTTCTGTAATTCAGTTCCTGTGTAGCCAAGTTTCCATTCCGTGTATTACTGATATCCTATGATGTTTCTTTTTCTGTGTGACTTATTTCAGTTAGAATCATCATACCTGAATCCACTCATTGTGATGCTAAGGGCCTGATGACATAGATTTCATTGCTGAGTGATATTGCTTTGTAAGTGAATACCACAACTTCTTTATCCATTTTTCACTTTCTGCGATGTTGAACTTGTACTGTAAACGAGGTTCTTGTAAACAGAGCCGTTCCAAACTTTGGGGTGGCTGTGTCTTTTTCATTTTAAATTCCCTAAGCTATAGGACCATAAGTGGAAGTGCCCTAGGCTCTGTTGCTTTGTTTTTTAGATGTTTCAGGAAACACCATACACTTCTCCGGAGTGTCTGTTGGCAATTTACATCCCGCCCATCAGCATAACAAGGCTCCCAGTTCTCCATGGCCTGTCCTGCCTTTCTGGATTTTACACTTTTTTCAGATGGCCCTTTTGACCGGGGGGAAGTGAGACTTCATTGTAGTGCAGATTTCCTTTGCAAGCTTGCTTGGTTGGCCAAAAAGTGCGTATGCGTTTTTTCCTGAATATATTCAGGAAAAAACGCATATGCCCTTTTTGGCCAAGTGCATCATTGTGGACGTTCTGCCTCTTTTCCTATGCTTTCAATGCAATTCCAGTCTACCTCCTGAAATCGGTTTCCTGCAATTCTGCCCCGCTTTCAAGTCCTCTTGGCAGCCTTACTTCAGTCTATTTTTGGACGATAGCTGTCATTTATAACTCTGCAGGTTTGTGAATTACAGTGCCCCTGAGCTCCTTTCTTCAACTCGCTTTCTTGGGACCTGGCCGCAACACCGCAGGATGGCTTCAGGCCCTAATCTGGTTCCGGCCCGGCATGCTGAGCCTTTGGTTAATTCCTCTTCCTGATGGGAAATGAGAGTTAAATTTGCCCGTTCAGACACCTCCAGCTAGCCTCTCATTGGTTCTCGCTATTCCTGTTAATCTTCCGCAGAAATTGCAAACTGGGCCAAACAGGAGGTTAAAGGCACTGACTCTCCAAGTCGGGAGAGTGTTAGTAAAGCGTCTGGAATGTTGCACCCGAGTACCAGGGGAGGAAAACTGAGACATATTTGAACACGTCTCCCGTTCACATGGTTGATCATACTCTGGGTTCCACATGCATGTTTTAGCTGAAGGAAGAATAGCTTAAACCTGGAGAGTTGAGACCCGTGTAATGGGTACCATGCAATATGACTTCAAAGGGTCTTCATTTGCTCACGAACCTCTCCAATCCTATCACTGCTGCGTTTATGCCCCTGTACACATGCTTGATTCTCTTTCGGAGACATAGCAATCCATAGGTTTTAAGATACTTACTAGTCAGGTACATTCTTAGGCGTTTAATATGCGGTGTTGAGTCCATTTCGTTGAGCAAGGAGTAGCTCTTGTCTATTCCATATTTGGCTTAAGGAACTTTATCTGTGCTCATTTCAATCTCTGGTTTTATGCAGCACCCCAACTCACCTTTCCCCTTAAGCAAGCATAAGTTGGTTTTCTAAATTTGAGACCCTGTTCTGTTCTGTAACTCAGTTCCTGTGTAGCCAAGTTTCCATTCCGTGTATTACTGATATCTTATGATGTTTCTTTTTCTGTGTGACTTATTTCAGTTAGAATCATCATACCTGAATCCACTCATTGTGCTGCTAAGGGCTTGATGACACAGATTTCATTGCTGAGTGATATTGCTTTGTAAGTAAATACCACAACTTCTTTCTCCATTTTTCACTTTCTGCGATGTTGAACTTGTACTGTAAACGAGGTTCTTGTAAACAGAGCCGTTCCAAACTTTGGGGTGGCTGTGTCTTTTTGATTTTAATTTCCCTAAGCTATAGGACCATAAGTGGAAGTGCCCTAGGTTCTGTTGCTTTGTTTTTTAGATGTTTCAGGAAACACCATACACTTCTCCCGAGTGGTTGTTGGCAATTTACATCTCGCCCATCAGCATAACAAGGCTCCCAGTTCTCCATGGCCTGTCCTGTCTTTCTGGATTTTACACTTTTTTCAGATGGCCCTTTTGACCGGGGGGAAGTGAGACTTCATTGTAGTGCAGATTTCCTTTGCAAGCTTGCTTGGTTGGCCAAAAAGGGCGTATGCGTTTTTTCCTGAATATATTCAGGAAAAAACGCATACGCCCTTTTTGGCCAAGTGCATCATTGTGGACGTTCTGCCTCTTTTCCTATGCTTTCAATGCAATTCCAGTCTACCTCCTGAAATCGGTTTCCTGCAATTCTGCCCCGCTTTCAAGTCCTCTTGGCAGCCTTACTTCAGTCTATTTTTGGACGATAGCTGTCATTTATAACTCTGCAGGTTTGTGAATTACAGTGCCCCTGAGCTCCTTTCTTCAACTCGCTTTCTTGTGACCTGGCCGCAACACCGCAGGATGGCTTCAGGCCCTAATCTGGTTCCGGCACGGCACGCTGAGCCTTTGGTTAATTCCTCTTCCTGGTGGGAAATGAGAGTTAAATTTGCCCGTCCAGACACCTCCAGCTAGTCTCTCATTGGTTCTCGCTATTCCTGTTCATCTTCCGAGAAATTGCAAACTGGGCCAAACAGGAGGTTAAAGGGACTGACTCTCCAAGTCGGGAGAGTGTTAGTAAAGCGTCTGGAATGTTGCACCCGAGTACCAGGGTACGAAAACTGAGACATATTTGAACACGTCTCCCGATCACATGGTTGATCATACTCTAGGTTCCACATGCATGTTTTAGCTGAAGGAAGAATACCTTAAACCTGGGTAGTTGAAACCCGTGGAATGGGTACCATGCAATATGACTTCAAAGGGTCTTCATTTGCTCACCGAACCTCTCCAATCCTATCACTGCTGCGTTTATGCCCCTGTACACACGCTTGATTCTCTTTCGGAGACATAGCAATCCATAGGTTTTAAGATATTTACTAGTCAGGTACATTCTTAGACGTTTAATATGGGGTGTTGAGTCCATTTCGTTGAGCAAGGAGTAGCTCTTGTCTATTCCATATTTGGCTTAAGGAACTTTATCTGTGCTCATTTCAATCTCTGGTTTTATGCAGCACCCCAACTCACCTTTACCCTTAAGCAAGCATAAGCTGGTTTTCTAAACTTGAGACACTGTTCTGTTTTGTAATTCAGTTCATGTGTAGCCAAGTTCACATTCTGTGTATTAGTGATACCTTATGATGTTTCTTTTCTGTGTGACTCATTTCAGTTCGAATCATCATACCTGAATCCACTCATTATGATGCTACGGGCCTGATGACATAGATTTCATTGCTGAGTGATATTGCATTGTACGTAAGTACCACAAGTTCTTTATCCATTTTTCACTTTCTGTGATATTGAACTTGTACCATAAACGAGGTTCTTGTAAACAGAGGCGTCCCAAACTTTGGGGTGGCTGTGTCTTTTTGATTTTAATTTCCCTAAGCTATAGGACCATAAGTGGAAGTGCCCTACGCTCTGTTGCTTTGTTTTTTAGATGTTTCAGGAAACACCATACACTTCTCCAGAGTGGCTGTTGGCAATTTACATCCCGCCCATCAGCATAAGAAGGCTCCCAGTTCTCCATGGTCTGTCGTGCCTTTATGGATTTTACACTTTTTTCAGATGGCCCTTTTGACCAGGTGGAAGTTAGACTTCATTGTAGTGCAGATTTCCTTTGCAAGCTTGCTTGGTTGGCCAAAAAGGGCGTATGCGTTTTTTCCTGAATATATTCAGGAAAAAACGCATACGCCCTTTTTGGCCAAGTGCATCATTGTCGAGTTTCTGACTCTCTTCATATGCTTTCAATGCAATTCCAGTCTACCTCCTGAAATCGGTTTCCTGCAATTCTGCCTTGCTTTCCATGCCTCTTCATAGCCTTACCTCAATATATTTTTTAAAAATAGTTGGCCTTTATAACTCTGCAGGTTTTTGAATTGCAGTGGCCCTTAGGTCCATTTTTTAGCTCTTATTTTTGTGGTCTTGCCCCATAACCACAGGATTCCTCGAAGCCCTGTTTTTCTTCTGGGGCACCTTGCTGTGCTTTTGGTTAATTCTTCTTACTGATGTGATATTAGAGTGACATGTGCCCATTGAAACCGCTACAGCTAGTTTCTCACTGGTTCCCCCTATTCCCATTCATCCTCTGCACTAACTGCAGACTGTGCGATACCAGAACTTAAAGGCATTGACTCCATGTGGGGATGTTGTTTGTAAAGTGGCTGGAATGTCGATCCGGAGCCCCAGGAGAGGAAAAATGAGGTGCGTTTTACAAACCTTTCCCGATCATATGGTATACCAGTCGTTGGGTTTCCCAAGCATGGTTTAGCTGTAGGAAGATTCCCTTCAACCTGGAGTGTTGGGACCCTTGGACTGAGTAGCATGAAGTATTGCATTAAACTTTCGGCAGTTGCTCACCAAAGCTCACCAATCCTCTCAGCCCCAAGTGTCCAGCCTTATGTCTTATCCAGCTGTGGGTTTATATGTGGTCAATCCAGGTTGCATCACAGCCCCTGAGCGAATTTTGTAAGAATTTTTCTCTCTTTCATTGTTTCAGCGTTTTGTTTTTAAAATTTATTTCTATAATGGGGTTTAGCTCCTTTTCACTGCTGTGTTTGTGCCGCTCTGCACACACTTGATTCCCTTATGGAGATATATCAATACATGGGTTTTAAGATTCTTATTCCTCAGATATATTTCTCTGCGGTGTATAGGGTGTGTTGAGGCCTGTTCATTGAGCAAGGTGTAGATCTTGTCTAATACCTATTTGGTTTATTGAACGGTATCTGTGCTAATTTCAAACTCTGGTTTTATGCATCACCCCACCTCTCCTTTCCCCTTAAGCTGACATAAGTGTGTTTTCTAAATGTGAGACACTGTTCTGTTCTGTAATTCATTTCTTGTGCAGCCATATTTACCCTCCCTCTATAAGTGATATCTTATGATATGTTTCTTTTTCTGTTTGACTTATTTCAAGTAGTATTATCGGACCTAAATCCACTCTTTATCCTTCTACTAGCCTTATTACATTGATTTCATGGTGAAGAGATATTCCATTGTACATAAGTACCACATCTTCTTTATCCATTGTTCTCTTTCCTGGGATATTTAAGGTGTACTGAAGTTGAGGTTCTTGTAAACAGAGTAGCCCTAAACTGTGGTGTGCTTGTGTCTTGTTGATTTTTAGACTTCCCTAGATATACTCCCATGATTGGAAGTGTCCTATGCTCTGTAGCTCTGTTTTTTAGATGATTTAGGAACCACCATACACTTCTCCAGAGTGGCTCTCGGCAGTTCACACACTGCCCATCAGCGTATAAAGGCTCCCTGTTCTCCATGGCCTGTCCTGCATTTCTGGTTTTTACAATTTTTTAGGATGGCCCTTTTGACCGGTGGGAAGTGAGACTTCTTTGTTGTGCACATTTGCATTGCTTGCTTGCTTCGTTGCCCATAAAGTGCGTATGCGTTTTTTCCTGGATATAATCAGGAAAAAACGCATACGCCCTTTTGGGCCAACTGCATCATTGTCGAAATTCTGCCGCTTTTCATGTGCGTTAAAGACGAGTCCAATCTATCTCTTGAAATCTGTTTCTTGCAATTCTGTCTTGCATTCAGATCCTCTTCTTTGCCTTACCTCAACATATTTTTGGACGTTAGTTTTCATTTATAACTCTGCAGGTTTGTGAATTGCAGTGACCCTGAGCTCCATTTTTTAAGTTGCTCTTTTGTGAGCTGGCCTCAAACCCGCAGGATTGCTTCAGGCCCTATTTTGGCTCCGGCGAGGCAGGCTGAGCCTTTCTTTAATTCTTATTCTTAATGGGAAATTAGAGTGATATGTGCCCGTCCAAACCCCTACAACTCTTCTCTCATTGGTTCCCCCTCTTCACGTTCATCCTCCTCACAATTTGCAAAATGTGTGAAACAGAAGTTTAAATGTGCTGATTCTCCAAGTGGGGAGATTCTAAGTAGCGTGGCTGGAATGGTGAACAGGAGCACCAGGAGAGGATAAATGAGGTGCATTTTAGACACATCTCCCGATCACATGGTGTACAGTCCTCTGGGTTTTCCATGCATGTTTTAGCTGTAGGAAGATCCCTTGAACCTGCAGATTTGGGACCCATTGAATGGGTACCAGGTAGTATTACTTTAAAGGGTGTGCATTTCCTCACCCAACCTCACATTTCTCTTAGCGCAAACAGTTTCCAGCCTTATGTCTCATCCTGCTGTGGGTCTAGATGTGTTCAATCCATGTTGCATCACCGTCCCTGAGGAAAAGTTGTAAGAGGTTTTCTCTGTCTCTCTGTCGTTTATTTTTTTCAATTTATTACTATATTGGTTACAGCTGATTTTCAAAGCTCTGTTTCTTGCTGCTGTACATCCACTTGATTCACGTACAGAGAGACATCAATAAATTCCTTTTCAGATTCTTACCAGTCGTATATATTCTTTTCCGGTGACTTGAGTGTGCTGAGTGCAGTTCTTTTAGCTACCGTGTAGGCCTTGTTGATTATCAGTTTGGTATTTGGAATGGTATCTTTGCTAATTTCAACCTCCTGGATGATGCCTCACCCCTCCCCACCTTTCCCGTTTAGCAGCCTTATGCGTGTTTTCTACATATTTGACTATGTTTTTGTTTTGTAATTTATTTCATGTGTAGCCATTTTGGATTCCACCTTTAAGTGATATCTTATGATATGTGTCTTTTTCTTTTTGAATTCTGTCACTTAGAATGATCATACGTAACTCCTCCGGAGTTGTTACAACTGGCCATATTTCATTGATTTCCAGGCTGAATAATATTCCACTCTACCTAAGTACCACATCTCTATCCATTTTTTCCCTCCAGAGACATTTAAGTTATATCCTAGTCGAGGATCTTTTAAACAGAGAGGGGGTAAACATTGGGGTGCCTGTGTCCTCTCGATTTTTGTTTTTCCCAAGATATACGCCCATGAGTGCAAGTGCCCTATGCTCTGTAGCTCATTTTTTAGATGCTTTAGTAAACACAATACACTTCTCCAGAATGGCCGTTGGCAATATACATTTCCACTATAAGTCTCACAGGGCTCCCTCTTCTCGTTGCCCTGTCCTGCATTTCTGTTGTTTACGCTTTATGAGGATGGCTCTTCTGACTGATGCGAAGTGATATCTTTTGTAGTATTGACTTCCAGTGCCCACCTGTTTGGTTGGCTAAAAAAGTGTATGCCCTTTTCTTGAATATATACAGAAAAGAACGCATACACCCTTTTTGGCCAACTGCAATGTTGGCAATGTTCAGCTCCTTTTCTTGTGCTTAATGGCGAGTCCTTTCTACCTCCTCAAATCCCTTTCCTGCCATTCTCCCTTGCTTACAAGTCCTTTTCTCTCACTTTCCTCAAGACATTTTTCAGTGATGGATATTTTCAACTCTGCAGTTTTGTGAATTTTACTGCCCCTGAGTTCCATTGTTCAACTCATGTTTATGGGAACTGGCCACAAAGCAGCGGGATTTCCTCAAGCCCTATACTGTTTCCATGGGCAACCCTAGCCTTTGGTCAATTCGTCTTCCTGATTGGAAATTAGAGTGACATGTGCCTGTCTGAACACCTAGGACTTGTCTCTCATTGTTCCTCATCCTTCCGCTTCATCCTCTGGACAAATTCCAAACTGTACGCAACAGGATGTTGACAGTGCTGACATCTCCAAGTGGGGAGACTGTTAGTAAAGACGCTGGAGGGGTGAACCCGAGCACCAGGAGATGAGGAGATGAGATGCCTTTTCCAAACTCTTCCCGATCAGACGGTATACCATCCTCTGGGTGTGACAGACATGTTTTAGCAGTAGGAAGAGTCCCATTCATGTAAGGAGAACACCAGGGCTTTTTCAAAATCAGTGTCTCCCCGAAACCCAAACTGGGGAAGTTTTTAAGCTACGGCTACACATATGTTCATTAAGGGCCTTGGGAAGTAGGCAGAGTCCAAACTTTAGATGATTGAAGTCTTCAGGGTCAGAAGCACTCACCACCAGCTTCCCTTAGGCTACACTTTAACTGTCATTGATAGATGATGTCAATAAAAATATCTATTCTTTTTCAGATTATTTCCCCTTATAGGTTATTGCAAAATGTTGAGTGTAGTTCCCTGTGCTATACAGTAGTTCCTTGTTGATGATCTATTTTATACATAGCAGTGTGTATGTGTTCATTCCAAACTGTTAATTTATCCCTCCTCCCACCTTTCCCCTTTGGTAATAATAAATTATAAGATTTTATACTTCTCAGAAATGGGGGAGCTGAAAGAGAGGTATCATTTTCAATGGAAAAGCATTTAAAACAAGATTGAAGGTTTAACCAAGATTATTAGCTGTACATCCTTGGAAAGAAATCACTTCGTTTCTCTAATATTGACCTGACAAATAAGACAAACCTTTTCACTGAACTTGCTTATAAAAAGTGATGGAAATATCAAATGGAAGTGTTAAAAACATCTTATTTTACCCGAGCCTTATACACTGTTCTATGTTAACTACAGTTTGGCTCACACATCTGTTCATTGAGGTTACAATAGTCTCAATTTCTGTTACTGATCCTCCAGAGTGGACCCCAACAAGTGTCCCCCTGCCCAGTGTCATTGGGGCCAACAGATCGAGACTGAGTTTGGTTCACAAGCAAAGGAAACTTTATATTTTGATCAGAGAATGGAGAGGTGAGAGCATGCACTACCCCGTGGGCTGTGGGCTGGGCTGCTGTGTAGAGATCCTGTCAGAGTCAGTGGGAGGGAGGGAGGCGGCGGAGCTCTCGAGGGCCGGGTTGGCTGTAGCTCAGGCTCTATATCGTGGAGTCTGCACTGGGCCCCAGGAGCTGAGGTGTCGACCCAGCCATTCTGCACTAGGAAATCTGGTCTGAAGTGCCGGGTGTGGAACCTCTGCATGCGGGACCCTAGGAGCACGTGAAATTAGACAAAGCACAAAGGATAAAAAAGGTTAGACTTGACTTTATTGCCCAGATTCTATTTTTATCTCCCAGGGATTTTTAATGGGCTTTGCTGGGGACAAATCCCTCCTCTGCCTTTTGTCCCGTTCCTCATTCTTGGAGTGCTGAGGGTGCAGACCCTTCTTCTGTAACTGCTGAGTGCTGAGTTGGGAGCCCTCATACCCTGGGGCGAGGGTCAGAGCTTCTCCCCAGCAGCCTCCCGGTGACGTTGATTGTCCCCAGGACCCCTGCCTCCCTGCTCGTCCACCTGAGCACCAGCATTGGAAGTGTTATAGATTCTAATGACCTTTAAGGGTCCAGGAAAGAGATGTGCAGAGACGCTGTGGGGGCCGGTTTCACCCCGCCCCACATTTGTTCGGCCACCTTAGGCTGACCGTCTCTGCCAGCCTAGATGCTCTGACCAGTAGTCTGCGCTTTCTTCAGTTAGGCCCCTGAATTAACGTACAAACAGCACCAGGTGTCAGAGCCCTGCCCGCTCAACTCCCAGACAGTCCAGGGTCAGTGGTGATCAAGGACCATGATGGCTACTGAGTCAACAGCCTTTTGAAGTAAACAGGAGTCCAGCCGGTCTTATTGGCCACCATCATCACGGTGTCTGTAGGCTTTTCTATGGTGACAGTGTGGTATACTGTTCCCCCGCCAAGATTATTAGCTCCCCTCTGGGTGCAGTAAGTCCTGCAAGCAGTAGTCTACTCTTTTGGGACACACTCTTGTTGTTTTCTGAGAGAAACTCCAGGTCAAGTGATGTTCACACGAGTCGTCATGGTGCCCTGTTGCCCCCGGTTATCTCTCTGGATGTTGGAGTTGGAGGGCCTCCTCACTCGAGGTCGGTGTGCCCACGGAGCGAACCCTGCAACTTCAGGGCATGGTTGGTGGTTAGGATCACCACGTGGGGTCCTTTTCCCTTAGGAGGGAGGTGGCCTTTTGGGCTGCTGATTTCCAGGTTTTTAGATACCGCCAGTATCTTGGCCAGATGTGGCAGTGGGCCAAGCCCCTTAGTGACCGTAGTTTATCCTACCTGGATGGCATTCTTGCATTGTTCCATTTCAAGTGGTCCCAGTTTTTGCACTAATTCTCCAATGGCGATTCACCTTTCACCGGGAATGTAAAGGTCAAAGGGTTTAGCTAAATTAGGGAGTTCCAGGGCAAGGGTCTGAATTGACTGCTCTTTCCATTCTTGAAAGGCCACTTCTGGATTCTATTCAAAAGGATCATCATCTTTTCCTTTCAGTGTTTCATATAGAGGCCCAGCTAGTAGACTGTAGTTAGGGATCCAGAAGCAGCAAACCCTGGCCTCCCCAGGAACCCCTAAGCTGTCTTCTAGTTTTAGAAAGGGGTAAGGCTGAAAATGGTTTCTTCCCTTTCCTGGGATGGGCTTCTCTGACCTTCTGTGAGAATGAAGCCCAGGCAGGTCACCGCAGTCTGTGATATTTGAGCTTTTTCTTGGACAACTTCTATCCTTTATTGGCTTGGTAGTTCAGAGGCCTCCTTAGTAGGGCTGGTGATCAGAATGTCGTCTGCATATTGAAGGAGGGTTTCCTTTTCCAGAGGTAGAACTTTTAGGTCTTTAGCTAAGCTTTCCCCAAAGATGGTGTGGGAATTTTTGCACCCTTGGGGCCAGACGGCCCGGAAGTATTGTTTTAGTTGTATGTTGAGTCCTGCCACTCACAAGCCAAAATTTCTTGTGACTCTGGGACTAATGGAATACAAAAGAAGGCATCATTGAAGACTAATACAGAATACCATGTCCTGGTGGTTGGTAGAATGACCAGCAGGGTGTAGGAATTAGGAGCAACTGGAGGTATATCCTCGGTGGCTTCACTGACTGTCCTGACATCCTTTACCAGGTCCCCAGCAGCCCATGGGGCTCTCGTGGTCAGACCAATCCCAGAATATGGAGCTCACCTGGGCAGGTACCCCACCCCCACCCCAGCCCACGGGGCTCTCGTGGTCAGGCCCCTCCCAGGATACAGAGCTACCCTTGCAGGTACCGTGGCAGGGCTGGGCACACAGGAACCGTGCACATAGCCCTCATTGCAGAGCACCCCCAGCTCACCTGTCGCTCAGAGCTGACACAGAGCACCTCAGAGCAGGACTTGAACTAACAAACAGCAGCTGCGACAGGTCTGTGACCCTGGGCATCACTCCGTGAGGCCTCCCTCCACCTGGTCTTCCAGAGACTTCCACTGCACCCGGGGCACCAGGCCTCTGTCTCCAACCACCACCCACCCCTCCTCTCCCTGACTCCTGGGTTCCTCTCATTAGGAGAGGGTTTTCTTGAAGTTGTCTCCCACTCATGGGCCAGATAAAATGATTAGAAAACAAGCCAAAGCTGCAGCCCCTTGTCTATCCTGACTCTCAGGAGCCCACACCTGTTCCTTGGACCTGGCCGGTTCAGCAAGTTCCATTTTCTGCAACTGTGAACCCCTGAGGGGTGATGATTGGCTGACCTGGGCAGCCTTACCGTGCCGGCCAGCCCTCCCCAGGTGTGCCTGGGTTGAGATCAATATAAATACCACTCCAGGCAGCAAGAGCCCCTGCAGCCGTGCCTGACGCCATTTTCTCTGCCCTGTCAGCAGTCTCGGGGCTGGGCTGGTGGGAGGGAGTGAGAGGCCACGGCTTTGTGGGTGGCCCAGTGTGAGTGGGGCTCTGCTGGACTTTCTGCAGCAGTTGCCAGGCTGCCACCTGCTAAAGAAGAGGATGTGTCACCCATACCTGCTGCTGGAATTTCTCCCTGGGCAGAGGTGAGGAAGGAAAAAAGCAGTGGGGGCAGGGACAGGACGGGTATCTCAGGCAGGGAAATGGAAATCTTCCAGAAGAGCACCCAGGGCCAGGACCATCCTGGCTGGCCTGCAGGCACCAAGTCGGCCGGCATGCTGTCACTCGTGTGGCTCTATGGCCCTTCCTCTAGGCTTTCAAGTCCTTGTATATATTCAGGTGTTTTACCTGGGACGGGTGGGAATAGTTCAGCAGCAACTGGCCTGGGGCTCAGCTCACGTTTACTCACAGATGCCTCGGCACGGTGCCCCAGCTTTGCAATGAGGACGCTTGTTGCGTGGGGGCTGCTGGCTGAATGGGAGACGATTCCCCACCACTGACCAACTTCAGAATTGTTTACAACTGGAGCAAGTGCCCTGATACGGTTTTCCTCTGTGTAACTGGTGGGTTCTGTGTTTTTTTTCTCTTTTTCGTTTTTGGTTCAAGGTAGATTTTATTCCTCTTTTTTGTATTTACAGATATAAGCATGGAAATAATTTATTCATATAAATACATGTATGTGCAGGGAATAATTGTTTTTTCTGTTTTATTTTTTAAATTTTATTTCTTTTTAATTTTGAATTTTATTTTATATTTTTATACAGCAGGTTCTTATTGGTTATCTATTTTATACATATAAATGTATACATGCCAATCCCAGTCTCTCAACTCCTCCCACCACCACCCCCCCAACAGCTTTCCCCCCTTGTTGTCCATACGTTTGTTGTCTACATCTGTTGCTCTATTTATGCCTTGCAAAATGGTTAATCTGTACAGTTTTTCTACGTTCCACATATATGCATGAATATACAAGATTTGTTTTTCTCTTTCTGACTTACTTCACTCTGTATGACAGTCTCTAGATCCATCGACGTCTCTACAAATGACCCAATTTCATTCCTTTTCATGGCTTAGTAATATTCCATTTTATATATGTACAACAGCTTTATGCATTCTTCTGTCTGTGGGCATTTAGGTTGCTTCCATTACCTCGATATTGCAAATAGTGATGCAATGAACATTGCGGTGAATGACTCTTTTTGATTTATGGTTTTGTCTGGGTATATGTCCAATACTGGGATTGCTGTATCATATGGTAATTCTATTGTTAGTTTCTTAAGAAATTCCATATTGTTCTCCATAATGACTGTATCAATTTATATTCCCAACAATAGTGGAAGAGGGTTCCTTTTCTCCACACCCTTTCCAGCATTTTTTGTTTGTAGATTTTCAATGATGCCTATTCTACCAGGTGTGAGGTGATACCTCATTGTTGAATCCATTTCGTTGAGCAAGGGGTAGCTCTTGTCTATTCCATATTTGGCTAAGGAACTTTATCTGTGCTCATTTCAATCTCTGGTTTTTGCAGCACCCCAACTCACCTTTCCCCTTAAGCAAGCATAAGTTGGTTTTCTAAATTTGAGACCCTGTTCTGTTTTGGAATGCAGTTCCTGTGTAGCCAAGTTTACATTCCGTGTATTAGTGATATCTTATGATGTTTCTTTTTCTGTGTGACTTATTTCAGTTAGAATCATCGTACCTGAATCCACTCATTATGCTGCTACGGGCCTGATGACATAGATTTCATTGCTGAGTGATACTGCATTGTACGTAAGTACCACAAGTTCTTTATCCATTTTTCACTTTCTGTGATATTGAACTTGTATGGTAAACGAGGTTCTTGTAAACGGAGGCGTCCCAAACTTTGGGGTGGCTGTGTCTTTTTGATTTTAATTTCCCTAAGCTATAGGACCATAAGTGGAAGTGCCCTAGGCTCTGTTGCTTTGTTTTTTAGATGTTTCAGGAAACACCATACACTTCTCCTGAGTGTCTGTTGGCAATTTACATCCCGCCCATCAGCATAACAAGGCTCCCAGTTCTCCATGGCCTGTCCTGCCTTTCTGGATTTTACACTTTTTTCAGATGGCCCTTTTGACCGGGGAGAAGTGAGACTTCATTGTAGTGCAGATTTCCTTTGCAAGTTTGCTTGGTTGGCCAAAAAGGGCGTATGCGTTTTTTCCTGAATATATTCAGGAAAAAACGCATACGCCATTTTTGGCCAAGTGCATCATTGTGGACGTTCTGCCTCTTTTCCTATGCTTTCAATGCAATTCCAGTCTACCTCCTGAAATCGGTTTCCTGCAATTCTGCCCCGCTTTCAAGTCCTCTTGGCAGCCTTACTTCAGTGTATTTTTGGACGATAGCTGTCATTTATAACTCTGCAGGTTTGTGAATTACAGTGCCCCTGAGCTCCTTTCTTCAACTCGCTTTCTTGTGAGCTGGCCGCAACACCGCAGGATGTCTTCAGGCCCTAATCTGGTTCTGGCACGGCACGCTGAGCCTTTGGTTAATTCCTCTTCCTGGTGGGAAATGAGAGTTAAATTTGCCCGTCCAGACACCTCCAGCTAGTCTCTCATTGGTTCTCGCTATTCCTGTTCATCTTCCACAGAAATTGCAAACTGAGCCAAACAGGAGGTTAAAGGGACTGACTCACCAAGTGGGGAGAGTGTTAGTAAAGCGTCTGGAATGTTGCACCCGAGTACCAGGGTACGAAAACTGAGACATATTTGAACACGTCTCCCGATCACATGGTTGATCATACTCTAGGTTCCACATGCATGTTTTAGCTGAAGGAAGAATACCTTAAACCTGGGTAGTTGAAACCCGTGGAATGGGTACCATGCAATATGACTTCAAAGGGTCTTCATTTGCTCACCGAACCTCTCCAATCCTATCACTGCTGCGTTTGTGCCCCTGTACACACGTTTGATTCTCTTTCAGAGACCTAGCAATCCATAGGTTTTAAGATACTTACTAGTCAGGTACATTCTTAGGCATTTAAAATGGGGTGTTGTGTCCATTTCGTTGAGCAAGGAGTAGCTCTTGTCTATTCCATATTTGGCTTAAGGAACTTTATCTGTGCTCATTTCAATCTCTGGTTTTATGCAGCACCCCAACTCACCTTTCCCCTTAAGCAAGCATAAGTTGGTTTTCTAAATTTGAGACCCTGTTCTGTTTTGGAATGCAGTTCCTGTGTAGCCAAGTTTACATTCCGTGTATTAGTGATACCTTATGATGTTTCTTTTTCTGTGTGACTTATTTCAGTTAGAATCATCGTACCTGAATCCACTCATTATGCTGCTACGGGCCTGATGACATAGATTTCATTGCTGAGTGATACTGCATTGTACGTAAGTACCACAAGTTCTTTATCCATTTTTCACTTTCTGTGATATTGAACTTGTACGGTAAACGAGGTTCTTGTAAACAGAGGCGTCCCAAACTTTGGGGTGGCTCTGTCTTTTTGATTTTAATTTCCCTAAGCTATAGGACCATAAGTGGAAGTGCCCTAGGTTCTGTTGCTTTGTTTTTTAGATGTTTCAGGAAACACCATACACTTCTCCCGAGTGTCTGTTGGCAATTTACATCCCGCCCTTCAGCATAACAAGGCTCCCAGTTCTCCATGGCCTGTCCTGCCTTTCTGGATTTTACACTTTTTTCAGATGGCCCTTTGACCAGGGGGAAGTGAGACTTCATTGTAGTGCAGATTTCCTTTGCAAGCTTGCTTGGTTGGACAAAAAGGGCGTATGCGTTTTTTCCTGAATATATTCAGGAAAAAACGCATACGCCCTTTTTGGCCAAGCGCATCATTGTAGACTTTCTGCCTCTTTTCCTATGCTTTCAATGCAATTCCAGTCTACCTCCTGAAATGGGTTTCCTGCAATTCTGCCCCGCTTTCAAGTCCTCTTGGCAGCCTTTCTCCAGTCTATTTTTGGACGATAGCTGTCATTTATAACTCTGCAGGTTTGTGAATTACAGTGCCCCTGAGCTCCTTTCTTCAACTCGCTTTCTTTTGAGTTGGCCGCAACACCGCAGGATGGCTTCAGGCCCTAATCTGGTTCCGGCATGGCACGATGAGCCTTTGGTTATTTCCTCTTCCTGGTGGGAAATGAGAGTTAAATTTGCCCGTCCAGACACCTCCAGCTAGTCTCTCATTGGTTCTCCCTATTCCTGTTCATCTTCCACAGAAATTGCAAACTGGGCCAAACAGGAGTTTAAAGGCGCTGACTCTCCAAGTCGGGAGAGTGTCAGTAAAGCGTCTGGAATGTTGCACATGAGTACCAGGGGAGGAAAACTGAGACATATTTGAACACGTCTCCTGTTCACATGGTTGATCATACTCTGGGTCCACATGCATGTTTTAGCTGAAGGAAGAATACTTTAAACCTGGAGAGTTGAGACCCGTGTAATGGGTACCATGCAATATGACTTCAAAGGTCTTCATTTGCTCACCGAACCTCTCCAATCCTATCACTGCTGCGTTTATGCCCCTGTACACACGCTTGATTCTGTTTTGGAGACATAGCAATCCATAGGTTTTAAGATACTTACTAGTCAGGTACATTCTTAGGCGTTTAATATGGGGTTTTGAGTCCATTTCGTTGAGCAAGGAGTAGCTCTTGTCTATTCCATATTTGGCTTAAGGAACTTTATCTGTGCTCATTTCAATCTCTGGTTTTATGCAGCACCCCAACTCACCTTTCCCCTTAAGCAAGCATAAGTTGGTTTTCTAAATTTGAGATCCTGTTCTGTTTTGGAATGCAGTTCCTGTGTAGCCCAGTTTACATTCCGTGTATTACTGATATCTTATGATGTTTCTTTTTCTGTGTGACTTATTTCAGTTAGAATCATCATACCTGAATCCACTCATTGTGCTGCTAAGGGCCTGATGACATAGATTTCATTGCTGAGTGATATTGCTTTGTAAGTAAATACCACAACTTCTTTATCCATTTTTCACTTTCTGCGATGTTGAACTTGTACTGTAAACGACGTTCTTGTAAACAGAGGTGTCCCAAACTTTGGGGTGGCTGTGTCTTTTTGATTTTAATTTCCCTAAGCTATAGGACCATAAGTGGCAGTGCCCTAGGCTCTGTTGCTTTGTTTTTTAGATGTTTCAGGAAACACCATACACTTCTCCCGAGTGGTTGTTGGCAATTTACATCCCGCCCATCAGCATAACAAGGCTCCGAGTTCTCCATGGCCTGTCCTGCCTTTCTGGATTTTACACTTTTTTCAGATGTCCCTTTTGACCAGGGGGAAGTGAGACTTCATTGTAGTGCAGATTTCCTTTGCAAGCTTGCTTGGTTGGCCAAAAAGGGCGTAAGCGTTTTTTCCTGAATATATTCAGGAAAAAACGCAAACGCCCTTTTTGGCCAAGTGCATCATTGTGGACGTTCTGCCTCTTTTCCTATGCTTTCAATGCAATTCCAGTCTACCTCCTGAAATCGGTTTCCTGCAATTCTGCCCCGCTTTCAAGTCCTCTTGGCAGCCTTTCGTCAGTATATTTTTGGACGATAGCTGTCATTTATAACTCTGCAGGTTTGTGAATTACAGTGCCCCTCAGCTCCTTTCTTCAACTCCCTTTCTTTTGAGTTGGCCGCAACACCGCTGGATGGCTTCAGACCCTAATCTGGTTCCGGCATGGCACGCTGAGCCTTTGGTTATTTCCTCTTCCTGGTGGGAAATGAGAGTTAAATTTGCCCGTCCAGACACCTCCAGCTAGTCTCTCATTGGTTCTCCCTATTCCTGTTCATCTTCCGCAGAAATTGCAAACTGGGCAAAACAGGAGTTTAAAGGCGCTGACTCTCCAAGTCAGGAGAGTGTTAGTAAAGCATCTGGAATGTTGCACCCGAGTACCAGGGGAGGAAAAGTGAGACATATTTGAACACATCTCCCGTTCACATGGTTGATCATACTCTGGGTCCACATGCATGTTTTAGCTGAAGGAAGAATACTTTAAACCTGGAGAGTTGAGACCCGTGTAATGGGTACCATGCAATATGACTTCAAAGGGTCTTCATTGGCTCACCGAACCTCTCCAATCCTATCACTGCTGCGTTTATGCCCCTGTACACACGCTTGATTCTGTTTTGGAGACATAGCAATACATAGGTTTTAAGATACTTACTAGTCAGGTACATTCTTAGGCGTTTAATATGGGGTTTTGAGTCCATTTCGTTGAGCAAGGAGTAGCTCTTGTCTATTCCGTATTTGGCTTAAGGAACTTTATCTGTGCTCATTTCAATCTCTGGTTTTATGCAGCACCCCAACTCACCTTTCCCCTTAAGCAAGCATAAGTTGGTTTTCTAAATTTGAGACCCTGTTCTGTTTTGGAATGCAGTTCCTGTGTAGCCCAGTTTACATTCCGTGTATTAGTGATATCTTATGATGTTTCTTTTTCTGTGTGACTTATTTCAGTTAGAATCATCGTACCTGAATCCACTCATTATGCTCCTACGGGCCTGATGACATAGATTTCATTGCTGAGTGATACTGCATTGTACATAAGTACCACAAGTTCTTTATCCATTTTTCACTTTCTGTGATATTGAACTTGTAAGGTAAACGAGGTTGTTGTAAACGGAGGCGTCCCAAACTTTGGGGTGGCTGTGTCTTTTTGATTTTAATTTCCCTAAGCTATAGGACCATAAGTGGAAGTGCCCTAGGTTCTGTTGCTTTGTTTTTTAGATGTTTCAGGAAACACCATACACTTCTCCCGAGTGTCTGTTGGCAATTTACATCCCGCCCTTCAGCATAACAAGGCTCCCAGTTCTCCATGGCCTGTCCTCCTGTCCTGCCTTTCTGGATTTTACACTTTTTTCAGATGGCCCTTTGACCAGGGGGAAATGAGACTTCATTGTAGTGCAGATTTCCTTTGCAAGCTTGCTTGGTTGGCCAAAAAGGGCGTATGCGTTTTTTCCTGAATATATTCAGGAAAAAACGCATATGCCGTTTTTGGCCAAGCGCATCATTGTAGACTTTCTGCCTCTTTTCCTATGCTTTCAATGCAATTCCAGTCTACCTCCTGAAATCGGTTTCCTGCAATTCTGCCCCGCTTTCAAGTCCTCTTGGCAGCCTTTCTCCAGTATATTTTTGGACGATAGCTGTCATTTATAACTCTGCAGGTTTGTGAATTACAGTGCCCCTGAGCTCCTTTCTTCAACTCGCTTTCTTTTGAGTTGGCCGCAACACCGCATGATGGCTTCAGGCCCTAATCTGGTTCCGGCATGGCACGATGAGCCTTTGGTTATTTCCTCTTCCTGGTGGGAAATGAGAGTTAAATTTGCCCGTCCAGACACCTCCAGCTAGTCTCTCATTGGTTCTCGCTATTCCTGTTCATCTTCCGCAGAAATTGCAAACTGGGCCAAACAGGACGTTAAAGGGCCTGACTCTCCAAGTCGGGAGAGTGTTAGTAAAGCGTCTGGAATGTTGCACCCGAGTACCAGGGGAGGAAAACTGAGACATATTTGAACACGTCTCCTGTTCACATGGTTGATCATACTCTGGGTCCACATGCATGTTTTAGCTGAAGGAAGAATACTTTAAACCTGGAGAGTTGAGACCCGTGTAATGGGTACCATGCAATATGACTTCAAAGGTCTTCATTTGCTCACCGAACCTCTCCAATCCTATCACTGCTGCGTTTATGCCCCTGTACACACGCTTGATTCTGTTTTGGAGACATGGCAATCCATAGGTTTTAAGATACTTACTAGTCAGGTACATTCTTAGGCGTTTAATATGGGGTTTTGAGTCCATTTCGTTGAGCAAGGAGTAGCTCTTGTCTATTCCATATTTGGCTTAAGGAACTTTATCTGTGCTCATTTCAATCTCTGGTTTTATGCAACACCCCAACTCACCTTTCCCCTTAAGCAAGCATAAGTTGGTTTTCTAAATTTGAGATCCTGTTCTGTTTTGGAATGCAGTTCCTGTGTAGCCCAGTTTACATTCCGTGTATTAGTGATATCTTATGATGTTTCTTTTTCTGTGTGACTTATTTCAGTTAGAATCATCGTACCTGAATCCACTCATGATGCTGCTACGGGCCTGATGACATAGATTTCATTGCTGAGTGATACTGCATTGTACATAAGTACCACAAGTTCTTTATCCATTTTTCACTTTCTGTGATATTGAACTTGTATGGTAAACGAGGTTTTTGTAAACGGAGGCGTCCCAAACTTTGGGGTGGCTGTGTCTTTTTGATTTTAATTTCCCTAAGCTATAGGACCATAAGTGGAAGTGCCCTAGGCTCTGTTGCTTTGTTTTTTAGATGTTTCAGGAAACACCATACACTTCTCCTGAGTGTCTGTTGGCAATTTACATCCCGCTCATCAGCATAACAAGGCCCCCAGTTCTCCATGGCCTGTCCTGGCTTTCTGGATTTTACACTTTTTTCAGATGGCCCTTTTGACCGGGGAGAAGTGAGGCTTCATTGTAATGCAGATTTCCTTTGCAAGTTTGCTTGGTTGGCCAAAAAGGACGTATGCGTTTTTTCCTGAATATATTCAGGAAAAAACGTATACGCCCTTTTTGGCCAAGTGCATCATTGTGGACGTTCTGCCTCTTTTCCTATGCTTTCAATGCAATTCCAGTCTACCTCCTGAAATCGGTTTCCTGCAATTCTGCCCCGCTTTCAAGTCCTCTTGGCAGCCTTTCTCCAGTATATTTTTGGACGATAGCTGTCATTTATAACTCTGCAGGTTTGTGAATTACAGTGCCCCTGAGCTCCTTTCTTCAACTCGCTTTCTTGTGAGCTGGCCGCAACACCGCAGGATGGCTTCAGGCCCTAATCTGGTTCACTCACGCCACGCTGAGCCTTTGGTTAATTCCTCTTCCTGGTGGGAAATGAGAGTTAAATTTGCCCGTCCAGACACCTCCAGCTAGTCTCTCATTGGTTATCGCTATTCCTGTTCATCTTCCGCAGAAATTGCAAACTGGGCCAAACAGGAGGTTAAAGGCGCTTACTCTCCAAGTCGGGAGAGTGTTAGTAAAGTGTCTGGAATGTTGCACCCGAGTACCAGGGTACGAAAACTGAGACATATTTGAACACGTCTCCCGTTCACACAGTTGATCATACTCTGGGTTCCACATGCATGTTTTAGCTGAAGGAAGAATACCTTAAACCTGGAGAGTTGAGACCCGTGTAATGGGTACCATGCAATATGACTTCAAAGGGTCTTCATTTGCTCACCGAACCTCTCCAATCCTATCACTGCTGTGTTTATGCCCCTGTACACACGCTTGATTCTCTTTTGGAGACATAGCAATCCATAGGTTTTAAGATACTTACTAGTCAGGTACATTCTTAGGCGTTTAATATGGGGTGTTGAGTCCATTTCGATGAGCAAGGAGTAGCTCTTGTCTATTCCATATTTGGCTTAAGGAACTTTATCTGTGTTCATTTCAATCTCTGGTTTTATGCAGCACCCCAACTCACCTTTACCCTTAAGCAAGAATAAGTTGGTTTTCTAAATTTGAGTCCCTGTTCAGTTCTGTAATTCCGTTCCTGTGTAGCCAAGTTTACATTCCGTGTATTACTGATATCTTATGATGTTTCTTTTTCTGTGTGACTTATTTCAGTTAGAATCATCATACCTGAATCCACTCATTGTGCTGCTAAGGGCCTGATGACATAGATTTCATTGCTGAGTGATATTGCTTTGTAAGTAAATACCACAACTTCTTTATCCATTTTTCACTTTCTGCGATGTTGAACTTGTACTGTAAACGACGTTCTTGTAAACAGAGGTGTCCCAAACTTTGGGGTGGCTGTGTCTTTTTGATTTTAATTTCCCTAAGCTATAGGACCATAAGTGGCAGTGCCCTAGGCTCTGTTGCTTTGTTTTTTAGATGTTTCAGGAAACACCATACACTTCTCCCGAGTGGTTGTTGGCAATTTACATCCCGCCCATCAGCATAACAAGGCTCCGAGTTCTCCATGGCCTGTCCTGCCTTTCTGTATTTTACACTTTTTTCAGATGTCCCTTTTGACCAGGGGGAAGTGAGACTTCATTGTAGTGCAGATTTCCTTTGCAAGCTTGCTTGGTTGGCCAAAAAGGGCGTATGCGTTTTTTCCTGAATATATTCAGGAAAAAACGCATACGCCCTTTTTGGCCAAGTGCATCATTGTGGACGTTCTGCCTCTTTTCCTATGCTTTCAATGCAATTCCAGTCTACCTCCTGAAATCGGTTTCCTGCAATTCTGCCCCGCTTTCAAGTCCTCTTGGCAGCCTTTCGTCAGTATATTTTTGGACGATAGCTGTCATTTATAACTCTGCAGGTTTGTGAATTACAGTGCCCCTGAGCTCCTTTCTTCAACTCGCTTTCTTGTGAGCTGGCTGCAACACCGCAGGATGGCTTCAGGCCCTAATCTGGTTCCGGCACGGCACGCTGAGCCTTTGGTTAATTCCTCTTCCTGGTGGGAAATGAGAGTTAAATTTGCCCGTCCAGACACCTCCAGCTAGTCTCTCATTGCTTCTCGCTATTCCTGTTCATCTTCCGCAGAAATTGCAAACTGGGCCAAATAGGAGGTTAAAGGGACTGACTCTCCAAGTCGGGAGAGTGTTAGTAAAGCGTCTGGAATGTTGCACCCGAGTACCAGGGGAGGAAATCTGAGACATATTTGAACACGTCTCCCGTTCACATGGTTGATCATACTCTGGGTCCACATGCATGTTTTAGCTGAAGGAAGAATACTTTAAACCTGAAGAGTTGAGACCCGTGTAATGGGTACCATGCAATATGACTTCAAAGGGTCTTCATTGGCTCACCGAACCTCTCCAATCCTATCACTGCTGCGTTTATGCCCCTGTACACACGCTTGATTCTGTTTTGGAGACATAGCAATCCATAGGTTTTCAGATACTTACTAGTCAGGTACATTCTTAGGCGTTTAATATGGGGTTTTGAGTCCATTTCGTTGAGCAAGGAGTAGCTCTTGTCTATTCCATATTTGGCTTAAGGAACTTTATCTGTGCTCATTTCAATCTCTGGTTTTATGCAGCACCCCAACTCACCTTTCCCCTTAAGCAAGCATAAGTTGGTTTTCTAAATTTGAGACCCTGTTCTGTTTTGGAATGCAGTTCCTGTGTAGCCCAGTTTACATTCCGTGTATTAGTGATATCTTATGAAGTTTCTTTTTCTGTGTGACTTATTTCAGTTAGAATCATCGTACCTGAATCCACTCATTATGCTGCTACGGGCCTGATGACACAGATTTCATTGCTGAGTGATACTGCATTGTACATAAGTACCACAAGTTCTTTATCCATTTTTCACTTTCTGTGATATTGAACTTGTACGGTAAACGAGGTTGTTGTAAACAGAGGCGTCCCAAACTTTGGGGTGGCTGTGTCTTTTTGATTTTAATTTCCCTAAGCTATAGGACCATAAGTGGAAGTGCCCTAATCTCTGTTGCTTTGTTTTTTAGATGTTTCAGGAAACACCATACACTTCTCCTGAGTGTCTGTTGGCAATTTACATCCCGCCCATCACCATAACAAGGCCCCAAGTTCTCCATGGCCTGTCCTGCCTTTCTGGATTTTACACTTTTTTCAGATGGCCCTTTTGACCACGGAGATGTGAGGCTTCATTGTAGTGCAGATTTCCTTTGCAAGCTTGCTTGGTTGGCCAAAAAGGGCGTATGCGTTTTTTCCAGAATATATTCAGGAAAAAACGCATACGCCCTTTTTGGCCAAGCGCATCATTGTGGACTTTCTGCCTCTTTTCCTATGCTTTCAATGCAATTCCAGTCTACCTCCTGAAATCGGTTTCCTGCAATTCTGCCCCGCTTTCAAGTCCTCTTGGCAGCCTTACTTCAGTCTATTTTTGGACGATAGCTGTCATTTATAACTCTGCAGGTTTGTGAATTACAGTGCCCCTGAGCTCCTTTCTTCAACTCGCTTTCTTTTGAGCTGGCCGCAACACCGCAGGATGGCTTCAGGCCCTAATCTGGTTCCGGCACGGCACGCTGAGCCTTTGGTTAATTCCTCTTCCTGGTGGGAAATGAGAGTTAAATTTGCCCGTCCAGACACCTCCAGCTAGGCTCTCATTGGTTCTGCCTATTCCTGTTCATCTTGCGCAGAAATTGCAAACTGGGCCAAACAGGAGTTTAAAGGCGCTGACTCTCCAAGTGGGGAGAGTGTTAGTAAAGCGTCTGGAATGTTGCACCCGAGTACCAGGGGAGGAAAACTGAGACATATTTGAACACGTCTCCTGTTCACACGGTTGATCATACTCTGGTTTCCACATGCATGTTTTAGCTGAAGGAAGAATACCTTAAACCTGGAGAGTTGAGACCCTTGGAATGGGTACCATGCAATATGACTTCAAAGGGTCTTCATTTGCTCACCGAACCTCTCCAATCCTATCACTGCTGTGTTTATGCCCCTGTACACACGCTTGATTCTCTTTTGGAGACATAGCAATCCATAGGTTTTAAGATACTTACTAGTCAGGTACATTCTTAGGCGTTTAATATGGGGTGTTGAATCCATTTCGCTGAGCAAGGTGTAGCTCTTGTCTATTCCATATTTGGCTTAAGGAACTTTATCTGTGCTCATTTCAATATTTGGTTTTATGCAGCACCCCAACTCACCTTTCCCCTTAAGCAAGCATAAGTTGGTTTTCTAAATTTGAGACCCTGTTCTGTTTTGGAATTCAGTTCCTGTGTAGCCCAGTTTACATTCCGTGTATTAGTGATATCTTATGATGTTTCTTTTTCTGTGTGACTTATTTCAGTTAGAATCATCGTACGTGAATCCACTCATTGTGCTGCTAAGGGCCTGATGACACAGATTTCATTGCTGAGTGATATTGCTTTGTAAGTAAATACCACAACTTCTTTATCCATTTTTCACTTTCTGTGATATTGAACTTGTACGGTAAACGAGGTTCTTGTAAACAGAGCCGTTCCAAACTTTGGGATGGCTGTGTCTTTTTGATTTTAATTTCCCTAAACTATAGGACCATAAGTGGAAGTGCCCTAGGTTCTGTTGCTTTGTTTTTTAGATGTTTCAGGAAACACCATACACTTCTCCCGAGTGTCTGTTGGCAATTTACATCCCGCCCATCAGCATAACAAGGCTCCCAGTTCTCCATGGCCTGTCCTGCCTTTCCGGATTTTACACTTTATTCAGATGGCCCTTTTGACCGGGGGGAAGTGAGACTTCATTGTAGTGCAGATTTCCTTTGCAAGCTTGCTTGGTTGGCCAAAAAGGGCGTATGCGTTTTTTCCTGAATATATTCAGGAAAAAACGCATACGCCCTTTTTGGCCAAGTGCATCATTGTGGACGTTCTGCCTCTTTTCCTATGCTTTCAATGCAATTCCAGTCTACCTCCTGAAATCGGTTTCCTGCAATTCTGCCCCGCTTTCAAGTCCTCTTGGCAGCCTTACTTCAGTCTATTTTTGGACGATAGCTGTCATTTATAACTCTGCAGGTTTGTGAATTACAGTGCCCCTGAGCTCCTTTCTTCAACTCGCTTTCTTGTGAGCTGGCTGCAACACCGCAGGATGGCTTCAGGCCCTAATCTGGTTCCGGCACGGCACGCTGAGCCTTTGGTTAATTCCTCTTCCTGGTGGGAAATGAGAGTTAAATTTGCCCGTCCAGACACCTCCAGCTAGTCTCTCATTGCTTCTCGCTATTCCTGTTCATCTTCCGCAGAAATTGCAAACTGGGCCAAACAGGAGGTTAAAGGGACTGACTCTCCAAGTCGGGAGAGTGTTAGTAAAGCGTCTGGAATGTTGCACCCGAGTACCAGGGGAGGAAAACTGAGACATATTTGAACACGTCTCCCGTTCACATGGTTGATCATACTCTGGGTCCACATGCATGTTTTAGCTGAAGGAAGAATACTTTAAACCTGAAGAGTTGAGACCCGTGTAATGGGTACCATGCAATATGACTTCAAAGGGTCTTCATTGGCTCACCGAACCTCTCCAATCCTATCACTGCTGCGTTTATGCCCCTGTACACACGCTTGATTCTCTTTTGGAGACATAGCAATCCATAGGTTTTAAGATACTTCCTAGTCAGGTACATTCTTAGGCGTTTAATATGGGGTTTTGAGTCCATTTCGTTGAGCAAGGAGTAGCTCTTGTCTATTCCATATTTGGCTTAAGGAACTTTATCTGTGCTCATTTCAATCTCTGGTTTTATGCAGCACCCCAACTCACCTTTCCCCTTAAGCAAGCATAAGTTGGTTTTCTAAATTTGAGACCCTGTTCTGTTTTGGAATGCAGTTCCTGTGTAGCCCAGTTTACATTCCGTGTATTAGTGATATCTTATGATGCTTCTTTTTCTGTGTGACTTATTTCAGTTAGAATCATCATACCTGAATCCACTCATTATGCTGCTACGGGCCTGATGACATAGATTTCATTGCTGAGTGATACTGCATTGTACATAAGTACCACAAGTTCTTTATCCATTTTTCACTTTCTGTGATATTGAACTTGTACGGTAAACGAGGTTGTTGTAAACGGAGGCGTCCCAAACTTTGGGGTGGCTGTGTCTTTTTGATTTTAATTTCCCTAAGCTATAGGACCATAAGTGGAAGTGCCCTAATCTCTGTTGCTTTGTTTTTTAGATGTTTCAGGAAACACCATACACTTCTCCTGAGTGTCTGTTGGCAATTTACATCCCGCCCATCAGCATAACAAGGCCCCAAGTTCTCCATGGCCTGTCCTGCCTTTCTGGATTTTACACTTTTTTCAGATGGCCCTTTTGACTGGGGGGAAGTGAGGCTTCATTGTAGTGCAGATTTCCTTTGCAAGTTTGCTTGGTTGGCCAAAAAGTGTGTATGCGTTTTTTCCTGAATATATTCAGGAAAAAACGCATATGCCCTTTTTGGCCAAGTGCATCATTGTGGACGTTCTGCCTCTTTTCCTATGCTTTCAATGCAATTCCAGTCTACCTCCTGAAATTGGTTTCCTGCAATTCTGCCCCGCTTTCACGTCCTCTTGGAAGCCTTTCTCCAGTATATTTTTCGACGATAGCTGTCATTTATAACTCTGCAGGTTTGTGAATTACAGTGCCCCTGAGCTCCTTTCTTCAACTCGCTTTCTTGTGACCTGGCCGCAACACCACAGGATGGCTTCAGGCCCTAATCTTGTTCCGGCATGGCACGCTGAGCCTTTGGTTAATTCCTCTTCCTGGTGGGAAATGAGAGTTAAATTTGCCCGTCCAGACACCTCCAGCTAGTCTCTCATTGGTTATCGCTATTCCTGTTCATCTTCCGCAGAAATTGCAAACTGGGTCAAACAGGAGGTTAAAGGCGCTTACTCTCCAAGTCGGGAGAGTGTTAGTAAAGCGTCTGGAATGTTGCACCCGAGTACCAGGGTACGAAAACTGAGACATATTTAAACACGTCTCCCGTTCACACAGTTGATCATACTCTGGGTTCCACATGCATGTTTTAGCTGAAGGAAGAATACCTTAAACCTGGAGAGTTGAGACCCGTGTAATGGGTACCATGCAATATGACTTCAAAGGGTCTTCATTTGCTCACCGAACCTCTCCAATCCTATCACTGCTGCGTTTATGCCCCTGTACACATGCTTGATTCTCTTTCGGAGACATAGCAATCCATAGGTTTTAAGATACTTACTAGTCAGGTACATTCTTAGGCGTTTAATATGCGGTGTTGAGTCCATTTCGTTGAGCAAGGAGTAGCTCTTGTCTATTCCATATTTGGCTTAAGGAACTTTATCTCTGCTCATTTCAATCTCTGGTTTTATGCAGCACCCCAACTCACCTTTACCCTTAAGCAAGCATAAGTTGGTTTTCTAAATTTGAGACCCTCTTCTGTTCTGTAATTCAGTTCCTGTGTAGCCAAGTTTACATTCCGTGTATTACTGATATCTTATGATGTTTCTTTTTCTGTGTGACTTATTTCAGTTAGAATCATCATACCTGAATCCACTCATTGTGCTGCTAAGGGCCTGATGACACAGATTTCTTTGCTGAGTGATATTGCTTTGTAAGTAAATACCACAACTTCTTTATCCATTTTTCACTTTCTGCGATGTTGAACTTGTACTGTAAACGAGGTTCTTGTAAACAGAGCCGTTCCAAACTTTGGGGTGGCTGTGTCTTTTTGATTTTAATTTCCCTAAGCTATAGGACCATAAGTGGCAGTGCCCTAGGCTCTGTTGCTTTGTTTTTTAGATGTTTCAGGAAACACCATACACTTCTCCCAAGTTTCTGTTGGCAATTTACATCCCGCCCATCAGCATAACAAGGCTCCCAGTTCTCCATGGCCTGTCCTGCCTTTCTGTATTTTACACTTTTTTCAGATGTCCCTTTTGACCAGGGGGAAGTGAGACTTCATTGTAGTGCAGATTTCCTTTGCAAGCTTGCTTGGTTGGCCAAAAAGGGCGTATGCGTTTTTTCCTGAATATATTCAGGAAAAAACGCATACGCCCTTTTTGGCCAAGTGCATCATTGTGGACGTTCTGCCTCTTTTCCTATGCTTTCAATGCAATTCCAGTCTACCTCCTGAAATCGGTTTCCTGCAATTCTGACCCGCTTTCAAGTCCTCTTGGCAGCCTTTCATCAGTATATTTTTGGACGATAGCTGTCATTTATAACTCTGCAGGTTTGTGAATTACAGTGCCCCTGAGCTCCTTTCTTCAACTCGCTTTCTTGTGAGCTGGCTGCAACACCGCAGGATGGCTTCAGGCCCTAATCTGGTTCCGGCACGGCACGCTGAGCCTTTGGTTAATTCCTCTTCCTGGTGGGAAATGAGAGTTAAATTTGCCCGTCCAGACACCTCCAGCTAGTCTCTCATTGCTTCTCGCTATTCCTGTTCATCTTCCGCAGAAATTGCAAACTGGGCCAAATAGGAGGTTAAAGGGACTGACTCTCCAAGTCGGGAGAGTGTTAGTAAAGCGTCTGGAATGTTGCACCCGAGTACCAGGGGAGGAAATCTGAGACATATTTGAACACGTCTCCCGTTCACATGGTTGATCATACTCTGGGTCCACGTGCATGTTTTAGCTGAAGGAAGAATACTTTAAACCTGAAGAGTTGAGACCCGTGTAATGGGTACCATGCAATATGACTTCAAAGGGTCTTCATTGGCTCACCGAACCTCTCCAATCCTATCACTGCTGCGTTTATGCCCCTGTACACACGCTTGATTCTGTTTTGGAGACATAGCAATCCATAGGTTTTCAGATACTTACTAGTCAGGTACATTCTTAGGCGTTTAATATGGGGTTTTGAGTCCATTTCGTTGAGCAAGGAGTAGCTCTTGTCTATTCCATATTTGGCTTAAGGAACTTTATCTGTGCTCATTTCAATCTCTGGTTTTATGCAGCACCCCAACTCACCTTTCCCCTTAAGCAAGCATAAGTTGGTTTTCTAAATTTGAGACCCTGTTCTGTTTTGGAATGCAGTTCCTGTGTAGCCCAGTTTACATTCCGTGTATTAGTGATATCTTATGAAGTTTCTTTTTCTGTGTGACTTATTTCAGTTAGAATCATCGTACCTGAATCCACTCATTATGCTGCTACGGGCCTGATGACATAGATTTCATTGCTGAGTGATACTGCATTGTACATAAGTACCACAAGTTCTTTATCCATTTTTCACTTTCTGTGATATTGAACTTGTACGGTAAACGAGGTTGTTGTAAACGGAGGCGTCCCAAACTTTGGGGTGGCTGTGTCTTTTTGATTTTAATTTCCCTAAGCTATAGGACCATAAGTGGAAGTGCCCTAATCTCTGTTGCTTTGTTTTTTAGATGTTTCAGGAAACACCATACACTTCTCCTGAGTGTCTGTTGGCAATTTACATCCCGCCCATCACCATAACAAGGCCCCAAGTTCTCCATGGCCTGTCCTGCCTTTCTGGATTTTACACTTTTTTCAGATGGCCCTTTTGACCACGGAGATGTGAGGCTTCATTGTAGTGCAGATTTCCTTTGCAAGCTTGCTTGGTTGGCCAAAAAGGGCGTATGCGTTTTTTCCAGAATATATTCAGGAAAAAACGCATACGCCCTTTTTGGCCAAGCGCATCATTGTGGACTTTCTGCCTCTTTTCCTATGCTTTCAATGCAATTCCAGTCTACCTCCTGAAATCGGTTTCCTGCAATTCTGCCCCGCTTTCAAGTCCTCTTGGCAGCCTTACTTCAGTCTATTTTTGGACGATAGCTGTCATTTATAACTCTGCAGGTTTGTGAATTACAGTGCCCCTGAGCTCCTTTCTTCAACTCGCTTTCTTTTGAGCTGGCCGCAACACCGCAGGATGGCTTCAGGCCCTAATCTGGTTCCGGCACGGCACGCTGAGCCTTTGGTTAATTCCTCTTCCTGGTGGGAAATGAGAGTTAAATTTGCCCGTCCAGACACCTCCAGCTAGGCTCTCATTGGTTCTGCCTATTCCTGTTCATCTTGCGCAGAAATTGCAAACTGGGCCAAACAGGAGTTTAAAGGCGCTGACTCTCCAAGTGGGGAGAGTGTTAGTAAAGCGTCTGGAATGTTGCACCCGAGTACCAGGGGAGGAAAACTGAGACATATTTGAACACGTCTCCTGTTCACACGGTTGATCATACTCTGGTTTCCACATGCATGTTTTAGCTGAAGGAAGAATACCTTAAACCTGGAGAGTTGAGACCCTTGGAATGGGTACCATGCAATATGACTTCAAAGGGTCTTCATTTGCTCACCGAACCTCTCCAATCCTATCACTGCTGTGTTTATGCCCCTGTACACACGCTTGATTCTCTTTTGGAGACATAGCAATCCATAGGTTTTAAGATACTTACTAGTCAGGTACATTCTTAGGCGTTTAATATGGGGTGTTGAATCCATTTCGCTGAGCAAGGTGTAGCTCTTGTCTATTCCATATTTGGCTTAAGGAACTTTATCTGTGCTCATTTCAATATTTGGTTTTATGCAGCACCCCAACTCACCTTTCCCCTTAAGCAAGCATAAGTTGGTTTTCTAAATTTGAGACCTTGTTCTGTTTTGGAATTCAGTTCCTGTGTAGCCCAGTTTACATTCCGTGTATTAGTGATATCTTATGATGTTTCTTTTTCTGTGTGACTTATTTCAGTTAGAATCATCGTACGTGAATCCACTCATTGTGCTGCTAAGGGCCTGATGACACAGATTTCATTGCTGAGTGATATTGCTTTGTAAGTAAATACCACAACTTCTTTATCCATTTTTCACTTTCTGTGATATTGAACTTATACGGTAAACGAGGTTCTTGTAAACAGAGCCGTTCCAAACTTTGGGATGGCTGTGTCTTTTTGATTTTAATTTCCCTAAACTATAGGACCATAAGTGGAAGTGCCCTAGGTTCTGTTGCTTTGTTTTTTAGATGTTTCAGGAAACACCATACACTTCTCCCGAGTGTCTGTTGGCAATTTACATCCCGCCCATCAGCATAACAAGGCTCCCAGTTCTCCATGGCCTGTCCTGCCTTTCCGGATTTTACACTTTATTCAGATGGCCCTTTTGACCGGGGGGAAGTGAGACTTCATTGTAGTGCAGATTTCCTTTGCAAGCTTGCTTGGTTGGCCAAAAAGGGCGTATGCGTTTTTTCCTGAATATATTCAGGAAAAAACGCATACGCCCTTTTTGGCCAAGTGCATCATTGTGGACGTTCTGCCTCTTTTCCTATGCTTTCAATGCAATTCCAGTCTACCTCCTGAAATCGGTTTCCTGCAATTCTGCCCCGCTTTCAAGTCCTCTTGGCAGCCTTACTTCAGTCTATTTTTGGACGATAGCTGTCATTTATAACTCTGCAGGTTTGTGAATTACAGTGCCCCTGAGCTCCTTTCTTCAACTCGCTTTCTTGTGAGCTGGCTGCAACACCGCAGGATGGCTTCAGGCCCTAATCTGGTTCTGGTACGGCACGCTGAGCCTTTGGTTAATTCCTCTTCCTGGTGGGAAATGAGAGTTAAATTTGCCCGTCCAGACACCTCCAGCTAGTCTCTCATTGCTTCTCGCTATTCCTGTTCATCTTCCGCAGAAATTGCAAACTGGGCCAAACAGGAGGTTAAAGGGACTGACTCTCCAAGTCGGGAGAGTGTTAGTAAAGCGTCTGGAATGTTGCACCCGAGTACCAGGGGAGGAAAACTGAGACATATTTGAACACGTCTCCCGTTCACATGGTTGATCATACTCTGGGTCCACATGCATGTTTTAGCTGAAGGAAGAATACTTTAAACCTGAAGAGTTGAGACCCGTGTAATGGGTACCATGCAATATGACTTCAAAGGGTCTTCATTGGCTCACCGAACCTCTCCAATCCTATCACTGCTGCGTTTATGCCCCTGTACACACGCTTGATTCTGTTTTGGAGACATAGCAATCCATAGGTTTTAAGATACTTCCTAGTCAGGTACATTCTTAGGCGTTTAATATGGGGTTTTGAGTCCATTTCGTTGAGCAAGGAGTAGCTCTTGTCTATTCCATATTTGGCTTAAGGAACTTTATCTGTGCTCATTTCAATCTCTGGTTTTATGCAGCACCCCAACTCACCTTTCCCCTTAAGCAAGCATAAGTTGGTTTTCTAAATTTGAGACCCTGTTCTGTTTTGGAATGCAGTTCCTGTGTAGCCCAGTTTACATTCCGTGTATTAGTGATATCTTATGATGCTTCTTTTTCTGTGTGACTTATTTCAGTTAGAATCATCATACCTGAATCCACTCATTATGCTGCTACGGGCCTGATGACATAGATTTCATTGCTGAGTGATACTGCATTGTACATAAGTACCACAAGTTCTTTATCCATTTTTCACTTTCTGTGATATTGAACTTGTACGGTAAACGAGGTTGTTGTAAACGGAGGCGTCCCAAACTTTGGGGTGGCTGTGTCTTTTTGATTTTAATTTCCCTAAGCTATAGGACCATAAGTGGAAGTGCCCTAATCTCTGTTGCTTTGTTTTTTAGATGTTTCAGGAAACACCATACACTTCTCCTGAGTGTCTGTTGGCAATTTACATCCCGCCCATCAGCATAACAAGGCCCCAAGTTCTCCATGGCCTGTCCTGCCTTTCTGGATTTTACACTTTTTTCAGATGGCCCTTTTGGCTGGGGGGAAGTGAGGCTTCATTGTAGTGCAGATTTCCTTTGCAAGTTTGCTTGGTTGGCCAAAAAGTGTGTATGCGTTTTTTCCTGAATATATTCAGGAAAAAACGCATATGCCCTTTTTGGCCAAGTGCATCATTGTGGACGTTCTGCCTCTTTTCCTATGCTTTCAATGCAATTCCAGTCTACCTCCTGAAATTGGTTTCCTGCAATTCTGCCCCGCTTTCACGTCCTCTTGGAAGCCTTTCTCCAGTATATTTTTCGACGATAGCTGTCATTTATAACTCTGCAGGTTTGTGAATTACAGTGCCCCTGAGCTCCTTTCTTCAACTCGCTTTCTTGTGACCTGGCCGCAACACCACAGGATGGCTTCAGGCCCTAATCTTGTTCCGGCATGGCACGCTGAGCCTTTGGTTAATTCCTCTTCCTGGTGGGAAATGAGAGTTAAATTTGCCCGTCCAGACACCTCCAGCTAGTCTCTCATTGGTTATCGCTATTCCTGTTCATCTTCCGCAGAAATTGCAAACTGGGTCAAACAGGAGGTTAAAGGCGCTTACTCTCCAAGTCGGGAGAGTGTTAGTAAAGCATCTGGAATGTTGCACCCGAGTACCAGGGTACGAAAACTGAGACATATTTAAACACGTCTCCCGTTCACACAGTTGATCATACTCTGGGTTCCACATGCATGTTTTAGCTGAAGGAAGAATACCTTAAACCTGGAGAGTTGAGACCCGTGTAATGGGTACCATGCAATATGACTTCAAAGGGTCTTCATTTGCTCACCGAACCTCTCCAATCCTATCACTGCTGCGTTTATGCCCCTGTACACATGCTTGATTCTCTTTCGGAGACATAGCAATCCATAGGTTTTAAGATACTTACTAGTCAGGTACATTCTTAGGCGTTTAATATGCGGTGTTGAGTCCATTTCGTTGAGCAAGGAGTAGCTCTTGTCTATTCCATATTTGGCTTAAGGAACTTTATTTCTGCTCATTTCAATCTCTGGTTTTATGCAGCACCCCAACTCACCTTTACCCTTAAGCAAGCATAAGTTGGTTTTCTAAATTTGAGACCCTCTTCTGTTCTGTAATTCAGTTCCTGTGTAGCCAAGTTTACATTCCGTGTATTACTGATATCTTATGATGTTTCTTTTTCTGTGTGACTTATTTCAGTTAGAATCATCATACCTGAATCCACTCATTGTGCTGCTAAGGGCCTGATGACACAGATTTCTTTGCTGAGTGATATTGCTTTGTAAGTAAATACCACAACTTCTTTATCCATTTTTCACTTTCTGCGATGTTGAACTTGTACTGTAAACGAGGTTCTTGTAAACAGAGCCGTTCCAAACTTTGGGGTGGCTGTGTCTTTTTGATTTTAATTTCCCTAAGCTATAGGACCATAAGTGGAAGTGCCCTAGGCTCTGTTGCTTTGTTTTTTAGATGTTTCAGGAAACACCATACACTTCTCCCAAGTTTCTGTTGGCAATTTACATCCCGCCCATCAGCATAACAAGGCTCCCAGTTCTCCATGGCCTGTCCTGCCTTTCTGGATTTTACACTTTTTTCAGATGGCAATTTTGACCGGGGAGAAGTGAGACTTCATTGTAGTGCAGATTTCCTTTGCAAGCTTGCTTGGTTGGCCAAAAAGGGCGTATGCGTTTTTTCCTGAATATATTCAGGAAAAAACGCATACGCCCTTTTTGGCCAAGTGCATCATTGTGGACGTTCTGCCTCTTTTCCTATGCTTTCAATGCAATTCCAGTCTACCTCCTGAAATCGGTTTCCTGCAATTCTGCCCCGCTTTCAAGTCCTCTTGGCAGCCTTACTTCAGTCTATTTTTGGACGATAGCTGTCATTTATAACTCTGCAGGTTTGTGAATTACAGTGCCCCTGAGCTCCTTTCTTCAACTCGCTTTCTTTTGAGCTGGCCGCAACACGGCAGGATGGCTTCAGGCCCTAATCTGGTTCCGGCACGGCACGCTGAGCCTTTGGTTATTTCCTCTTCCTGGTGGGAAATGAGAGTTAAATTTGCCCGTCCAGACACCTCCAGCTAGCCTCTCATTGGTTCTCGCTATTCCTGTTCATCTTCTGCAGAAATTGCAAACTGGGCCAAACAGGAGGTTAAAGGCGCTGACTCTCCAAGTCGGGAGAGTGTTAGTAAAGCGTCTGGAATGTTGCACCCGAGTACCAGGGGAGGAAAACTGAGACATATTTGAACACGTCTCCCGATCACATGGTTTTTCATACTCTGGGTTCCACATGCAGGTTTTAGCTGAAGGAAGAATACCTTAAACCTGGAGAGTTAAGACCCGTGTAATGGGTACCATGCAATATGACTTCTAAGGGTCTTCGTTTGCTCACCGAACCTCTCCAATCCTATCACTGCTGTGTTTATGCCCCTGTACACACGCTTGATTCTCTTTCGGAGACATAGCAATCCATAGGTTTTAAGATACTTACTAGTCAGGTACATTCTTAGGTGTTTAATATGGGGTGTTGAGTCCATTTCGCTGAGCAAGGTGTAGCTCTTGTCTATTCCATATTTGGCTTAAGGAACTTTATCTGTGCTCATTTCAATATCTGGTTTTATGCAGTACCCCAACTCACCTTTACCCTTAAGCAAGCATAAGTTGGTTTACTAAATTTGAGGCCCTGTTCTGTTTTGGAATTCAGTTCCTGTGTAGCCAAGTTTACATTCCGTGTATTAGTGATATCTTATGATGTTTCTTTTTCTGTGTGACTTATTTCAGTTAGAATCATCGTACCTGAATCCACTCATTATGCTGCTACGGGCCTGATGACATAGATTTCATTGCTGATTGATACTGCATTGTACGTAGTACCACAACTTCTTTATCCATTTTTCACTTTCTGCGATATTGAACTTGTACGGTAAACGAGGTTCTTGTAAACAGAGACGTCCCAAACTTTGGGGTGGCTGTGTCTTTTTGATTTTAATTTCCCTAAGCTATAGGACCATAAGTGGAAGTGCCCTAGGCTCTGTTGCTTTGTTTTTTAGATGTTTCAGGAAACACCATACACTTCTCCCAAGTGTCTGTTGGCAATTTACATCCCGTCCATCAGCATAACAAGGCTCCCAGTTCTCCATGGCCTGTCCTGCCTTTCTGGATTTGACACTTTTTTCAGATGGCCCTTTTGACTGGGGGGAAGTGAGACTTCATTGTAGTGCAGATTTCCTTTGCAAGCTTGCTTGGTTGGCCAAAAAGGGCGTATGCGTTTTTTCCTGAATATATTCAGGAAAAAACGCATACGCCCTTTTTGGCCAAGTGCATCATTGTGGACGTTCTGCCTCTTTTCCTATGCTTTCAATGCAATTCCAGTCTACCTCCTGAAATCGGTTTCCTGCAATTCTGCCCCGCTTTCAAGTCCTCTTGGCAGCCTTACTTCAGTCTATTTTTGGACGATAGCTGTCATTTATAACTCTGCAGGTTTGTGAATTACAGTGCCCCTGAGCTCCTTTCTTCAACTCGCTTTCTTGTGACCTGGCCGCAACACCGCAGGATGGCTTCAGGCCCTAATCTGGTTCCGGCCCGGCATGCTGAGCCTTTGGTTAATTCCTCTTCCTGGTGGGAAATGAGAGTTAAATTTGCCCGTCCAGACACCTCCAGCTAGCCTCTCATTGGTTCTCGCTATTCCTGTTCATCTTCCGCAGAAATTGCAAACTGGGCCAAACAGGAGGTTAAAGGGACTGACTCTCCAAGTGGGGATAGTGTTAGTAAAGCGTCTGGAATGTTGCACCCGAGTACGAGGGGAGGAAAACTGAGACATATTTGAACACGTCTCCCGTTCACATGGTTGATCATACTCTGGGTTCCACATGCATGTTTTAGCTGAAGGAAGAATACCTTAAACCTGGAGAGTTGACACCCGTGTAATGGGTACCATGCAATATGACTTCAAAGGGTCTTCATTTGCTCACCGAACCTCTCCAATCCTATCACTGCTGCGTTTATGCCCCTGTACACATGCTTGATTCTCTTTTGGAGACATAGCAATCCATAGGTTTTAAGATACTTACTAGTCAGGTACATTCTTAGGCGTTTAATATGGGGTTTTGTGTCCATTTCGTTGAGCAAGGAGTAGCTCTTGTCTATTCCATATTTGGCTTAAGGAACTTTATCTGTGCTCATTTCAATCTCTGGTTTTATGCAGCACCCCAACTCACCTTTACCCTTAAGCAAGCATAAGTTGGTTTTCTAAATTTGAGACCCTGTTCTGTTCTGTAATTCAGTTCCTGTGTAGCCAAGTTTCCATTCCGTGTATTACTGATATCTTATGATGTTTCTTTTTCTGTGTGACTTATTTCAGTTAGAATCATCATACCTGAATCCACTCATTGTGCTGCTAAGGGCCTGATGACACAGATTTCATTGCTGAGTGATATTGCTTTGTAAGTAAATACCACAACTTCTTTATCCATTTTTCACTTTTTGCGATGTTGAACTTGTACTGTAAACGAGGTTCTTGTAAACAGAGCCGTTCCAAACTTTGGGGTGGCTGTGTCTTTTTGATTTTAAATTCCCTAAGCTATAGGACCATAAGTGGCAGTGCCCTAGGCTCTGTTGCTTTGTTTTTTAGATGTTTCAGGAAACACCATACACTTTTCCGGAGTGGTTGTTGGCAATTTACATCCCGCCCATCAGCATAACAAGGCTCCCAGTTCTCCATGGCCTGTCCTGCCTTTCTGGATTTTACACTTTTTTCAGATGGCCCTTTTGACCGGGGGGAAGTGAGACTTCATTGTAGTGCAGATTTCCTTTGCAAGCTTGCTTGGTTGGCCAAAAAGGGCGTATGCGTTTTTTCCTGAATATATTCAGGAAAAAGCGCATACGCCCTTTTTGGCCAAGTGCATCATTGTGGACGTTCTGCCTCTTTTCCTATGCTTTCAATGCAATTCCAGTCTACCTCCTGAAATCGGTTTCCTGCAATTCTGCCCCGCTTTCAAGTCCTCTTGGCAGCCTTACTTCAGTCTATCTTTGGACGATAGCTGTCATTTATAACTCTGCTGGTTTGTGAATTACAGTGCCCCTGAGCTCCTTTCTTCAACTCGCTTTCTTGTGACCTGGCCGCAACACCGCAGGATGGCTTCAGGCCCTAATCTGGTTCCGGCACGGCACGCTGAGCCTTTGGTTAATTCCTCTTCCTGGTGGGAATTGAGAGTTAAATTTGCCCGTCCAGACACCTCCAGCTAGTCTCTCATTGGTTCTCGCTATTCCTGTTCATCTTCCGCAGAAATTGCAAACTGGGCCAAACAGGAGGTTAAAGGGACTGACTCTCCAAGTCGGGAGAGTGTTAGTAAAGCGTCTGGAATGTTGCACCCGAGTACCAGGGTACGAAAACTGAGACATATTTGAACACGTCTCCCGATCACATGGTTGATCATACTCTGGGTTCCACATGCAGGTTTTAGCTGAAGGAAGAATACCTTAAACCTGGAGAGTTAAGACCCGTGTAATGGGTACCATGCAATATGACTTCAAAGGGTCTTCATTTGCTCACCGAACCTCTCCAATCCTATCACTGCTGCGTTTATGCCCCTGTACACATGCTTGATTCTCTTTCGGAGACATAGCAATCCATAGGTTTTAAGATACTTACTAGTCAGGTACATTCTTAGGCGTTTAATATGCGGTGTTGAGTCCATTTCGTTGAGCAAGGAGTAGCTCTTGTCTATTCCATATTTGGCTTAAGGAACTTTATCTGTGCTCATTTCAATCTCTGGTTTTATGCAGCACCCCAACTCACCTTTACCCTTAAGCAAGCATAAGTTGGTTTTCTAAATTTGAGACCCTGTTCTGTTCTGTAATTCAGTTCATGTGTAGCCAAGTTTACATTCCGTGTATTACTGATATCTTATGATGTTTCTTTTTCTGTGTGACTTATTTCAGTTAGAATCATCATACCTGAATCCACTCATTGTGCTGCTAAGGGCCTGATGACACAGATTTCATTGCTGAGTGATACTGCATTGTACATAAGTACCACAAGTTCTTTATCCATTTTTCACTTTCTGCGATGTTGAACTTGTACTGTAAACGAGGTTCTTGTAAACAGAGCCGTTCCAAACTTTGGGGTGGCTGTGTCTTTTTGATTTTAATTTCCCTAAGCTATAGGACCATAAGTGGAAGTGCCCTAGGCTCTGTTGCTTTGTTTTTTAGATGTTTCAGGAAACACCATACACTTCTCCCGAGTGTCTGTTGGCAATTTACATCCCGCCCATCAGCATAACAAGGCTCCCAGTTCTCCATGGCCTGTTGCCTTTCTGGATTTTACACTTTTTTCAGATGGCCCTTTTGACCGGGGGGAAGTGAGACTTCATTGTAGTGCAGATTTCCTTTGCAAGCTTGCTTGGTTGGCCAAAAAGGGCGTATGCGTTTTTTCCTGAATATATTCAGGAAAAAACGCATACGCCCTTTTTGGCCAAGTGCATCATTGTGGACGTTCTGCCTCTTTTCCTATGCTTTCAATGCAATTCCAGTCTACCTCCTGAAATCGGTTTCCTGCAATTCTGCCCCGCTTTCAAGTCCTCTTGGCAGCCTTACTTCAGTCTATTTTTGGACGATAGCTGTCATTTATAACTCTGCAGGTTTGTGAATTGCAGTGCCCCTGAGCTCCTTTCTTCAACTCGCTTTCTTGTGACCTGGCCGCAACACCGCAGGATGGCTTCAGGCCCTAATCTGGTTCCGGCCCGGCATGCTGAGCCTTTGGTTAATTCCTCTTCCTGGTAGGAAATGAGAGATAAATTTGCCCGTCCAGACACCTCCAGCTAGCCTCTCATTGGTTCTCGCTATTCCTGTTCATCTTCCGCAGAAATTGCAAACTGGGCCAAACAGGAGATTAAAGGGACTGACTCTCCAAGTCGGGAGAGTGTTAGTAAAGCGTCTGGAATGTTGCACCCGAGTACCAGGGGAGGGAAACTGAGACATATTTGAACACGTCTCCCGTTCACATGGTTGATCATACTCTGGGTTCCACATGCATGTTTTAGCTGAAGGAAGAATACCTTAAACCTGGAGAGTTGAGACCCGTGTAATGGGTACCATGCAATATGATATCAAAGGGTCTTCATTGGCTCACCGAACCTCTCCAATCCTATCACTGCTGCGTTTATGCCCCTGTACACATGCTTGATTCTCTTTCGGAGACATAGCAATCCATAGGTTTTAAGATACTTACTAGTCAGGTACATTCTTAGGCGTTTAATATGCGGTGTTGAGTCCATTTCATTGAGCAAGGAGTAGCTCTTGTCTATTCCATATTTGGCTTAAGGAACTTTATCTGTGCTCATTTCAATCTCTGGTTTTATGCAGCACCCCAACTCACCTTTACCCTTAAGCAAGCATAAGTTGGTTTTCTAAATTTGAGACCCTGTTCTGTTCTGTAATTCAGTTCCTGTGTAGCCAAGTTTCCATTCCGTGTATTACTGATATCTTATGATGTTTCTTTTTCTGTGTGACTTATTTCAGTTAGAATCATCATACCTGAATCCACTCATTGTGCTGCTAAGGGCCTGATGACACAGATTTCATTGCTGAGTGATATTGCTTTGTAAGTAAATACCACAACTTCTTTATCCATTTTTCACTTTTTGCGATGTTGAACTTGTACTGTAAACGAGGTTCTTGTAAACAGAGCCGTTCCAAACTTTGGGGTGGCTGTGTCTTTTTGATTTTAAATTCCCTAAGCTATAGGACCATAAGTGGCAGTGCCCTAGGCTCTGTTGCTTTGTTTTTTAGATGTTTCAGGAAACACCATACACTTTTCCGGAGTGGTTGTTGGCAATTTACATCCCGCCCATCAGCATAACAAGGCTCCCAGTTCTCCATGGCCTGTCCTGCCTTTCTGGATTTTACACTTTTTTCAGATGGCCCTTTTGACCGGGGGGAAGTGAGACTTCATTGTAGTGCAGATTTCCTTTGCAAGCTTGCTTGGTTGGCCAAAAAGGGCGTATGCGTTTTTTCCTGAATATATTCAGGAAAAAACGCATACGCCCTTTTTGGCCAAGTGCATCATTGTGGACGTTCTGCCTCTTTTCCTATGCTTTCAATGCAATTCCAGTCTACCTCCTGAAATCGGTTTCCTGCAATTCTGCCCCGCTTTCAAGTCCTCTTGGCAGCCTTACTTCAGTCTATCTTTGGACGATAGCTGTCATTTATAACTCTGCTGGTTTGTGAATTACAGTGCCCCTGAGCTCCTTTCTTCAACTCGCTTTCTTGTGACCTGGCCGCAACACCGCAGGATGGCTTCAGGCCCTAATCTGGTTCCGGCACGGCACGCTGAGCCTTTGGTTAATTCCTCTTCCTGGTGGGAATTGAGAGTTAAATTTGCCCGTCCAGACACCTCCAGCTAGTCTCTCATTGGTTCTCGCTATTCCTGTTCATCTTCCGCAGAAATTGCAAACTGGGCCAAACAGGAGGTTAAAGGGACTGACTCTCCAAGTCGGGAGAGTGTTAGTAAAGCGTCTGGAATGTTGCACCCGAGTACCAGGGTACGAAAACTGAGACATATTTGAACACGTCTCCCGATCACATGGTTGATCATACTCTGGGTTCCACATGCAGGTTTTAGCTGAAGGAAGAATACCTTAAACCTGGAGAGTTAAGACCCGTGTAATGGGTACCATGCAATATGACTTCAAAGGGTCTTCATTTGCTCACCGAACCTCTCCAATCCTATCACTGCTGCGTTTATGCCCCTGTACACATGCTTGATTCTCTTTCGGAGACATACCAATCCATAGGTTTTAAGATACTTACTAGTCAGGTACATTCTTAGGCGTTTAATATGCGGTGTTGAGTCCATTTCGTTGAGCAAGGAGTAGCTCTTGTCTATTCCATATTTGGCTTAAGGAACTTTATCTGTGCTCATTTCAATCTCTGGTTTTATGCAGCACCCCAACTCACCTTTACCCTTAAGCAAGCATAAGTTGGTTTTCTAAATTTGAGACCCTGTTCTGTTCTGTAATTCAGTTCATGTGTAGCCAAGTTTACATTCCGTGTATTACTGATATCTTATGATGTTTCTTTTTCTGTGTGACTTATTTCAGTTAGAATCATCATACCTGAATCCACTCATTGTGCTGCTAAGGGCCTGATGACACAGATTTCATTGCTGAGTGATACTGCATTGTACATAAGTACCACAAGTTCTTTATCCATTTTTCACTTTCTGCGATGTTGAACTTGTACTGTAAACGAGGTTCTTGTAAACAGAGCCGTTCCAAACTTTGGGGTGGCTGTGTCTTTTTGATTTTAATTTCCCTAAGCTATAGGACCATAAGTGGAAGTGCCCTAGGCTCTGTTGCTTTGTTTTTTAGATGTTTCAGGAAACACCATACACTTCTCCCGAGTGTCTGTTGGCAATTTACATCCCGCCCATCAGCATAACAAGGCTCCCAGTTCTCCATGGCCTGTTGCCTTTCTGGATTTTACACTTTTTTCAGATGGCCCTTTTAACCGGGGGGAAGTGAGACTTCATTGTAGTGCAGATTTCCTTTGCAAGCTTGCTTGGTTGGCCAAAAAGGGCGTATGCGTTTTTTCCTGAATATATTCAGGAAAAAACGCATACGCCCTTTTTGGCCAAGTGCATCATTGTGGACGTTCTGCCTCTTTTCCTATGCTTTCAATGCAATTCCAGTCTACCTCCTGAAATCGGTTTCCTGCAATTCTGCCCCGCTTTCAAGTCCTCTTGGCAGCCTTACTTCAGTCTATTTTTGGACGATAGCTGTCATTTATAACTCTGCAGGTTTGTGAATTGCAGTGCCCCTGAGCTCCTTTCTTCAACTCGCTTTCTTGTGACCTGGCCGCAACACCGCAGGATGGCTTCAGGCCCTAATCTGGTTCCGGCCCGGCATGCTGAGCCTTTGGTTAATTCCTCTTCCTGGTAGGAAATGAGAGATAAATTTGCCCGTCCAGACACCTGCAGCTAGCCTCTCATTGGTTCTCGCTATTCCTGTTCATCTTCCGCAGAAATTGCAAACTGGGCCAAACAGGAGATTAAAGGGACTGACTCTCCAAGTCGGGAGAGTGTTAGTAAAGCGTCTGGAATGTTGCACCCGAGTACCAGGGGAGGAAAACTGAGACATATTTGAACACGTCTCCCGTTCACATGGTTGATCATACTCTGGGTTCCACATGCATGTTTTAGCTGAAGGAAGAATACCTTAAACCTGGAGAGTTGAGACCCGTGTAATGGGTACCATGCAATATGACTTCAAAGGGTCTTCATTGGCTCACCGAACCTCTCCAATCCTATCACTGCTGCGTTTATGCCCCTGTACACATGCTTGATTCTCTTTTGGAGGCATAGCAATCCATAGGTTTTAAGATACTTACTAGTCAGGTACATTCTTAGGCGATTAATATGGGGTTTTGAGTCCATTTCGTTGAGCAAGGAGTAGCTCTTGTCTATTCCATATTTGGCTTAAGGAACTTTATCTGTGCTCATTTCAATCTCTGGTTTTATGCAGCACCCCAACTCACCCTTCCCCTTAAGCAAGCATAAGTTGGTTTTCTAAATTTGAGACCCTGTTCTGTTTTGGAATGCAGTTCCTGTGTAGCCAAGTTTACATTCCGTGTATTAGTGATATCTTATGATGTTTCTCTTTCTGTGTGACTTATTTCAGTTAGAATCATCGTACCTGAATCCACTCATTATGCTGCTACGGGCCTGATGACATAGATTTCATTGGTGAGTGATACTGCATTGTACGTAAGTACCACAAGTTCTTTATCCATTTTTCACTTTCTGTGATGTTGAACTTGTACTGTAAACGAGGTTCTTGTAAACAGAGCCGTTCCAAACTTTGGGGTGGCTGTGTCTTTTTGATTTTAATTTCCCTAAGCTATAGGACCATAAGTGGAAGTGCCCTAGGCTCTGTTGCTTTGTTTTTTAGATGTTTCAGGAAACAGCATACACTTCTCCCTAGTGGTTGTTGGCAATTTACATCCCGCCCATCAGCATAACAAGGCTCCCAGTTCTCCATGGCCTGTCCTCCCTTTCTGGATTTTACCCTTTTTTCAGATGGCCCTTTTGACGGGGGGAAGTGAGACTTCATTGTAGTGCAGATTTCCTTTGCAAGCTTGCTTGGTTGGCCAAAAAGGGCGTATGCGTTTTTTCCTGAATATATTCAGGAAAAAACGCATACGCCCTTTTTGGCCAAGTGCATCATTGTGGACGTTCTGCCTCTTTTCCTATGCTTTCAATGCAATTCCAGTCTACCTCCTGAAATCGGTTTCCTGCAATTCTGCCCCGCTTTCAAGTCCTCTTGGCAGCCTTACTTCAGTCTATTTTTGGACGATAGCTGTCATTTATAACTCTGCAGGTTTGTGAATTACAGTGCCCCTGAGCTCCTTTCTTCAACTCGCTTTCTTGTGACCTGGCCGCAACATCGCAGGATGGCTTCAGGCCCTAATCTGGTTCCGGCCCGGCCTGCTGAGCCTTTGGTTATTTCCTCTTCCTGGTGGGAAATGAGAGTTAAATTTGCCCGTCCAGACACCTCCAGCTAGCCTCTCATTGGTTCTCGCTATTCCTGTTCATCTTCCGCAGAAATTGCAAACTGGGCCAAACAGGAGGTTAAAGGGACTGACTCTCCAAGTGGGGAGAGTGTTAGTAAAGCGTCTGGAATGTTGCACCCGAGTACCAGGGGAGGAAAACTGAGACATATTTGAACACATCTCCCGATCACATGGTTGATCATACTCTAGGTTCCACATGCATGTTTTAGCTGAAGGAAGAATACCTTAAACCTGGGTAGTTGAGACCCTTGGAATGGGTACCATGCAATATGACTTCAAAGGGTCTTCATTTGCTCACCGAACCTCTCCAATCCTATCACTGCTGCGTTTATGCCCCTGTACACATGCTTGATTCTCTTTCGGAGACATAGCAATCCATAGGTTTTAAGATACTTACTAGTCAGGTACATTCTTAGGCATTTAATATGCGGTGTTGAGTCCATTTCGTTGAGCAAGGAGTAGCTCTTGTCTATTCCATATTTGGCTTAAGGAACTTTATCTGTGCTCATTTCAATCTCTGGTTTTATGCAGCACCCCAACTCACCTTTACCCTTAAGCAAGCATAAGTTGGTTTTCTAAATTTGAGACCCTGTTCTGTTCTGTAATTCAGTTCCTGTGTAGCCAAGTTTACATTCCTTGTATTACTGATATCTTATGATGTTTCTTTTTCTGTGTGACTTATTTCAGTTAGAATCATCATACCTGAATCCACTCATTGTGCTGCTAAGGGCCTGATGACACAGATTTCATTGCTGAGTGATATTGCTTTGTAAGTAAATACCACAACTTCTTTATCCATTTTTCACTTTCTGCGATGTTGAACTTGTACTGTAAACGAGGTTCTTGTAAACAGAGCCGTTCCAAACTTTGGGGTGGCTGTGTCTTTTTGATTTTAATTTCCCTAAGCTATAGGACCATAAGTGGAAGTGCCCTAGGTTCTGTTGCTTTGTTTTTTAGATGTTTCAGGAAACACCATACACTTCTCCCAAGTGGTTGTTGGCAATTTACATCCCGCCCATCAGCATAACAAGGCTCCCTGTTCTCCATGGCCTGTCCTGCCTTTCTGGATTTTACACTTTTTTCAGATGGCCCTTTTGACCGGGGGGAAGTGAGACTTCATTGTAGTGCAGATTTCCTTTGCAAGCTTGCTTGGTTGGCCAAAAAGGGCGTGTGCGTTTTTTCCTGAATATATTCATGAAAAAACGCATACGCCCTTTTTGGCCAAGTGCATCATTGTGGACGTTCTGCCTCTTTTCCTATGCTTTCAATGCAATTCCAGTCTACCTCCTGAAATCGGTTTCCTGCAATTCTGCCCCGCTTTCAAGTCCTCTTGGCAGCCTTACTTCAGTCTATTTTTGGACGATAGCTGTCATTTATAACTATGCAGGTTTGTGAATTACAGTGCCCCTGAGCTCCTTTCTTCAACTCGCTTTCTTGTGACCTGGCCACAACACCGCAGGATGGCTTCAGGCCCTAATCTGGTTCCGGCACGGCACGCTGAGCCTTTGGTTATTTCCTCTTCCTGGTGGGAAATGAGAGTTAAATTTGCCCGTCCAGACACCTCCAGCTAGTCTCTCATTGGTTCTCGCTATTCCTGTTCATCTTCCGCAGAAATTGCAAACTGGGCCAAACAGGAGGTTAAAGGGACTGACTCTCCAAGTCGGGAGAGTGTTAGTAAAGCATCTGGAATGTTGCACCCGAGTACCAGGGGAGGAAAACTGAGACATATTTGAACACGTCTCCCGATCACATGGTTGATCATACTCTAGGTTCCACATGCATGTTTTAGCTGAAGGAAGAATACCTTAAACCTGGGTAGTTGAAACCCGTGGAATGGGTACCATGCAATATGACTTCAAAGGGTCTTCATTTGCTCACCAAACCTCTCCAATCCTATCACTGCTGCGTTTATGCCCCTGTACACATGCTTGATTCTCTTTCGGAGACATAGCAATCCATAGGTTTTACGATACTTACTAGTCAGGTACATTCTTAGGCGTTTAATATGCGACGTTGAGTCCATTTCGTTGAGCAAGGAGTAGCTCTAGTCTATTCCATATTTGACTTAAGGAACTTTATCTGTGCTCATTTCAATCTCTGGTTTTATGCAGCACCCCAACTCACCTTTACACTTAAGCAAGCATAAGTTGGTTTTCTAAATTTGAGACCCAGTTCTGTTCTGTAATTCAGTTCCTGTGTAGCCAAGTTTACATTCCGTGTATTACTGATATCTTATGATGTTTCTTTTTCTGTGTGACTGATTTCAGTTAGAATCATCATACCTGAATCCACTCATTGTGATGCTAAGGGCCTGATGACATAGATTTCATTGCTGAGTGATATTGCTTTGTAAGTAAATACCACAACTTCTTTATCCATTTTTCACTTTCTGCGATGTTGAACTTGTACTGTAAACGAGGTTCTTGTAAACAGAGGCGTCCCAAACTTTGGGGTGGCTGTGTCTTTGATTTTAATTTCCCTAAGCTATAGGACCACTTATTTCAGTTAGAATCATCATACCTGAATCCACTCATTGTGATGCTAAGGGCCTGATGACATAGATTTCATTGCTGAGTGATATTGCTTTGTAAGTGAATACCACAACTTCTTTATCCATTTTTCACTTTCTGCGATGTTGAACTTGTACTTTAAACGAGGTTCTTGTAAACAGAGCCGTTCCAAACTTTGGGGTGGCTGTGTCTTTTTGATTTTAATTTCCCTAAGCTATAGGACCATAAGTGGAAGTACCCTAGGCTCTGTTGCTTTGTTTTTTAGATGTTTCAGGAAACACCATACACTTCTCCCAAGTGTCTGTTGGCAATTTACATCCCGCCCATCAGCATAACAAGGCTCCCAGTTCTCAATGGCCTGTTGCCTTTCTGGATTTTACACTTTTTTCAGATGGCCCTTTTGACCGGGGGGAAGTGAGACTTCATTGTAGTGCAGATTTACTTTGCAAGCTTGCTTGGTTGGCCAAAAAGGGCGTATGCGTTTTTTCCTGAATATATTCAGGAAAAAACGCATACGCCCTTTTTGGCCAAGTGCATCATTGTGGACGTTCTGCCTCTTTTCCTATGCTTTCAATGCAATTCCAGTCTACCTCCTGAAATCGGTTTCCTGCAATTCTGCCCCGCTTTCAAGTCCTCTTGGCAGCCTTACTTCAGTCTATTTTTGGACAATAGCTGTCATTTATAACTCTGCAGGTTTGTGAATTGCAGTGCCCCTGAGCTCCTTTCTTCAACTCGCTTTCTTGTGACCTGGCCGCAACACCGCAGGATGGCTTCAGGCCCTAATCTGGTTCCGGCCCGGCATGCTGAGCCTTTGGTTAATTCCTCTTCCTGGTGGGAAATGAGAGTTAAATTTGCCCGTCCAGACACCTCCAGCTAGCCTCTCATTGGTTCTCGCTATTCCTGTTCATCTTCCGCAGAAATTGCAAACTAAGCCAAACAGGAGGTTAAAGGGACTGACTCTCCAGGTCAGGAGAGTGTTAGTAAAGCGTCTGGAATGTTGCACCCGAGTACCAGGGGAGGAAAACTGAGACATATTTGAACACGTCTCCCGTTCACATGGTTGATCATACTCTGGGTTCCACATGCATGTTTTAGCTGAAGGAAGAATCCCTTAAACCTGGAGAGTTGAGACCCGTGGAATGGGTACCATGCAATATGACTTCAAAGGGTCTTCATTTGCTCACCGAACCTCTCCAATCCTATCACTGCTGCGTTTATGCCCCTGTACACATGCTTGATTCTCTTTTGGAGACTTAGCAATCCATAGGTTTTACGATACTTACTAGTCAGGTACATTCTTAGGCGTTTAATATGCGGTGTTGAGTCCATTTCGTTGAGCAAGGAGTAGCTCTTGTCTATTCCATATTTGACTTAAGGAACTTTATCTGTGCTCATTTCAATCTCTGGTTTTATGCAGCACCCCAACGCACCTTTACCCTTAAGCAAGAATAAGTTGGTTTTCTAAATTTGAGACCCTGTTCTGTTCTGTAATTCAGTTCCTGTGTAGCCAAGTTTCCATTCCGTGTATTACTGATATCTTATG